>NC_042494.1:94109233-94276312 GCF_005508785.2 Acyrthosiphon pisum | reverse complement strand
CCCCCCCCAAAAAAAAAATGTCCATAGCCCTCCCAAACATTTCCTACATTTTGTTTTAAGTTTATTCAATATTATCAAAGTAGGGCCCCATTAGCCCTATTAGCCCTATTAGCCCCCCCCCCCCATCTCAAACGCTATTTGCGCCTTTAATGACAAAATATAATTTGATATCAACAGATACTACACGGCGCGACACTTCAACCCAATACTTTTTTTCACTCAAAATTTGTTCCACCATAGTTTTGTCTATACGATTTTTAGTGTTTACACGATCTAACCAAGTTAACATTGATTTACGATGAATTGCACTATTTTCGTGTTCTTTAACTTTTTCGTGAGATTTTTTCCAGTTGTTAAAACCAGGATTAATAAAACTTGAATTATTTGACTTATTAAATATCTTACAAACAAAACAATAAACGTTGCCAGTGTGTTCAGAAAACATGAGCCATTTACGTGAATGTATTTCACTATTGGGCAATTTTAATTCGAATAATGATAAATTTAATGAGCGATTAAAATTTTAAAATTTTTTTCGGATGATTGAAATTTTTTTGGATCCATATTTTGAAAAAATTCTGGTCCTTTTAAGCAGCATAATTCTATAAAAGTGTTGTTTAACACTAATGGCCACATTCCCGGATCTTTATATAATTCAATATCAAGTTCAATAGTATGAACATTCGAATTAAAATTAATTGCAATCACTGCATTTTCTGCTGTAGAACCATTGTCAACATTATTTTCAGAAAAACTAAAAGTATCAGATTTTGAGCTTTATATTGTAGAACAACTGTTAATATTATTTCCAGAAAAATTTAAACTATCATATTTTGAAGTCACTATAGTATTGTATTAGGCATTACACTATTACTATAATTACTATCATTATTCATGTTTTCAACATGAATATAACTATTATTTAGAACTAAATCATTTTTATTATTTTTATTAGTTTCTACTCCGTTTGCACTGTCGATAGTTAGAAAATTAGTTAATTTAGGTAACTTGCTTACTGCATCTTCGGACTCCTTCTTTAATTTTCGTTTTGCATAACCACTGAGATAAATCCTTTTTTTTATCAGACATTTTTAAATTTAAATAGTTTTTGGCACACACTAGTAACGAACAAAACTCACGAACTCGACTAAAAACTAATTTAATATCACGACAGTCGACGGAATACTAGTGACTATATAGTGTACCGATTGTACTAATAATGCAAAACTGACCATCAAAATGTACCTATGTTAAGATAAATTGTAATCATAATGATATAAAGTGCTTTTGACCAACTTTATCTTAAAACTTAATAGCTTATTTTATCGATTAGAGAATAATCATAAATTCGGAAATTCCATTACGATACGTGACTAACAAAACTACGTAACCAGTAATATCATACAATTATTTCAAAATGCTACTTTAATAATTAAATATCAACAGGGGCCCGGAGCCCCAAATAATATCGGGGCCCGGTGCTGCAGCCCCCCTTGCCCCCCCCTAAATTGGGCTCTGCGTCATTATAATTGCATCATTTGGCATTTAAACGCGATTCATGTATACATAATATAATAATAATATAATACGTGTACGCAAAATATTATTAATATAACACTCGAGATATTTTGTACGATATTGTCATAATAATATTAGCGGGCGCGTACCAGACGCGTGTTCGTGTGTACGCCAAATTTAAACTATAATGCCACCGTAAAATCATATCAGCTCACCCCCTCCCAGCAGCCTCATTTTTAACACCAATGCGCGGGAGGGTTTCGATCTAAATTGAAAAAAGCTATTGGTTTACGGGAGGCTAATGGGATATTTGGTAGGGAGTTAAACCCTCAAGTCCCTAGCTCCACCACCACCCCAATCATGGGTCCACGGTAGCGTCTTCGCTGTTGTTGAGTTGATTCTCAAGACTTAATGTATGTATTATAGTTGATTCCCGGGCTATTAAAAGTTATGAAATTTTATTTTATTTTTATTTCACAAATAGCTTGGCACGGAGCTTGCGTATTCTAGGGGGGGGGGGGTGATATGGGTGATAAATCCCACTAAGATCTTTTTTTTAGATCCTGAGTTGAGGGAATGAATGCAGTATTTACAATGATGTATGCGTGTTTTTTTTTTTTTTTTTAATACACCTGCCTACCTGCATTTCGTCCGACCTACCCTTTGTACTCACAATACACTATTATTATTTATTATTAATATTACAACACTTGAAATGTCTTGTACAATTACTATATTAGCGGGCGCCTACAGACGTGTTTTTGTGCGTATAAACTACGCCGTGTCGTAACCCGCGGAAAACTGACACGGATAAGTACTACATCATATAATAATAATATATTATATTATTATGTTCCTTAAAGGTTTTTTTTCCACCCCTCCCCCTCCCACTGCAATATTGTGTTACGCGAGTGTCGTGCGAGTGGATACAATTTTAAAAGCTTTGTGCAATTTCGTTACTCTTTTAAAATATAATAATAATAATACCCTATGCGTTGTACGGGGAATATTATAAACGTTTTCATGTTCCTCCGCTCGCCCAAAAATAAAGCGAAATAAAAATGTTTATCACGTCATAATCTCTGCAAACGACTGAATATAGTTGTAATGCACGTGGGTCTCGGCATATTATAAATAATAATAATATATAATATTATAAATGTACCTATATTTGTATGTACATAATTTATACCCAGTGAACATGCCCACCCCATTTTTCCTTTTAATAGTAAATTTATTCAAATTCCGATTTTTAGAATTTTTAAGTAAGTATACTTAATGACCATATTTTTTAAATTTTTGATGTTTTACGTACTACACAATAGGAGTGTCGCCCTGTGGCGATACATACTTATATTTTTTGAACGAGAACCCCTTTATTTACTGCACATTATTAATTATCTGAACGGATAATTTTCTTGAAAATGTTGATGAACCCTAATTTGATGACCCATTTTCGAGTTATTAAAATATTTTGCTAAGGACAATTATAATCCTTAAAATTGTTCTTTGAAAAATATAAGCTATATCATGTAATATTAGATTATTTATAATATGATAATTTAAAAAAAAAATATTTGTATTGATAGATCGATAGGAAGTACTAACTTTTTAATCTGTCCAAGTCCCCTATCTCCTCAAGCCATTACCATTTACATATACAACATTATCCTTGTCACACAAAGTAATATAAGTCATAAGTCATAACTCAAAAACTACTTGTTCGAATTTTGATTTAGATACATCGAAATTGTCAACAAAAAAAATCAGTGCTTAATAATTAAAGATGAACAATGTGGTTCTTATTTGAAAAACGGAAGTTTTTATTGTCACAGGATCATCCTTAAGTGGTAAAAGCAATTCTCAAAAATTCAAAAATATGGTTTTCAAACGTATTTAAAAATCCCAATAATCAGAATTTCAATAAAACTCTAGCTTAATGTTAAGTAAATTGTTTAATTCTAGTATAAAACAGGGGAGCATGCTTAAAAAGTCCCCATGTATATATAATTTGAGTATAATATATGCGACGCGCGCGGGTTTCGGCCTTTGGAATTATTAAACAGGTTGTGATATAATTTCTAAATTTTTTTTTCAATGTTTAGGTAACTGTTATAAATTAAAATCGCGTGAACCGGTCATTTGTATTCAACCTCGCGATTCGTCGTGTAGGTACCCACACTTTTTCGTGTCTGAATATTATTGTTATTATGATTATTATTATTAGGTATGTTAACAAAATTTTATACTTTTCGGCATGAACTGAAGCCGTTGAGATACCTACAACGACCCCCTTGCAATATATTATTCTAATCAATAATATAGTATTATTATACATTGTTATTATTATTATTATTATTATTATTATTATTACCACTATCGTCGTTATTTTTGAGGTTAATTGAGTAAAACCCAGTATCGTTTCGTATTTTTTTTTCTCTTTAAACGAACGATGTTATCTACGCGATATACATTACATAATGTGCGTGGTTTTAGTAAAAATAAATAAAATTGTTTGAATTTAAATCGAATGGAACCGGGGCGAACACGTTAAATTTAAATTTAAAAACCATGAATTATTCAACGCGTTTTATAATATAATATATTATTATATATGTATATACATCACATCGAGAACAGCGTTTTGTCTAAATGTCTGCGACCGTTTATGCGGAAACCTATTTTATCATCTAAAATATTAAAATTCATGTATTCACAAAGATTTGTCCGCGATGGTTCTCACGAATCGGTGGAGGTTTAATTTTCGGAATCGACGAAACGACACAACCTAAATCTCGAATAGGCAAATAATAATATTATTATGGTAATAATTACTTTGGGAAACTTTTGCACACAGTCGTGAGATCAGAACGAAATCGAACAAAACACGATTTTGTTCGAAAATCAACTTTTTACACACACACCCACATACACACACACACACACACACAAACACACAGGCATATCATGTTTAGTCCATGCAAACTTACAAACAACCACCGAACTAAGGCTCATTAATCAAAGAGTTATCGATTGGCTTTAAATAAACATAATTTAAAAATTTGTTTTGTTTTTATAATCACCTGAATAGAACCTTTCAAATAATATAATACATTTATTATACACATAGTACGATAGTACGTTTCTATTCGCACGACGGAATAAATTAGAGATGGCTAAAAACTATTGTTATTTTTTAATATTCGTTGTCAATTGTAACGCAACTATGCAATAAGCAATAATAATACGATTGTCTATGTAGTACAATCTATATTATACCTCCCTACCATAATAATATTATTTTGGTATTAACGTCACGCCACATCCTCCTTTGTTTAATCAAATTTTGTTTCCAGGGAAACTTACATTTATTTCAGAACAAATAATTAAAAAGTACTAACTAAGTGAAAAAATAAATATATAAGTTTTTTGCACAAAGTTTTGTCTAGAGCAAATCTAAATTACGAGTTTCAGCCCTGAAAAACATTATTAGTTCTTAGAATTGACAATATCGTTATTAAAAATAATTCATTAAAAAAGGGTAAAGTAAGTAACCGCGCGGCTGAGTGTTTTGTTTGAACTCCATGATAACTTCTGCAGAAGAAACTCTAATAATAATAATTTGACCTCGAAAGAACCGATATTAATTGAGGGGTGGGAATCCAAAACGTATTATTGCTAAAATTCATAAAATCGAGTTGGATATCGGTTTTTCTGGAAAAAACGACGATAAATCGATCGGAGTCGTCAGAATAGATCAAAACTTACTATTCCCTCGTCAAATTCGCTGTTCAAAATGACTTTTTCCAAAATGTATATTTTTTTACCATTTTAAGAGAATGGTAAATGGCTTTTGACCATGTAAAAAGAATAGGCGCCTGCAATAATTATAACTATACCAAAACATACTATATTTCCGTCAATTATTCCAAAACGTATACTACTACCCGTGTTGTGGGTATAACAAAGGGACGTGTAATAGTTAATTCAAAACGTATTAAAATTACATTTTAAAAATTTAAAAAAAGTTTCAAATTAAATCAAAATTATAATTCTAGAATATTGAACATAATATTTGAATCGATTTAAACAGAAATAATATATTATTAAATAATTTAAAAGAAATACCTTATCTTAAAAATTAATTGACCATTTAAAAATGGTTTGTTTTTATTGACAATGTTAAGTCACAGAAAATCACTTCTTCTAAAAATCAGTATTTTGGGCAATAGTACGGTTTGCCGCACCTCTCAATATTATACTAATAATTACGAGCAAAGCCGTTTGTAAAAAAAAAAAATCGTATTTCGTATTATATCTCAGATAGAAGTGATAGAACTGACTTTTGGAATAACTTTTGTTCTAATCAATTAAACTTACATTTTTTTATATATATATTACACAAAAAAATTTTTTTTTATTTTTAACACTGAAAATAAAAATTTAAATTTTTTTGGATGTATTCAAAATATCCAATTTGTAAATCAGATCATAGGAACAATTTTTATACTAAAACATTTATCTAAATCAAGTAGTTTATTTTTTAGAATTTTTTAAAAAATCAATATTTTTTGATTAAATGCGGTTGGAATGTAATAACTTTTTTCAAAATATTTTTTTGGGAATTTTCTGACACGAGTATAGGTATTTCTTAAATTTTTTTAATAACCATATAATTCTAACAATTTTTGTCATACGCTTAAGCAGCAGCAGCAGCATCATTATTTTTTTTCGCCAAGTCTTTTTGTTACACATTGTATATTATGACTAAATATTTAAACAGCGTACTTATACGTCATGATAGATTCGCAATAATTATAATGCATTATTAAAATAATATTACATCGTTAGTATTGTCTCTCGTAGTCTCTTCGGGTGAAAATTTCACATGATATCGATTAGGAGGTATACCTACGCGATGGAAACAGATATTATGAAACGACATCGGTGCGCACTGCGACACATCATCGACTTGGATCCCTGTTTTATTTCGTTTTTATTCGTGGGTGCCTAACCTACAGTAAAAAAAAAAATAATACAAAAGCAGACATAAATCGGTGACGTTGTCGGTGTTCGTTTTAATTTAATTGGTAAAGACAATATTCAACCGGAGCTGATTGCGACGTTTCCGGTGCGTGGGACGTGCGGGACGACGGCCGTTGCCAGTTACATTTTTGACAGAGGCTAATTAATTATTTGGACCATGCTAACTGGAGTAATTTCATTAGCGTCTTGTCAGGTAGACGTTTTTGATTCGTTTTCGCCGGTACAAACGGTCGTCAAAAGTGTAATTATATTAATCGTCATTGTAGATGTGCGGGAAACCGTATACGAACGCAGTTTTCCGAAATTTCGCAGTAATTATATTTTTTAGTCGAAATCTCCGCGCACCATCGTAATATTGCCCCATCGGTTAATAATAATAATAATAATAATATATATACAAAATCAAAGTTTTTGGAATTCGCATTTTGTTTTCTTACAGTTGTGCTCCTGCTTGTGAAGTGGTACAAAATATTAGATTATAATACGCGACGTCGTTGTGAAAGCCATTTCATAAATTAAAAGAGACGCCCTCCCCGTCTGTAAAATGTCAGTATTACATATTATTATTATTATTATTATTATTATTATTAATAATAATTGTTGTGGTTATTATTATTATAATTATGATTATTAACGCAAATATTACTTCCATAAGCTTCCGGTACAGAGTTTTCTCGAAAACTTGCGTTTGCTACTTATCACAACGAAGGAGATCAAAAGAAATATACGTTTTCATCTCAATATCGATTTGCTGTGTAGGTAGTTTCCAGAGTTATACATTTATAATCATCGTAATGCTGTCTTTACTTTTTACTGATCGTTTTGTATTGTCTGTCGTGCAATACGGAGGCGGGCCCATAGTTGCTAAAAATACATTTAGTATTTCAAACAGATCTTCAAATTTCACGAATGAGAAATGTTCGATTAGTAGTTTAAGCAAAATTTTTCAATGTGACGTATAGTGGTAATAGAAATAAAACATGACAAATTTTACTCCATCGGTATAATAATATATACTTTGTCAGTTAAAATCAAATATATTATACCTACGTACGTCTTATTCAACATATTATTATTATATATTATAATACATAGGAGATGAAAAAAATGATTGCAAGTTTAAATTAAATTCAATGCTAAGTGTGACTAATGGGCGGTTTCTTAATCATGAAACTTAAATTTATATTATTGTTTGTATATTTGGACTATGCGAGTGCATAATATAATATACTATTATCCGTTCGAATAACAAAACGAGAACAATAACAATTAAAACCATAAATTATACGATTTATACTTGAGAATCAAACTATAATACTTATATAAAAAAAAAAAAAACTTTAAATAAAATAAAATATTTTATTATTTTTGTGATATAAGCGTTATTTGATTCGTATTTGCATAACATTATCTTTAGCTTTTTTCTCCTGGGGTAAGTACCTATATTTTATACCTAGGTATACCGTCTTAAATAACAATTGTCCGTGGACTTGGTATTAAAAATTCCGGTGTTCTTTTTCGAAGTAAACTTACGATATGAAAAAAAGTATTTGAAATTTGTTTAAAAGACAAACAAAGTATTTAAATACTTAACAAGTATTCGGATACAGAAGGTGCACGGGCCCGAAAGGGTTTTTAGTCGCAGATCCGACCTGCAGCGATTTTTATTCTCGTTTTTTGTAAGTTTGTATAGTGGAGAAAAAAACATTTGTGTTTACACACAATGATTGAAAAACTTTTCATTTGATTTCAACTTTGATTAGTTTTTATATACTCGTGTGCGCGTACAAATATGTATTTTACGTGTGATCGTGTGTGAACAAGTCCATTATTCCGTCGCCTACCCTTATGAAATATCAAAATTCATATTTTTTTTTTTTTGTTATCAGCATAATGTTTGGTCTCGGCTTGTGGTGTTATATATTTTGCACTTATTTAAAATCGTTAAAATCTTTAAGGATAAAATATAATTTTAGTAACCCGCCATGAGTCGCATCACGGTCCTTTTAGACCGTGAGCTTATTATTTTACCAATAAGTCATTGTGAGCAATTTACTTTATTACGTGCATTTTGTTACCTTTAATGTACACGCTTACTTGTTTTTTAATACTATTAAGAATATTCAATTATCGTTTGTCGAATTTATAGCTATTTTTAAAGTCCGTAACCGGTCAAAAATAACGTGTGCGACTAAACTCAGTATCAATATTTTGTTGCGTATTATTTTCGTCGGCATCCAATTTTAAATGGAAAAACCAACAAAAACAATTTATCCATCCACTTACCTCTAATCTCTTCGAAGGTTGCAATATTTTCTTTTAGTTTTTTTTACGCGTCAAGATTATACCGCGATCAAATTATTTTCAATTTATTTTCACTTCAATCTTAGTATAATAGTTCCAGTTATACCAATTTTTATTGTAAAATATAATAATTAAATACATTTTGTAAATCATTAATAAATGCATTTGTATGATAAATGTTTAGAAAAAATATGAGATATAAGTGAACAGTCAAAAAGACCTTGTGCGACCACATGTGTTACAAACAATGATGCGACTCATGGAGTGACTACGTTATTATTGTGTTTTATAAAAAAAAAAAAGTTACCAAGTATATCGCCTAGGTCTATACACGCACACACATACACAAATATCGCACAAACAATTTTAATTAAATAGCATATAGGGTATAACGCTAGCTTAATATAGTCTCCGCACTAAATAATAACTCGTTTGCGGCATGCCGTGGTTTTGACGTCCAAGTCGTGTAAATTAAAATGTTTTCATTTATGCATTATAATATATTGTGTTAATTATTTACTTTGAACAATTTGTTTTTTAAACCAGAATATTAATATTATGCTCTACCACGGGGTTTGTAAAATAATGCGTAATAATATATTATATGTATGTTTACACAAAATGTTTTATCAAAGAATTGTATAATATTATCGGAAGGAAAAGTATAGTGGACAATATAATCATAATATATATTATATTTTGTGGCATAGCCATATTTATATATCATATCTTATTTATTATTCGAAACTAACGTTATATATTAATATCGACATACCGCACAATGATAAAATAGTTCAGCAAATTCGAAGTAAAGTACTTAAGAAAAAAAAAGTTAATACCGAATAAAGTACGTGTAATTCATGAAAAATCGAGCATAGTTAAACGTATGTAAACTTATATTTAAGTTCTACACAGATTATTACAAATAAGAAGTTATGCCAAGTTTCAATCAAATCAAAAATATATTAACAAAATGAGATTTTGCGGTTCAAACTTTAATTCACTATACAACTAAACTGAAAGTTGGAAAAATTGAATTACTATATAATGCATCATTCGTTGCGTTTAAAAATTCGTACCATAATATACCGTGAGCGTACCATATTATCACATAATTGTAAATGTATTGGTTTGATTAAATGTGATTCGAACCATCTCTGTTCCTAGCCATTAGATAAGTCTTATTCGATATCTTGATAACACATTTGGATTCGTCATGAAGTCTACTTGAAAACCACTCGGCCAATTTATTGAAATTTAACTCTTCGAATCTTCAAAATTAGATTTTCAAATTTTGAACATTAAGAGTTTCAAAATTTTAACGATATCAAAGTTAAAAAACGAATTAAAAATGAAAGAAAGCCGGTTTAAAGAGAAATTTTATGACAAATTTAAATACATTTTTCAGAAATTCTATCGGACAAGACTTGTTAACGCGATTGGCGGGAAAATGCTTACTTTTGACCAAAAAAAAAAAAAAACCATAATATAAATAATATTTTTGTGTAAGAATAAATCCCTTTAAACGTCGGTTGATATTATTATGAAAATATAATTGTCTCAAGACTCGCGGCGTAAATTAGACGAACGATTATTTAAATTTTCTTGCGCCCTTTGGTCATACGATATTATTACGATCGATTTTTTTTTTCTTCAGATATGTTTCATTATTGGCAAGTGGAAGTTTGCTATCTCGACGAGAACGTTGTCTATCAATGAATAATAAATATGACTATTATAGCCACCGATGCGCACAACATAGTGAGCATCACGGTCATCGGTGGTTGTTCCACTGGTTTATCTATCGGGCCCGATGCTATTGTTATCACTACTGTTGTTATTTTTTTATTACGACTTCCTCCGCACAATCGAGCGCGAAACCAACGTGGATAGTGTAATATGATATTATTATACATAATAAGCGTATACCTACACGTGTGATATAGGTACAATTTATTCCTACGCGTATTGCTATGCCACACGCGATCATTTACTCGGTTGCACTTGCATAGAAAAATTGTAAAAAAAAACGAAAAACGTCTATGAATAACAATACTACTCTAACGCACGCACATTGTATAGTATTTTATTGTGCTCAACGCGCGTGTCGTAGTAACTAATAATAATACCGCTGATAACGATTTATCCGCCTCAACACGACCACATATCGGAGATCGTATGCGATGGCGATCATATTTATAGTCTTATAAAATGAGCGAAATGCTACACAGAGTTTTCGAAAAATTTGGAAACGCTTCGATTACCATTTGCATAGGTACCTACATGGCTGTTATACGTCATAGCAACGACAGATTACAACACTGTCGCACATTTATCAGCTTGTAAAATATTAATTGATCACCTCGTAACACATTTTTATATTATTATCGTCGGTCAGTCCCAATCAATCGGTCAGTCACAATGACGACCGTTTTCGAATTGTTCTCGAATTTGGCCTATAATTTGTACGATTGTAAAGATTATTACAAAGTGTATCGGTTATTATATTATTACCATTCGTGGTCGTCGTTAAACTCGAGCTCTACAACCCGTGAATAATTATATGGTAAACTGCCAAGAACCGGGGAACATGTGTCGCGCGAGTGTGTGAGGTTGACCCCATTCTTTTGTCCGTCCGAATCCTTAGCGGTCGGTGGTCGGGTGAGAGATCTGTAAAGAACTTGGGTCACGTGTGAAGGACTATTGGATTTTTTTTTATCGTAATGAGCAATTCAAACGGAACGTGTTGAAATACTTTCTCCATGGCTCTGACTCTTGACCTAGTGATTTCTTTATTATAAGCCTTTGAACTCATCTCGAAAATCCACGACCGACAATCGAAGTTGGGGTGGAACGAGGTAATAACTGTCACTGGACTGTTCATTTTAGAGGTTGGCGTCTCCAGAAAACTTGTACCAAAAAATGTATACATTTCGACGGGTAAATTGTAAATGTTTTAATCTTATATTTGGGTTACGACCGTTACGACTTAAAACTAAATATTATTATTTTATCAAACAGCGTGTACGTCTATCGTATCCTGTGCATTGTTACTCTCAGTCAGTAGCGCGGCGAACTTGAAATTTTTTGGAGGCTAGTTTAACATTGGTTCACGCAGTACCCACCCTTTAGCACCAATTATTATAACCCAATAAAGGCATTCACTGTAATATACAAGTGCATAGTATAACTACCTGTTTCGTATTAATTATGACTTGTAAAATATGTACTGTTTATACGGTTAATACAAAATTGTCACCAATTGACCATCGTTACTCAACCACTATCGCCCCTTGAAAACTCAGAGGCTACCTCATCTCCTTTTTCCACGTCACTGATCTGATATGTGCAGATATTTTCATATTCTGATTTTTTGGAATTTTTAGACACACTTGAACATCATATTATTGAATACTTAAGATTTTTCGTACCACATGAGAATGATCACCTAAAAGTGATAATGCTAACTTCTGTTTATCAATTAGGAACCTCATTTTTTACTTTTGGTTATTCAGTACATATTTTTTTGTTGAGAATTTTGATATAACCAAATCAAAATTCAAACGATTAGTTTTTGATTTATATAACTTTGTGTATTAAGTATAATATTATGTCTATGACAATGGGTGAAGTAGTTAAATAATTTTCAGTAATATATGAGGGGGGGGGGGGTTATAATTTTAAAACTGAAGTTATTGATCTCCACAGGACTCTTCTATTGAGCGGTATGCCATAAATATGAGGAATTTGAAAATAATACGGTCTTTAATATAATATTGTAGGTACTTAAAATCATAATTCGAACAAAAAATTATGTAAGTACTGTCAAAGGGAAAAATGGGGCAGAGCGTGATTAAAAATCACCTTACACACATTAAGCGGCGAGTTTTCCGGATTTTCTGGTCGATTTCCGAAAGTGAAATATTCAACACTTTGACGAGGCGATTGCTGCGCACATAAAATACGCGTTATTATAATAATATATTATGCGTGGAGAGGTGCGCAACTGACGTGTTTATCAACGGACGACCTGTCGGTGAAAGAGCCGACAAAACGACGTGTCACCATTCCGAGTCCCGGGGGACGACGAAAAGGTCTGAGATGGATACTTGTGATCGACGAACACTTTTCGCCGACAACGACTATAACGACTTTGTGCTGTGGCACGTTTCAAGCGTAATCCGTCCAAAGCAGTGATACTATAAGATTAAGATCAGTGTCGGCCTGGCACACAAAAGGCCCATGGATCAGTTTTTTTTAAGGGGCCTCATAACGAACAACCTAGGGCTCCGTGAAGAAAAATTGCGCCTCAAAATTACGTACGTTTAAATATTTTTATAGGTACCTTACTATACCCTATACTGACTGCATAGACCTAAAACACGTCGACCAATAGAAAAATTTAGAGTCCCTAAAAAAAAACCTGATGGGCCATGGTGAGTCCGAAACCAGTTGTATTATTGTTATGATATCGTATTCATAATTGTATGGAATAATTCGTATAGTTCAAACAAAGATTATTCACAACCACTTTTGCGTCGTAGATGTAACGGCGAATTGATATAGCATATCGAAGAGGGGTTGTTAACCAAGGGGGGGTGTAATATTATTTAATATTTGTATACCTAATCGCTTATGAAAATTGGACTTTATAAAAATGTACAGTTAAATCGGATGGAATCGACGGCAGTTGAGGCTATTATAATATTATATCATTATTGTAATTTTTATGATAGTAATAATATGATGCCGTTGCTATGTTGAATAAAAAAACCATAGCACGTCACTCAATATTTCTCATCTCCAAGGTAAATATATGAATCACAAATATGTTTTAGTCAATAAGTAACCATGACATCGATAACCTTATGGTCATCAACAAAAAAAGTCGTGTACAAGCCCAGAAATTTTAAATTTTTCAAAATAATAATTATTATTATTATTATTATGTAGGTCCGACTATTGTACCGCATACGGTGTCTATTTTACTTCCCTACCTCTGTGGAATTTTAAAATTATAATATAATACGTTCTGTTTCGCCCAACGCGCGTGGATGATGACGTTATATAGCGGAATTCGATTAAGCACAATATAACTACAACAACAACAACAACAACAACAAAAACAATGACTTTTCTTGTGTACTACGTCGTCGTATTATCTTCATCTCGGGCTAAAGTTGTTTAGCGAAATACACTGTTCAATCGAAACAAATTATAATTAACTTTAAGCTTTCACAGTATAATAATATGTTTTAATGCCGAGCGCATAAAAAGCGTTTGGAAAACTTAAAACACAAAACTTTGCAGTTCTTATGAAAATTTCCCAGAAAAAAAAAAAGAGAAAAAAGAAAGAGAAAAGAAATTGTCTAATGTATAATACATTTCGTCTATAGGTCGTTATACGGTGTATAGTTTCTCTTCAGTAAACGATTTCTCGGCCATAAAAACGAAATTATACACTATATATATACCCTTTAAATTAACTTAACGTTTTTTTTTTTGTCTTTCCGTGATTGTAAAAATGTGTTTTTAATTTCGAAAGCCGAGATCTTGGCTTTGACCGTTTAACGATATTGAAAACTTATTCGGGGCAGCCGATAATATTGTTTCGCATAAAGACAATAGAAAGGCGCGTTATTCGGTTATATATATACGCTCGTACGCTATATAATAATAATTCTATATTGTATATCGATAGAGTGAATAAACGAAAGCGAATATTGATTGTCTCGATATAGTAATTTGTCTACGCCGCCGTACTCGTCCGAAGGTTTCGTATTTCGATCACGTCCCGGGCGGGAACTTATCATTAGGCGACTGCACCGTCATCAGCGATTTCTTCTTTTCGGTATCCCTCGCCTCGGTATATACCTCTCGCATATGGTGTATTCGATGTGTTTCCATTTGAGGACCAGTGGGGCTGAACAGTTTTTGAAATGTTATGTAAAACGAAAAAAAAATAAATACTTAAGTGGTTACTCGAAAACGTCACAAAGCATGGGGAAATCGTAACCCACTTCCGAGGACCACCACAACAGTTTCCACGATCGACGTCGACAATAGCAGGACGTACCGAACGTTATATAGGTAACGGATATAATTATTGTGTACGGCGAGCTCGCGACAGCATTTCTATTTTTCACTTTTAAGTCTTAATCGATAACAACGATTATGGTAACAATATCACTCGTACAATAATAGTGAGTACCTACAATGTGCACGTGTACGCGAATATAACATTAGTACCTATTGACTGTTAGATAATGCGACCGACACTGCAGTACAATAATATACTGACAGACTCGTTATCGGCGATCGGACAGGTGGTGCGACGTGTTTCGTTGCAGCGTTTTCCCGAATCTCATTTATAACGCGCGCAGGGAAATCCTGATTACAAGTGGATATTCTAGCGGGAAAAACAACGAACGAAATTTTTCGTGACGTTTCCGTACGACAATTATAAAGGTACAAGTCCACGAGACTTCCGATAGAGACCTAGGGTTTTATGTTTTTTTAATCGCGTCCGCTTTTGTTTTTAATTTTACCGATTTTTACTCGAACGGTTTTAGTGCGACACGTACACGCATCGCATTAATGTACGGATTAAATAACTTTGAGATCGAGGTGTCGTTTTAATGGTAGTTGGTACGTATATAATGTAATATAATGTACTGCGTCGTGTACGGAAAAGAGGAATTCTAATAATGGAAAAAACAACCCCCACTTACGACGAATTGCCTGTGACGTATGGTGGGGGGGGGGAGGGTTCAGGGTGAAATCGGACATTAAGCGCTTGTAGGGTCACTCGTGTGACACAACAAGTAATATAATGTTCTGGCAGAGCGGTGAGGTCCCTCGTCGTCGGAGGGATGAGAAACGAGCGGTCTCGTCGTGCCGGAAAATGTGTTCAGTTATAATGCCAATAAAGAAAAAAAAATGCTAAACAAACGTCGTGTTTGTGTTTGTCACACCAAACGTGGTAGCCGTGGTAAGTACCAGCTTTTCCCCAAGCGAATATAAATATGATAATATTAAAAATTATATTATTTCAAAAGTCGAAGTGGACGAGAAAAAAAAACATGCAAATGAGACTTGGGCACAGTTACACTCGATCGAAATACGATTTTTGTTTTCACAATTAAAGACATCGAAACGATTAATTTGTAAAAAAAAAAAATCAAATCAACGCAGTAGCAGGTTTTTTTTTGCGCGCTTAATATTAAAACAATATCATTGCAATGTACGGAAATCTCGAATTTATCCGTCATACAGCATCACATATATTATCCTTAATAATATTATAATTTGTGCGATCACGTTGACATCATATACCATGTAATATAATACGTAGTCAACAAGAGATGTAGTTATTTCACGACGGACCGATAGTCATTGTACCCATAGTGTACGAAACAGTTCAAACGTTGTTTCATAAATAATATTCTATTTTGTTTGATAACACGAGAGTTTAATGAATTCCACGATTACTTAAAATAATATCATTGAAATTTACGGAAATGTCGAATTCATCGGTCATACAGCACCACATATACTTTGAAATATTATAATTTGTATGGTCGCGTTAACCTACCATATACCAGGTGATATACCTAATAGTCAACAGGAGACGTAGTTATTTCACGGTGGTCTGATAGTCATTGTACCAAGTGTATGAAACAGTTCAAACGTGGTTTTATGCATATTCTATTTTGTTTGATAACACGACAGTTTAATGAATTCCGCGAATTTTCTCTTATTTACGGATTATACACAACATTTATATTATAAAAGTATGATACTATATTATTGCGAAAGAAAAGGTGGTCGTCGCTTTACTGTAAATTATAAATGAGCGAGTTTGTATAATTTTAATTTTAAACACTTTACTATTCATGAAATTTTTAAAAATCCGAGAAGAATAAAAAAAAATTGTTCAAAGGTTTTTATAATTTAGTACCTATTATAATTATTATTTATTAATTATTTTTTTTTCACGAAATGCCACCGATACACCCACTTCGGAATTTTGTCATACATAATTATAACTTTTTAAGTTTTATAGATACTATTTAAACTTCTCATATTATAATGGTTATGGTCTATTAACCGATGACTACAATAACAATATCCAATGTAGGTACCCGAATTAATTTTAGAAAACTTTTTTTTTCCTCCATCGGCTATTGTTAGACTTAACTTTTAATTTCCGTTTTTTTTTCACGGTATACCGAAGCATATAATGATGAAGACCGTATTATCTTTAAACGCCTACCTACTGTATAATGTATAATATGTAAAATTAATATTTTATTTTTCGTTATTAAAACGATAAAATCGTAACAGGTGTCCTACCACATACCGCACAACGTTATCATAATAATATGATACACCCATATAGTACGCTATGTTATACCAAGCTACGAAAAGTATTATTTTATCATCGTGTACGATTTTTACCAATATCGACTGCGAGTCTTATCATATTTTAATCGTAGGTACGCCTTTAAAAATCATTAGAAATCGATGGCTTCGGACCATGATCGTTTACAATAAGGAGAAAACAGAGGCCGTTTAAAATTATTGCGATTTAAAATTTATCGATTTATCTATGAGAACAAAAATAAAATGTCTACCGTAAAAATAGGTTACTCGTGGTTGATCAAACTATATGTAAACGCAATCAACGATACGAGCACATACATAATAATTATTATTTTCTGTTATAGCGCCACCCAGTACATTCGACCGCGATATACTAATATTCCGATAAACAACTTTATTAGTATTACAGAATAGATAAACGTTAATCAGACTTAGAAGGGGGTAGTATATTATAGGGACACATAGCACAATAATATCACGTTGACGAATGAATTTGGAATGAAATACATTTGGAAACTCAGGTGGACCTGATTACGAATAGTTGAAAAATTTGAATGAAATGAATAATAATTCCAAAAAAAAATTTTAAACTCAGTCTAACGCTGAACGACTTCGGTGTGAGGTGAAAAACGAATGTATCATAATAATGTATAGTAGTGAAAATTGTTGGTATGAGGGGAAATCTCTTAACACTCACAATACTTTGTGTTTATCGCACCAATATAATATGTATATATATATTTTTTTATATTCAAAACGTATTTTTCATGTTATTTTGGCGTCGAGAATCGTAATAACATTGAAATGTGTACAAAAATAATAGTAATTATTGGGGTGAGTGACGCGTAGTGGGAAAACAACGACATCGCGTTTAATTTTGTTTTGGTTTCAACTGCACTTTCGCACTTTACGATAATAATATTATTTTCCACATCGACTTTTTCGACGTTTGACCGGATACACTAAACTGCAGTCAGATATTTCGAATACGTGCCACATCCGAGTTTAACACGTTGAGCCCCACGGGGTTTTTCAGAAAATATGGTTTAACTGCCATGAGACCCAATTCTGAGTCTCAACAAATTACTAAAAGTTGGTTTTTGATACCTATTTTTGCGTCTCAATAATCAGTATTTTTTCGTCCAGTTTAAAATCTACTAAAGTGTTCCTACTTCAGTTTGAAACAACATTTTCAAAACTGTATTTTAGTAACCTAAGAAAAAACCCATGGCAGTGAGGACAAAGTTCGGTGAGACCAAATGTTGGGTATCATGATGGCGATCAACGTGTTAATCATATCGGCCTGATGCCTAAAAAACAGTTGATAAAAACAACCCACGTGTGTGGTGTACGTTATAATATTATTATCATGTTATTGACGTAGGCGACGTATATAATAATATTATACCAAGGTCGCATCGTACAATGGTGAATGTACGGAAAACAATGAATAACGACGTCCGTTTGGCGATGTGATATTATAATAAATATAATAATAATGCGAACGGTGCAGTGCTTATCGCGAGTGAGAGTATTAATAAACACCGGGATATCGGTACGAGCGATTAAGTCGAGTTCCAGGGAGTGTGAATTCTCGGCATACCGGTGCATGCCTAGGTATATAATATTATAACCCGACCGCGGTAAACGACGTGAAATCTACTACAGACGCGCGCGCGACGTCATCATCACATCCATTTGGATCCGATCATTTTCCCGGATATAGTTTTCCGTACATTTCGTCTGGGCAATGATAATCATAATACCCACGACGATATAATATTATGTGCGACGACAATAATAGATATAAGTGGGCGGCGTCTGCGTGAGATTTTCCAGCGCATATTGTGTGCAGCTACATTTTCCGCGGTCCGCCATATTTTAGATCGCATTTATGATCACGCGTTACATTACGCGAAAGTCATAATGTTCATCATATTATTATTCCACGGAGTAAATTATCCAAATGTGACCTCTGCGCAGGCGACCGACCAGAAATCTACAGAGGACGCCCGACGCGCAAGAGATTTCAAGCCTCGCTTCGATCGAGAAAAATCACCCAACGACAAAACAAGTCCGTTATCCACATTACTAATGTGTAAGTCCACACATCGTAAGCTCCACTTCGAATTCAGTGACAGCTCCCGTCAAATATCATGCTCAAACGACCACTGCAAATTCTCCAAAACAATACTCTCATCTTTCCTGGTTGAATTAAAAAAAAAAAAAATTAAATATGGTCACCTTAATTCTCTTATAACTGCGCCCTTATAAACGGCTTTATAATTTCCAAAAATGTTAAATAGTCATCAAGTTATCTTTCGCCCTATCACAATCGTTTTTTGGAATGCAAATGGCATAATTAGACAAAACAATTAAATCAACGCTTTTATTATAATATATTAATATATATAGATGTAATCTCAATTATTAAATCCTTTATTTGAATAAACTAAAGCAGCCTAGAATTGTGAAGTGACATACCATCCCCTTCTACCAAGCTGCACGGTACTGTTGTATACTTTTAACCTCCCCCCCCGTCCCCCCCTTAAAAATACGAGAGTTTTATACATTCCACGAATTTCCTCGTTTATACCGTACAATTATGATATTATTATTGCGATAGAAAAGTTGGTCGTCGCGCTTTACACATACATTTATAAAAGCGCGAGTCTATATATGTTAGTTTTAAACACTTTACTACTGCAACAATTACTTACTATACACAATACTTTGTTAAATATCCAAAAAGAATAAAAATGTTCAAAGGTTTTCATAATAATAATATGTATTATAGTAATATATTAATTATTTTTTTTTCTATTTTGTACATGACGCCACCAAAACACCGCCAACTCCAGTTTCTTTGTTATAAATAATTATAACGTGTTAAGTATGTGTATAAATCAGCGTCGCATAGATGTAATCTTAATTATTATTAAATAATAAATAAAAGCTGACTAGAATTGTGAAGTAGGGTCATTGGACCCCCACCCCCTTCTACCAAGACGCCAAGTACTGTATACATCTCCCCCTTCCATATTACCTATTATAATACGTATTTTTATTACATATTGTATAAAATATTATAATCTTATATGTTCTAAAAAAAAAATAATTTAATATAAATTTTACTCAAATAACTACACTTGATAAGAAAAAATCCGAGATTCATGTTGGACAGTTTCTTCTGGCGTGATTTTTAGAGTACTTATATTGTATATTATAGTAATTATTAGTAGGTATTTAATTAATATTAATAATAGTATTATATCGGAACCGCAGCAGCAGCCGCCGCAACCGTCGAACCGTATTAGGATACAATATCATGTTCTATACCATAATATACGACCTGAAGTAAAACAGCGATGTGCGCAATTTGTCGTCGTGATCAATTCGCTTTGGTTTGGCCAGCAATAAACACGAGACGGGTGTTTGATGACTTTGCCGTTTTTGAATAACTTAATCTGTATAATATTTAATGAACGGTGATAGATTGCTTACAAACGAGTCTGTATTGTCTCTACTGCTGAACGATTCAGGTTTAGTAGGCTCCATAAGACATCCAACTGCCGTCTTTGACACGTAAAAAAGTATTAAACATGAACAATTATAAGTATACAAAATATTAAAAAAACATGCCACTTGAAACGGAGCAACAACAAATATTAATTTCTAACACGTTATCACTTTTTTAAATAATGAGCGTTTTACTTTAAATTAATCGCCATGTGTTGTGTTATTTGCAGTACTTACGCTTATTATAACTCGATGTTTGGATACGTTTCATATGTCATGCTGCTTTGTAAAATGAAATTTCTCGTCGCAGCAAAGTAATTTTTGAGAAGCATAGGTATAATATGCCACACAAAAAATAGAATCGTACTTAACGTACTCTCTCTATAGTGACAAATAACAACTCGTAAGTGCGTTTGAGAGCAAATTAACGTTAAAGTTGGACGTGAACTTCTTCGCATCGAACACCGTCGTCACTTCGTCTCGTAAACGAGAAATTTATTAGAAATCACTGTCATAAACGCGTGGGTTACATCTCGTTATAATATTGTTTATAATCATGAAAGCCATTCATATTTTTTTCGCTTCGTCGGCGTTGAATTTTTTTTAACTAAATTACATTTTCTTAAGAAGTCGTCCTGCAACTTTTTGAGGAAGCGACGAAAAAGAAAATTCAAGAAAGTAAAGCACGTTTCGAGTAATGAACTAAATAATCATTATCGTTTAACCTCAAATAAAATATTATATGTAAAAACGGTTTGCTGTGTAATGAATAGAGTACCGAAATATGCATATTATTATCTTTTATTGTATATTTCTTATTATTTTGTCTTAAGCATGCGATTAGTTATTTTACTATTATATCAATGTTAGATTAGTTTTGTTATTGCTGAACGACAGCGGTGTAGCTAAAATGCCTATCCATGACGCCGTGTTACAATAATTGAAGTACATAATAATATTATTAATATCATTTGATGAGAATAGCTTCGACTGAATAAGAAACTCCCTCCATAATAAATTTATAATTTCCTATAATATTTACCTTTTAATAATTTTCTTGTATAAAATCTATCAAGTTTATAATATTTATTTTAAATTTGATGTCAATAATTAATTGTCTTTAGTAAATAATTGGTGTAAATTTACAAATTCCAAGGAAAAAAACTTTTAAAGTCGCACCGAATTTCCACTTGCAGGCCACTCAATACTTTAAATAGGAGCCATAAAAATTCATGGAATATTGTTACGATATATTATAATTTCTAACTTTACCTTAATTTATCAGGTAATCCCAATGTTATAAAATATAAAATTTATTATAATATTTCAAGAAACTGTACTTCGTCGCTTAATGATATAGTTAATGATTATTATTTTTTATTTTATGTACTTAAAGTGAATATTTTTTTTATAAAAGTAGGTATAGTCATACATATCGTTTCAACCATATATAATATATACATGGATGGCTCTGCTATTGTGTTCAAGTGTGCTTGGAGAAAATACTCGTTACCGGGTAAAATAATAATAAAATGTAGTTGAGGTTATTTTAACATAAGCCCATTGTTAAGGCTATAATATTATCCAAATTGATAAATTAAAATATTGTTTTTTTATAACAAAATATACTAAAAAAAACTTTACAAGGAACATAATTATTGTCAAAAAAATAAACTAACCATGTTGAAAACTAATATATAAGCATACAATTTTCAGTAATAATATCATGTTATTATGTCTTATTTGTAGCTGTTGTTATCGTTAATAATTTTTAAAAAATATACATTTTAATGTATCATCATTAATTCTACTTAAATTTTGTACCGAAATTCATAACACAATATTTCGTTCGTAATGTATTAATGAATTATTTTAACTACCTCTCTCTGAGACTGATTAAAAACAAAACATACTTTCACTGAACCGCTTACCTCCAGCTTAACGCACAATCTCACAATTTTACCTCAAATTAATTCTAAAATATTTTGAATTTATTTATAAAATAAATTTTATTACAACTCGTCAGTGAATCATTTCTATCATAAGCACCCTACCGTTCATTTTTTAAATGCAGTAATAATAACCAAACTCATTCGTGGTTTTATTAATAGATGTTATAATATAATATGGTGTCCTCATAAGTCTATTTTGTATGTTGAAATATTTATATCTAAAATAGATATTAAATTATTTAAACAAATATATCTTAAAAACAATGACAACTTCTGTGGATTCACAACGATATAGACTATGAATACGGAATTATTGAATATTTTTACCTATTAATTAAACCGAACAAATAAGTAGTATAATATTCTGATAATTTTAAAACTATTTGTGTTTGTGCGTGTGTGTACGTGGTTTATCGACGTATTTTGCCACTGTAAAAAATAAAATTGTTTTATTACTTATTCACTTTTATGGTGGTTTCTGTAAATAGAAAATAAAATCTGGTTGATAATTTTGGAGGTCAAACGAATAAAATGGTTTTTAAATGATCTTTATTGTTATATTATAATCTAAAAAAAAAAACGAAATATAAAAAATTTCCTATAGTCGAAAGTTTTTTAGCAAAATCGATTTTATTTTTTTTCCAAAAAATAATTACCGTAAAGATTTGATATTTACATTTAATATTTATGTTATTAGCATAACTTTAATGGACATGAAACCATTTTGTTTTTGCTTTTTTAATTTATAAATATACACTCTATACAACTTTAAAAGCCCAAATAGGCACGATAAGTTTTTTGTATATTTTGATATTAAGACTGATTTTTGAGTGGTTACCTGACAAATATTATAGCTGAAACAATCAGAAAAATGTTTGACCTTATTTTCAGCAAACTGTGTATTTTTAAAATGTTTTAATATTTTTTCAATTTATGTAGATATACATTTTAAACGAGGTTCAATTATTTTTAATTTATAATATCAAAGGATTGGTATATTATATAATAGAAAAAAATTATGTGTTTGTTTTCCTATATGATATTTATGCAATAATTTTTTTTTAAATTTATACAATCTGTTTTACAATATATATATATATATATAAAAAATAGAATAAACCACAATCCAATTTCTTTCATGAAATAAATTGGTTTTTATCTCTATACACTCAATATTATACAGTAATATATATTATGAGCAAATAAAATATGTGCTGTCCATATATTAAAAAAGGGCTCTAAACGCTGCTGACTGGATCAGCCACATAACTCGCTGTTTTGCACGCTTAATTTTGCTGGTTTGGAATAGTAATAACAACAATAATAATAATATTTATATGCAAAAAATATAACTCTGTGACCGTGTTACAGATTAGACGTTTATCAGTGTTCATGGGTCGCACGTGTTCAGCGAAGGGTCGTCGGCGTAGTTATAGTCCTCCCCGGCAATTCGTTACGATGGTTTTCTTTTTATTATTATTATTATTATTACTATCATCCCCCGGTCCTCGCACTCCTGCAAAGGTCCTTCAATTCCGTTTGTGAAGGGATAGAATGGCGACCGCGTCGTTTGTGAGAAAACGAACATTAAAATTTAAAATCCCTACTAATGGTCTCAAATATATATATATAAGTACTACGCGTATACCATTGCCCGGGAGGAAAACTAAAACTCTTTTTTCGAGCGAGTCGGTCGCGGCTGTAAGTGGGGTGTAAAAAAAAAAAAAAAGATGAAAAAAACCTACTCTCGTCCGTCCGTGGGGCGATCGAACGTCGGAACAAAGGACGTAGACGGCGCAATAGACAAAAGCGGCGCCGAGCGGAAACCGCGACATCGGATGGCGAGAAGACTTTCTCCTGGCCATGATACGCAACACAATACGTGTATATACCATAATATTATACCATAAACAGGGTGATTCGCCGAGCACGCTGGGTTTTCATCAATAACGAAGTCATTCGAAATCTGACTTTTAGAATTTTTAAGCATACTCGAGCACCATATTTTTAAATTCTCGAGATTTTTTTACATCTGTGTCTTGCGGAGAAACAAACTTCTGTTTTTCGAACGAGAACCATCATTAAAATATTATATTGTAAATAATTACAAAGCGGATGATTTTTCTGAAATCGGTCCAGTAGAACTTCAGACTGTCATAAGAAATCGTCTCACGTTTTGATAATATATAAAGATGCGATGATGGATTTGGTAGAAATGACGATGAGGGCTGTGGTGATCCCAATAAATTGTATTAAATCGATATTAGTCTATTAGTGATTACAGCTTATAAAAACGATCAAAGTATAATAAATAAATAATATTAAATCTATTTCATATTTTTGTGAAATCATTTTTAAGGACTTTTATCTTCAGTGTAAATATATTTAAACATCTGATTAACTCCGCGTTTGAAGTTTGAATTAGGAACGTCGACATTTTCAAAAGATTAACACAAAAAAAGGTGAGTTTTTCATTTGAAAATCAGAAGGTTGTATTGTCACAGGGCACTCCCTGCAGTTGTAGCACAAGATACAATTTGAAAATACGGTACCAAATTATTTAAAAATTCTAAAAATAACAATCTGGACGAATTCATTGTCGAATTGTAAGGCAGGGATGAGCACGCTTGGTGAATCGCTCTGTATAAATACACGGCGATATTATCGTGCTTTGACGTGGGTGTACGCTCGCCATAGAAACGGTATACCTCGGTATATGGAGTCGCTGTCGGGGGATGGAGGAAGGACGGTAATAACTCGTCTCGGTCGGTAACGAGGTTCATATACATATATAATACACAACAACAATAATATTATACGTTTCGCGTAAATTATATGATATTATTGTTATATATTATCATCATCTCCGAGGGGTAACTGCAGACGAAGACGGTGATATTGACGCCAAGGAATCTCCGCCGTTTTGTCGTGATATTATAATAATATCTTGTATCGCGAAATTCGGTCGACTGTTATGTACCGCCGCACATTACAATATAATTGTACCCTATTGTGTTCGCATATTTAAACTCCATAATATATATAGGTACCTACCTCAAACTTACTCCCAGTCAGAGATGTAATAGAGCCCACGGGGATTTCGAATTAATTTTTTGCGCTGCAAACGCACACTTAAAACGGTAGACGGTTCGACACGTGTGGGCTGCAATGCGCACGCGAGTGGGCCGTTTTTTTCACTATACATATAAATTATTATTATATAATACACTCTGTGGTCGACGGCACACGTGGTTTTCCGTTTTCCGTATTCACCACAACGCACAGTACGACTCCAACTCTACAGCATACACACACACAATGGGGAATTAAGGTGCGTCTCGACGTGGTTTTGGGTGACTGCGGCAGTGGTTTAAAACGCAATGGTGTGAGAGGGGGAGGGGGTTAGATTTAATTATTTCAACTACCAATACTCTGTATCTCGCATACTGGTGTATATATTATATGTATATTGTATATATTTATTTTGTGGCATCAATCGTGCAGAGTTAATCAAAAGTTTGTACACAGCACCAAATAATTAATATAATATTATTATCGTGTATGCAGGACGAATGTTTTAGTCGTAGACCGATCAATATCTCGAGAAATAGGTATAACATGGAATTTTTTAATTATTTTCATTTTTTGTTGTTTCTGATCTCTGAGTGGATCAAGTCAAGAAGGATGTACAAATGTTGGATAAAAAATTGTGATCGGCATCACGCAGCGACGGATAAGTTAAAGTGGCATGATCTATGTTTGATCGCGATCTTATGATCTCAATAGTGGTCGATTGCAAAAGAATAAAAATTAAAACATATTTCGTTCTCAAAATTCGAAATGCCTTTTATTTCCGACTTGCCTCTCCCGTTTCACGATGAAAATATAAAATTCGTCCCGTACCATTATTTTATTATGCGTCGTCGCAGTAGTCGTTCACTGCAGTTCACCTACCACCGAGACTCGGTGAGTGCGCGTCGACCTACCCTTTACTACCCTCTACTCATCATCTGCTACCTTCTAATACCCTCTACTACACTCTACTTATCCGCTCGCTGTGTGCGCCGTCGTTCACCGACGGTGAAACAAAATATACGAAATCATTCCGAACGACCGATCGATATAATTACATATTACAATACCGTAGTCCTTTAACCGTACGCCCTGTTCGCGAGTACGCGAGGAGCCGTGCGGACGTCGTCGTGGAGCGTCTTCGGACGAAAAGTTTCTCGTTACGATGCGTCGTCGTCGGCGGAGAGCGACTGGCCCGGCGGGGGAGGTGGTGGGCACTTCCGGAGATCGTGTGCTAACTCCCAAGTCCTCGGTCCATACAATACAATACGGTATCGGAGTCGGTGTCAAAGTATCGTACGCTACGTCGTTTTTGAATCGAACACAATGCTGCGACGACGCCTCTAAACGTCTGGCCGGTTTATCGGTGCATTATTATTAACGCGTGTAGAATACAATACGACACACTATATATCATATTATTATAATGATAATGTACGTCGTCCGATACGGAGTTTAGAAAGTTCGCGGCATCCGCGCTTAAACTGATACGAATCGTCGACGACCGCGTCGTAATGCACGCTGTGAAGTCGCAGTGGTCGCCGCCGTGAAGTAGCGAGAAGAAGTTTTCTGCGACCCTACATATAAATGATACGTCGTACAATATAATATATATAGCAATAACGCAGCCATAAAATATATGATTTTATTTCACAATTACTCGCGAGTTGTGTGTGCGCTCTGCAGTGATGTCCGTACGACGCTATTTTTTTGTCGTCTACGATTCAGATAAAAATAATCGAAATTTACCGATACAGTGACTTTGGAACATCAATAATAGTATAATGATAGTATAAATTTATACTACGCCCCATTATCCCAGCCACGGTTTTATCGCATACGCGAGTCTGCGCACGAAATTCTTCTTTTTCCCTTTTTTTAAAAAAAAAAAAAAAACAGAATCAAAATATCAACGTCGAAACCCGCGAATAATACAAATAATACTATAATAATACTATTATAGTGACATTTATTTTTTATCCCCCCCGTAATACTCGCGCATAGTGTTTTATTATTTTTAATCACTAGCTGTATAACGCGCAACTCCTCGGAAAATTTGCGGAGCTGAATTTTTTTTTTTTTAACGTGATTACACTCGAGTACACTCTGTTCTAATCTACCGCCGCGCTTATAAACGTTGTTTTTACGTAAGTTTTTTGATTTATTAGCCGCACACTCCGACTTATGCCAACCGACGACGCCAACTTGTTATTCCGCAGACGCGTGTTGTTGTTTACACGGGACTTACTTTCAAACTCGGTAGTATTCGGCACACTCAAAACGAGAGACGGTGCGCACATAGTTTCGACGCTTTTGTTCGCCGTATAGTTTACGGAAGATTTACGACACATTTGCTCACTTTTTGTCCCGCCGCCGACAATAATTAATAACACGCGACGGTCGTCGTTCGACACTCGAGTAGAGACCCTGTACGTCGGATTTATAATGACATTATAATGTAATATTACATCGTGTTCGATATCGGCAGACAATAAATCGCCGTTTTTTTTTCCCCCCCGAAAGAAATATAATATATATTATTTTATAGTATTTTATAGTCTTCGGCTAATAATAAATGTCGTAGAAAAACAAATATACATAATAATAGTAACAATAATAATAACGTGACGTATAAGTGCGTTGCGGAAATCCGTTTACCGTACGTCATAATATCATATACTTCTATATAACGTTACATAGTTGTTTGTATACGAGTAAAAAAGAAAAATTGTTATTTTTCATTTTAAGAAGTTTCGTAATGGATATTTTATTTTTTATAATTGAAGATGTTTTTTAGCAGTGTGCACGACGGTCGTCGTCGTTAAAGGACCACTGAGTAATATCGTCTTATATATATATATATATATTATATAAGTACATAAAAATGAATTCATGTATAATTCGGCGTTTTTATATTATTTTTTATTTAGTTCCTCCGGAACCGGGCGGGCGGCTTTCGAAAAACAAAAAATAAATGTTTTTTTTTTCATGATATTATATTTCAAATATATTTATATATATATATTCGCTACAGCTGTATCATTCGACGCTCTTCCCTCAAGCCCTCGACGGCCTTTGCCCGGGTTGTTTCGTCGCAAGTGTTGGAACAATAGTTTGTGCTCGTCAAGACAAAAGCGGTCGGGGCTGTATAGTTGGTTTGGTGGAGAGAGAAAAATTAACAAAAAAAAAACGGCATGATCTTATGTAATAATATACCTAAAGGGTGTAACGGGATGACCTGACAAATGAAACAACTTTTGTTCTAACCATGGTTTTATAATTATTGTTTTTAATTTACATAGACGCTTGTCTACGCTTATAGTACACGTTTTTTTTTTGTTTTTAACTCTGAAACTAGTAAAGTTAAATCCAATGTAATTTTTTTTTTATGAAAAATTCGAACTAGCCGGTTTATGAATCTGTTTTTTAAAAAATAGTTGATTGTATAATTCAAGTCTTAATATAGTTTATTTTTTACAATTTTTTGAAAGGTTGTAACTTTTCAATCAAATATGACAATTTAAAAAATCAAAAACAAAAATAAACCACTTTAGGTACTTAGATAAATATGTTTACGATCAAAATCTTTCTAAGAACCAGATTTACAAATTGGATATTTTTAAAATAAAAAATAAAATTGTTATCAGATTTCAATTTTCAGTATTGAAAAATAAAAAATGTTATATTATACGTATGTAGCACACGAGTCAATGAATTATAACTATATATAAATATAAAAAATATTGATCAGAAAAAAGTTATTTAATTTTTCAGGTATTCCTGTTATGTTAGGTAAGTATAACGATTAATAATGTTTTAATCGACTCGGATGTAACCGCTGCGAGACGAGTTGGCCACGTAAATTATTAGTTTATCGCACCAAATCAAACGTCATAATACAGTGTGATATATTATAGTGCACAAAGTTTAAACAATGATAGTGACACAAACTAGAAACGAGAACGGTATAATAATATCCGCATGAGCGTACGAAGCGCATTATAATTTTAGACTAAGAATAATATACCGAGAAAATATCGAGTAGTCCGTTGTAAGTTTATAATCACGTACTTACAGTAGGTAGTAGGTACTTATAATCTACCTGCCCGTAAAATCGTGATTTTAATTTAATAAACATGCGTCAACGACCACTGAACTCTATACATTGAATGCATTGAATTATAATATACTACCTAATTCATGTGTTAAAAAGTGTCTCTATGTCGATGATCGCCATTTTGATTTCGTTTGTGTTCCTATCAATGATTTTTCATGGAAAGAATTATTTTATTAGCTTACCTCCTACCAAATATCAGTGATATATACCGTTGGTATTCACGGTTAATATCTTCTAACGCAGGTTGGTATCTTCACTTTTTATGACAACCAAACATTATCGCATAATATTTCAAAGATAATTTTTATTGTTTATTCCATGAGAAGAATCAAAATGGCAGCCTACTAGGATGGTATGGTTTTTTTTTTCCCAATGCGCGTTCCTTAGTATACAGTTCAGTGTCGACGACTCACACGATAATATTATAACGCGAATACTCAACATGTTTAGTGCGGTTGATTTTTTTCACTGGCATAGAGTCGAGTGCGAATTAAAAAAAAAAAAATTCAAACCGGATACAATATACAGTAGAAGCCGTTTATTTGCATCACTTATGGACCGTGGGTGGGGGGACCGATTGTTTCTAAACCGATTGTTCTCGAACATGTGTTTGGTTGCTGTATTTATGTCAATTTTTTTAAACTTGATATTTTCAAGAAAAAAAAAAAATTACAATTAATAAAATTATGTGTCGAAGTATTTTATCGCGTCATATTATATCAATCATTATTATTTTATAATACCAGCTGATCCCGTGCACTTAGAAGAATGTTAGTGTACCAATTCTATATTATGATTCAAACTTTGTTCAATTCGTTGATGAGTGATTGTGGTTTTGTCCGCCAGGGGCGATTGTCAGCTATTATTGTATCAATTATAGGCATTAATTATGTTTTATATTATTTTAAATGTTATATAAAAAATCTATCAATCGAAGTCTGGTATTTCGTGTATTTTTTGTTCTTGATGACCATGTTTTTTAAGAGCATTATTGCTGCTAAAAACCTCTGTAATGTCAATGTGTCAGTCCACATCAATCCACATCAATCTCGGTCCGAGAGATATGCCTTAAACTAGATTTAAAGTGCAACCTTGGCCTGATTGTTTCAAACAACCGATGTATTATCGTTTCAATAATCTTATTGATTTTCAATGGTTTAATAATCGATTCCGAGACATTTTGTATCAATAACGCGATCACATCAATAGTTATCCGTGTTCCGGTTTCCAGTTTCTACTCAGTGTTGAGAATAAATAACAAAAATGTCATCTAGAGAAGATACAGATAAATACATTTTACATTTATTTAGATTAGATAATAAGATAATAATATGGTTGATAAAACTAATTTTTATAATATTTAAATAACAAATTTACTTTTTTTCTTACGTAAACTACATAGAGTGACTATAATCGGTAATATGGTAATATTAAGTACTAATTGGATAGTGGTCTGATGGAATAATTATTTTAGTAAAAAAAAAAAAAAAATGAATATGTTTTAAGTATCTAAAATTTATCTAGATGAGCAAATGTGTCATCCAAGATAACCAATAGACAAACATGACAATAGTTATCGAGATAAGATTATAATAGATGAGTAGTTTTTTATTTAGATCAATTAATTGTCTATAGATATAAGTCTCTACACCGCTTCTACTGCAGTTTTAACGATGATGATGATTACCGTGTTGTGTAATGTTGTGTACGGGACTGTAATAAATGCGGTGGTCGAATCTTCGGGGTCAGAATTATTTAGGACGTCCGTGCGCACGACCGATCGCGTGTCGTGGGCAAATTGACGCGGTTGATAATAATAATATTATATTAAAATAATGATATCATTATTATATTAGTCGGCAATTCGATTTCGGCCGACGATAAGCGTCGTCACGCGCGTTTATATCGGCCTGCATTTATACGCATTAGATTATCGAGTGCCCTAGAAACCGTCGTTATTCGGTCACTATATCAGTAGTTTTGGATCGACACTGTTCGATAATAGTGAGATGACCAGGTTGTGACAGTGTGATGGTAAAAATATAATACGAAACCAACCACCTTTTTTAAAAATTAAACAGCACAATAATATGACGTATGGAAATACAGAGGTACCTACACATACTATATTATAAGTGTATAACAGTCGGTAATACAATTTGAATGCATTTCTGTTCGATAGACTACCTTAGGGTTTCCATTATAACGTTCTACGTTAAGGCCCCTGCAAACCGTATCTGCGATTTTTCATCGAAACGACCTTAGTGACTGACAAAAGTCGAGGTATTTCTATGTGTAGTGCTTCTATGAAGAAAAAAAAATGAACGTAAAGAATTTGGAATTGATAAAGAAGTTCACTTTGCCGAGCATAATATATTCAATATGTTTAATAGTTTCTAATAATATTATATTTTAGTATGAACATTTATTTTAAAATTGATAAATTGTAAAATGTTTATTCCCGTCAAGAATTTGATAAAATCGAAAAAGTGCTTCAACCGACGCAAAGTCATCTCGTTTAAGCATTCAAAAATCTTTACATTATTGAAATTGGATCTTCCAAAGTACCTAGTTTAATTTTTATCAGACGAATATCGGACGTTCATAATTTGATTTTTAATATTTTGATATAATGACTCAATGACAATTTATGTACATGTGGATAGATGCAAGTTGAGGATGCGAGTAATTGGTGGGGAGTATACAATTTAATACGTCGTTTTATTTTGTACTTTGTTTTTTTTTCCATGAACGCATATTAATTAATTGCATGTTTCCACCTTTTCGTTTAGATTTTAATGATTTTTAGCGAATCGTGTCCCGCCAAATCATGAAAGTAATAATATTTTTCATAAACGTCAAAATAGAATAATATTACCAACTCATCAGACTTGAATGAAACGGAATGAACGGACAGCTATGAAATTATAACATCATCACAGTTTATAATATTTGTAAAAAAAAAGAATAACGATGCTAAAAATAACACGCTCGGCACACTATTAGTGTGGCATCACTGTTAATAAGTATCACATTATCATCAGTGATAACACATCAACCTAACCTCAATATACATAGGACTCATTAAGTAATCTGTGCTTGTACAAAAATCATCATAAAATAAACATTGTCTTTAATAACCAAACTCAGTACATAATTATACACAACATTATATAAATTATATTATGTTTAAATAATATAAATCATATTATGATGTTTAAATAATATAAATCATATGATGTTTAAATAATATAAATTATATTATGTTTAAGTAATATTGTGTACAGTGGCTACTGAGGTGTAGTAACGCGTAGTAATTTGCCGAGACCGTTGCTGCCGTTAAACGGTGACCAGTGGTCTGCTAATTATTTTCGAGGACAATTTTTTTTCACTTACCGTAACAAGGGGTGGTGAACGAGTGTGGGTCGAATTTGGGGATAACGAGACGCGATGGAGTCATATTATGTCGAACACATAGAATAAAGCACTTTCAGTTATCACTGCGACCGCTTCTACTTTCGTATTCCATATGCCAAACCACACAATACTATAACAAAACTAAAAAAAAATATAATGCGATTTCGTTAATTGATAATAATATTATAACATTGTTATCACAGTGATGGTGGCGTCCTGCAAAGGCATTGCTCGAAATACCTACACTGTTTGAGTGAACAAAAGTACTACGAAGCGCATATAGACTATAAATAATAAAAATAATATATTACTTTTATTACTACTGTCATGTACTATTACGTCTGAAGGAATCCGGTCGGAAAAATACGTAAAACTAAAAAAAAAAACCTAAAACGTCCGTTTTTCCGGTCCGTGTCATTATTATATGATATAGAATTTGGTAGAATTTTTGTTTTTTATATACGTTGTCCCAGAAAAATGGTCCAAACTCGTTGTTTATTGGTATAATAATAATAGTGTGTTCTGTGTTTAACGTCCATCTTTATTATGGACTAAAAATAGTTTATTTTCAATTTTAGATCATACATCGTATTTCCCTTAATAAATTTGAAACAGTTTTTATTATTTTAATACTGTGGTAGGTTTTCTAAAAATGGTAATGATACATACAGATGTTATATTAGTTTAGGCTCGGTTAGTTATCACCAAAAGTTTTCCATCATAAAATAAATCTTCGACGGCCAAATTTATGATTATAGTAGGTTCTTTAAATAGGATTAAATATTTTCGGAATCTTCTTATATTTTTTTATTATTTTTAAATTGTGTTAAACTATTTCCATTTCATAGCGCGTACGAGGCTAATTGAACCGTGACCTAAATATCATAAAAACTATGTAATATAAAATCATTTATGACTCGTTTGTGTACCTAAAATTAATTCTAAAGCCTGAGAACAAAATACGATTATTATTATTTTATTGGAAATATTAACAATTTATTTTGATTATGTGTATTACCTTTATTAAAGTAAGTACATTTTATGATGATTTAGTAACTAAAAACAAAACTTGATGTGACATGATTAGAAGAAATATATCCATTGATATCACTCAATAGGGAAAACAATAAATATAATATTATGTACGCAGTGTGTTAGTTAACTTGATAGTCGGGAACCCTTTTAAAATTTAAAATTTAAAACAAATATATTAAACCTTTTTGTAAAATTTCTGTATTGTAAATCATGGCAAAAGGGAGGTCGTTAGTCATATATTATTGCAATAAAAAAATGCTTAAAATATTCGCACTACATCATGAACTGAGGTTCACAGACTTTCCGATTAATTAAAATAATGTGCAGTGAAAACAACAAAATATAATTATAATAATAACAATAACATAAGCATAGGTAATAATTTATCTGAATTAATTTTTAATTATTATTGATTCATAATATTATAATAACGTGTGTCATGAATGCCATTATTGTGACGTTCTGTGGATCATTTTATTCTTAGTCAACCACTGGTATTTATTATAATATCAAAACATTTTTATTTCCACAATTTTATAAATTAAAGTAATAAGTAGTTTCGTATGGAACAGTGAATAAATTATAAAATATAGACAAATTTTCAGTGAGTGTGTTTACGTCTTTGTAGAAGGCTAGTAATTACTCCCATACCATATAATATAGCATTGGTTTTTGATCTTGTGGATATGAGTTTAAAATATTTCAAAGATAATTTTTGAGAGCGTATATGTTATATAATTTTTTTCTAACGCAGCAGTGGTTTCAATTTCCGATGAAGGTATTATACTTTCAGATTTCTTCTTTTGATTTAATTTTTAGTTTTGGACATTAAGATTTTGAAATTTGAATGTTATACATTATTATGATATTATTAATCCTATAGATCATCACATTATTTGTTCACGTCCATTATACGGTGTTGTCCCGTTACTCGTAAATTAGTTAAATTAGTTTAACGAGCACATAGAGTTTAAAATATATACAATATATATAAATTATTTGGTGAAATCCGCCTAGGTATGTTTTGTTAAATTGACTTCAGACGGGATTTGACTTATCGTTGCTTTCAAATATTTCGTCAATGATTTCATAAGGCACTTGGAGAATATGCCTAGAATACCTAATGGGCTGTGCCGGTGAGAGCAAAGTCCCCAAAAATCTTGGCGTTAGTATGGGAAAACCGCTTGTGTATAAATATGAGCAAATTGAGCTGCACGTTCGTTGTAATAATAATAATAATACATAATTGACTCATATATTGAAACTTTTTTATATTTTCTTCTAAACACCTGGGCACAACCGATGTGATTTGACCTTGAGACATAAGAGGACGATGGAAAATAATCGTATAATGTTAATGTGAACATTGTGAACATTGTTCACATTTTAGCATATAAATATTTTCTACTTGGCTGCTGCCGACCGTACTTGGGCATCGAATTTCTGGTGCGATCTACATAATATTATTATTATTATTTTTATGTACACGTTGATATATCGTTTCACGTTCGACGTTTGTGGGACCTAGGCGGGCATTAAATATTTATAACGAGTATAATATATATATATATCGAGTGTAATAATATCTCTCTGTGCAATACATAATATCCAGATTTCGATTTTTTTTAATTTTTTTTTTCATTCTAACATGAACATTTCGGTACAGACGAATTGAATCACTCAAGTCGCAGCGAAATTGTCATATACGTTTTTCATAATACTAAAAACGTATAAAAACGAATATTATTCAATACGATACAGTATTTTGTGAAAAATTATCATATTATGTGGACGTGAGATCGAACATAGCTCACTGACTGCATTAGATTTGTTGTGAACGATGCAAATCGTTATATTTTCCAAATGGAATACGCTAAAACCATCCGTACACGGATGAGCACAAAATATTTTAACGTCCTCTAAACGTGTACAAAAATATATCTCAATCATATTTTTCACCGCCGCATAAGGATTTAGCAATAGTTAATTCACACATTCCAGGGGCACTGTTCAGATATCGTGAGTGGGGTAACTGTTGTTGTTTTAAACAAAAACATTTGGAGGCACGTTTTGATTTTTTAACGGAAACCTAAATTGGTTCATCATTTTTATCATGTGATTCGACCAGTACTAAAAATGCATATACTATTAAGTGGATGTCTACCACAGGTTTTGTCTCCACCTTACTGTAATGAGCAATGAATAATATTATAGAATAATTTATGTTTATAAAAATTGATTTAACTATGTTTAATACTACGGTGGTGAATTGATTTATCATATTACATATTATTGTAAAGGTAATAACATTATAACCCAAGTAGCGGTTTTTTATGACATGATAAAATGCTCATAACATACTTCAAAATAAAAAAAAAAACATAAGTGGGGTTCTAGATAATATTCTTACCCGTATATATTTGATAATACATCATTCGCTCCACTGCTAAAGGAACATAGTAAAATAGTTATTTAAGCCCCTAACAATTGCCCGCGTCATGTGAAAGTAAGATGGATACAACACCCACACGAGTATAACATCTCCTCAAAGATTATAACTTTCACTTCACGTTTTAATATCGAGTAGCTAGGTCTAGTCCGTTTTAATTTCGTCACCGTTGAGTGATAAGAATTTTTGTTTCGTTCCCGGTGATCGAATCATAATATACTCAAGCTTTGACAATTTCTATCTTCTATCTCACATTCGAAGTATGTGTGAACCACGCTGTGCATATGGCCTTGTTTTTAAACTAACATCATATTAACTATTAAACTTATCATATAACTTACCGTGTCGGTGCTCTTGACAGATATAGCAATGTCGATACGCATTAGTTAACGGGCACAGTCGATCGGCCTACCAAGACTGATCATTCGACAAAGCTCTGTAAGGGTGATATGTTTTACGTCATGAGATGTACAACAGACAGGCTAAAAACTAAATATTACATGCTACAATATTTACTAAGTTATAGTCCATTCAGTTTAAGAGTGCACAGGTTTGCGCATATGCTATACCGACTGCAACACGTTGCTGAACTTCCCCCGATTGATCGTTCGGAAACATTCGTACGCTGTCGTCATACGTCGTCGTTAGGTGGTGGTAGCTGTGGTGGGGATGATCGATGGGCAAACACCGGCACTGATCGCAGGTGGTGGGGACTGGGGAGACATGCGCGGACACGACGAATTTTCGTCCGCAGTCCGAAGTACTCTTAAACCGAATTGACTGTATAATAATATTATACACTTCGTTCGATATTTAGTTGATCGAGTAAGTAGAAAATGATATGTTCATAAAAAAAATTATCTTCCGCTCTCGTATAAATATGATATTTACACGATATTAGTACATAATTAGGTGACAAATATGAGAATTCTGAATTGTAGTTAATACGAGTGTGACTACTAGCTAAAATCACCCCGCACTTGTAAAAGAAACATTTTTTATTTCTTTTTTGTTGTTGTCATATCTCTATTCTTCGGATTCAAAAGTCTGCGTGTCCCGAATATAGGTACGCGATTCGTGGAAGATGTACGTCCTTTATTTGATTTTTACTTCATTTTGAAGACGTCTGTTTGCATTTCTTATTATTCGAGTCATTATGCAGCAGTTCTTTAGTTAACGGTTTTCTTTTATCATTTTAAATACTCCATCCGTGTTTACCCGAACTTTCGTTTCATCTATTCCGACATCGTTTCGAATAAATATGTTATTCGTTATAGCTATAGCCTATAGTCGACGTCGTTATTTCCGTGCACAATGCCTCATACCTATAATAATGAATGTTGAAACATTAGACCTTTCTACCCCCACCCCTAAAAAAAATACTAGTAATAACTTCCTCATGAGATTTCGAGAAGTAACTACAAAATCTTCAGTCAAAATGTCATATATGCATGTCAAATCTTTAATTTATTTCGTAATGAAATAACTGTCTAATATTAAGGACCTTGAAGAACAACAAGAGCATTTTTTAATTTATCTATTTTCTTGTAGTCTAACCTAAACTTAGTTTTATTATTTTGACACTAATTTAGATATATTATTGTTTTTATAATATTAAACAATTACTATCGGTTCGTATCAATAAAAGTCCAAAATAATTAATTTAACAATCTACATAATAAATTCACAAAAAAATCTAAAAATAAGGTAATACTGTCACAATGCCAACGGTACCTCCTCCTCACTTGACCTAAATACGTGTTTTCAATGTTTTCATAGATAATTAGTCGTTATGACGTTTACAGCTCATTTATAAATATTTTACTTCTAAATCAAAATATCAATATAAAGAATTATTTTAAAATAATTCTATTATATTATTTATCAACGATAATATATTGTATATCTATATCGGGACTTATATTATAGTATATTATTATACTTAGTATATAATTATAAATACCACATAATATTTTATTTAAAAAAAACCTTTACTGTATCTTATATAATTATTTCTTCGAATAAAATGTCTTCATTATTTTTTTTTAATCTGGTTTTTTTGGACGGTCGTTATAATTTTAGAATATGAATAATTAAATTGACTACTTAACTATTGAACGTGTTCTGCTTACAGATTTCGTGACGAAGTATTATATTCGTATTTATTTAAACATATACTTAAAAAGTAACTTATTAGTTTGAATAAAATATGAACCTCAATATAATTTGCTCATAATATTGTACAAAACTTAGGCAGCTATTATAATATGCTTATAGATTTCTGCTCTGTTTCAATGGGTATAATATACTCGGAAATGATTGCATTACAAAGGTTCTTAGGAATATGTTTAAGTGGGTATTTAATTATTTTCATTTTTAAAAACTTAATTTATAAGCTAAATAACTCTACGTGGCCACGTGCAGATTTCTTTTTAAATATAACTTTAACCAATATCAACAACTAAGTAATATACAAAAAAAATCTAATGTCTACTACTGATATTACAATCTGAAACCAGCAATAGCAACCGTTTATGAACAAAAAAAATTTCAATTTCCAGCGTGAATCTCCAAAACATTGTTTGAAGAACTCTTTAAAATTTTAGAAAATCCTTTGTCAGGGGGTCATAACAACATAAAACGAAACTATACTGACTAAATGTTAAACTTATATCTTTTGAGGTTCCAGCTAGGTGATGATAAATTAGTACAAGTTCTTTTATATACAGAGTGATCACTAAGCATGCTCACCCCATTTTATGAAAGAAACTATTAAAATTCTGATTTTTGGAATTTTTAAATATAGGTAATAAAAGTTCATTTTTAAATTTTTTTTTAGCAGGTACTTAAACTTTAAGTTTAAATCACAAACTTTGTCCTGTGGTAAGCAAAACTTTTGTTTTTCAAATGAGAACCTCTTTTCCGAATATAATTTATTTACTATATAATTTTTCCGAAAATGTTTACCAGTAGTTTCTCAGCTATTAAAATGTTTAAAAATAACAGCAGTCCTCAAAGGGGGTTTTACAAAAACATAAAACAGTTGTGTAGTTTTGGATCTAAAAACGGGAGTGGGCATGCCTGGTGAGTCACGCTGTATTATATATATTTATATTGTGAGATATGTATTTAATATTGGCATTGTATTTAAAACCGAATAAATATAAATTATAACTGTTAGGCAGATATTATAGTAATTTGTTTTAACTGTAAATATGGAAACCAATATTCTTCAATCTTCATTAATAACTTCACTCAATGGACTTATTGAAATCGATAATAATCTGCATTGTGGCGCTACGTATTGTTTTGATTGTATAGTTATATAATTAAACATTGATTCAGTTATGGCAAGACAATATTATGTTGTAGCAGTATAATAATATGAAAGAATTGTTATGAAAATTTATCGCGAATCGCATTTTAGGCGAACGAACAGTTACGCTGCAGTAGTATATGATAAATTTTACTTAAATTTTTATTTTTTCGTCTTATACGGTTAAAGTTATTTTAGCCTCGAGCGGCCAATCAGCCAATCTCCGACCACTGACTTAATTCTTCGTTCGTTATATTTTCGGGTTGTTTTCTCCAAACTATATAATATTATATAATTCACTGTACATCCCACATACACCCTCATTCGTTCTCGACATTATTATAATATATCTCGTAAAATGCTTCTCCGGAGTGTTCCGTTTTCACAACACTTTTACATACTTCATAATAATTCCAAATTATTAACGGATTTGGTTTGACTTGCATTGAAATTCAAACCCGGTAGCCTGCAGCAGCGAATCATCACGCTTCTCGTAAAAGAATAAAAACATTTTTTATTCCTACTCGATATCTCGTTTCACGTTTTACTTACGTACCCTATTCGTTTTATGTCTCTACGACAAAACGCTGTGCGCTATGTTTTTTGTTCTTTTTTTTTTTACCCTTATAATATAGAAACTCGATTTACGATTTTTAAACTCTGAGTCAGTACGTGAAATCGCTTACTAAAATTATATTGGTTTCGACGAGATTGGAATGCGAATTCGTTGCGCGATTCTCGACACACGTTTATGATACGAATATTGCCATAGGTTTCACGTACTTATAATATTATTATGCGTACAAGCGCACATATGATATAATATGTCCCTGACATTATAATACAGCGTTATGAAATTAAAATGTTATTGAAATATTATGGAAACATTTGTTTTTTACAAATTTCAACTATTAGAATGTTTTTTATATTTATATTTATATTATATATATTATATTTACATTATGTTTATATTATTATCAGTTTGATAAAGAATACTTAAGTTTATTTATTCTTAAAAACCCAAAAAGTAAATTTATAAATTTATAACTAAAACTAAAATAAATCATTTTATTTTAAACACAAGAATTTAAATAATAATTGTGTACAGAAAACAATTTTTTTTCAATTATAAATTATTATAAAATGCATTTTTATATTTTATTCTTAACATTTTTCTCAACTATCAATAATATAGAAAATATTTATTTTATGATATGCTCAGGTAATATGAAGACTTTTAATGCACCCATTATTTACAACTTTTCAAAAACTCTTCTTATAAATACATTAAAATTACAAACGTGTATTTCTCGGCTGTTTTTCTGATTTATTCGTACACTATATTTAACAATGTTTTAAATAAAAATATATAATAATTATAATTTAAATATGCATTGTATGTAAAAATTAAAGACAGCATTTGACATTCTGGTATCGTATACAATTTAAAATCTTAATTAAAAAAAAAAAAAATTAACCTTTAGATGTTCCTTGCGTCTCATAGAATTCCCGACCCGGATTCGTGTATGCATATCAATGCGGTTCGTTGTATATATTATAACCATTAACCACTATATAAACCACGAAACAATACGACTTATGTGCGCTTAATAATTATGAATAATACATTTATGATTATGCACTTTTTTAATTTATTAACGAGAACAAATGGAAAAATGTGCAATTATAAATATTCATATTATATACGAGCGCGTGTCTGTATACAGTATTACAATAATAATATAATATATACAAAAATATAGGTATATGTATTTGGTTTTTTTTTTTTACAGCAATGTTTTTTAGAATATTTAAAACGAGTTGGCCCGGTACCGGACATATTTTATAACATGTTTCAGAACACTACCGTTTTATGAAAATACAATAATAATAATAATAATAATAATATACTTTTATATAATATATTATGTAGTATGGATTTAAACAAACTCACACAGTTCTATGAAAACGTATACCGTCCAGGCCATAATTCCAATGACTTTTACTGTGTTAATAGTAGTGCATATTACAGAGCTGTTGTATAACGTATTTCTAATACTTTGTAGAATACTAAATTCATAATATTGTTAACAGTCATAAGTTGTAATGATGTTTTATTTATTTTTTAGCTCTTGATAGTCGAAGTGAGGAATTTATAAGTTGTATAGTGGTTACAGTGATGCGTTTCTCTTTTTACTTTTTCTGTAATCTATTTTTCGGTATAAATAAGTGTTTCAATAAAGCTCCAAATATATTGAACCATCGATCCAGCGATTTTAAAACGATGCTTGTCACTAGTTCGCCCTCACGCTTAGACGAATTTTCGAGGAAATCGAAAAATTCCTGTCTGAATAGTATTATCTAGATTTTATATTCTGTCCTTTGTGCGGTGTTTAACATTTTGTTGAACACTCTCCGTATCCGGAAGAGTATTTGTTTTTTTTTTAAAAAAATCCAATCGCGAGCGTCGTCTCGATCGGCCATAATATTATGATAATAATAATATGAAGAAACGAAAATAATGGTTCAGATAAACGACCAATCACTTTTAACTACGGTCGATATTTTGAACTACGATCGGTGCGGCCCTCTCTCTCACGCTCACTCTTTCTCTCTCCCACCCACACCACCCACAGTCCCACATACTAACCTAGCTTTTCAAACGCTTCACACGCACACGCTACACACAGCGCATTCACGAGCTTTCGGAGACTTGGTCTTTACATAATAGGTTTATTATATCAGACCGTCGGCCGCCCGTGTTTGTTTAGCTATTAATCAAGCTCAAATGTTGATTGAACGTTTCGATCGCGTTTATACAGCGTTTCATGCCACGCCATTAATACGATATGTCAGTGTGTGCTTATGTTATATTATATTATTATATTTATGTGTGTGGGGAATGTGAATAATTAATTTGTTTAATTTACTATTTGTATATGGTTTACGGAAACGCAATAAGATACGTGGGAGACGCCACGTCGTGACGTGTTTATGTTTTATTTGTTCCTTTCAGATGTCACGCAAGTGCTCTACGCAGTGGTTAAATGTGGGGTAGGGGGGGCACAGAGGGATCCCTACCTCTGGCGCTGATCAAAAAGCATTCCCTTTAACAAACTATTCCTTCAACTGTTAAGGTTAAAAGTGGCATGAGTATATTGTGCTTGCATACAATCACTGTTTATACATTAGGTCATAATATTATATAGGTACATTAGACGTTATGCATAAAATTATATTATATGGAACGCTTAGAACTATATGGAGACCGCGCGTACACCCCCCTGGAATATATTCTAACTTTGAAGTCCCAATGGCTCTATTCAGCGTTTAGTATTATATACAATCAGTCCATTGGCCACGGCCACAGTTCGACAAAGCACAATTTAAAATTAGGTACCTTTCAACAGCGTTGCTATATAATTTTATCTAAATCTAATTCACTCTTCTATAATATAATATATCGTATTGTAGATTTGGTTGTTCGATTACAACTGATTACAAAGAATGCACTTCCATCGGTTTTCATGGGTGTATTCGACTAACTCAACGACAACTGTAAATTTACCTGGCAATATAATGTAATGCAGTTTATTTTAATCTGCGCATGTGCGGGAAGCTGAAATTAAATTGATCAGACTTCAAATGTAATTGATTGATTGTCTAAAACTATTTCGACCACGTCGATAATTATTAGGCTGACCCGACGTTAAATATATTTTTTAATATTAATTTTCATGGTCCCCATGGTAATATTATGGCATAGTAGGTACCTGTACGGTATAATCACTAAAACTATTATAATCATACCGTATTAGTCGTCAATATTTGATCATCAACCGTTCAGCTATTATGCACAGTTAATATCCAATCACCCCCCCCCCCTCCCACCGAATAAAAATATATATAGATTCATCAATTTTAATCGTACACACGTGCCGGCTCGCTTAGCCCACCTTGACTTAACGACGGCGTAAATAAACAACGGACGTTTCGAATTATAATTGAGTGCCTACAAACATCTTGAACAAACTGTGTTTAACAGTTGTTATTGTGTTGTGTCTCGTTGTCGGTGGACTCGAAGCGAGTGTTTTTCAAAAATATATTTTGTAGGCGAACAATAAATGTTAATTGCTGTGCGCTACCTGCCTAATTTGCGACCAGGTTTTCTGAAATGACTAAATATGGAATCCGAATTTTTAATTTTGCGCGCGCGTTAATTAGATTCGTCAAGAATATTTTCATTTACGCACAGACCTGAGTTCAAGTCGTATAATGATTAAATTTTGAATAATTGAATGTACTTACCTATATATAATTGCAGTTGAAGAGATATTAAACGACGATTAGTAGTTCATTCAGAATATTATTATGATGCATTATTCTTTCAAACCTGCAGGTCGTTTGTGAAGCGAAAATAAAAAAATATTACAATATTACTTTAGTTTATACAGTAACTATGCTAACAACTACAATTCCTCTGTCTTACATAGAATATTAATTCGTCTCGTTTCGTAGGAGTTGTGCTTGTAAAACATTTGTCAACCGGCGAGTCGTTAACAAGGCTGTGAAAAATAACTTTTGACGTTATGAAAATATAACAAATGCTTTTAATTACAGTGCATTCGGTTAGCTATACATCTTACGTATGCATAAACATTCAAGAGCTTGGAAATATGTTTCTTCTATAGGTACCTGTGTAATACGTAAATAATAATAGAATATTATTTGTATATTTTAATAGTTTATGTAGTATATTTGTTTGTATTGAACTTGCTGCACCCACTACAAGCTAAGCTTTTGGAGCGGTGTCATAAGTTGTTTTATTTTAGTCTTTGTTGTCTTTTTGTAAAATATTATATTGACAATAATCTATTATTATTATTATTATTATTATTAAAATCTAAAAATAACTTTCCTAACGATTGCTTTTCAAATGTATTGTTCTCGTTGTATAAATTATAGACATCTAGGAATTCATCACCTTTCCAAACTTACAGCGAGAGTTATTGTTCGTGTATTATGTCCATCGTTATTGTGAGACGACGAAACACGAATTCATAATTGAATCCATGTCGAAGGTTTCAAATGTGTACGTGAAAATTACTCTGATCTATCTTTCGTATAGCTTCTGCTCGGAAACGATGTATGTGGCGGACAGCTGCTGGTCATGTAGGTTTTATCAATTGGCGTACAGAATATTATGATCGAATATCGCCGGTAAGGTAAATATATTTATCGCATCGTAAATAACGCAACAATGCTATTGGATTTTAATAAAATAATTGTAATTTGTAAATAAACGAAAAATGTTATCACCAAAACTCGCTAGTTTTTTTTTTATTGAGTTAATATATGGCTTCAACATCGGAGGTCATTAGCCTGGAGTTTTTATACATTGATCTTAATTCTATGGGGGTACAATATTATATGGAACATTTGTAGGGATTCGATAACTTTGATAGACCTGTGGTGTTCATGGAAAACTCGAAGATATTTCCTGAGTTTCCCTCTCCAAGCACACGTTTCGTAGTGGGTGCATTTCCAAAAGTCGTCTGGAGCTGTTAGACTTGGGGAATTCGAGTACGACGTGTTTGATGGTCAGTGGTGGTTCGCGGGTTTGACGTCCTTCTTCGGTTATAAGATATAGGTGTGTTAAACGAGAGTTTCCAACTCCCGGTCGGATCCTTAATTGTAACAACTACTTCTTCGTTTCCGATTCCCATGGGGTAAGTAATTCATGTTTTGATGTCTCTGAGTTTATTTGAAATTGGCGATGTCCCTTCTCACACGTCTTGTCGGTATGTTTTTGTTAGATTGTCCATTTTTTTTTGTGTGCATCTTGAAGTGTTATATTAATTCATACCAAGCTTGGTGATAGCATTGTTGCTTCGTCGGCTGCCTATAGTCTGCTAGATCGCTGCCAGTTATGTCAGCATGCTATGGGATCCATAGAATTTCGATTTCTTCGATTGTGTGTGATAACAATTCACGAATGACTTGAATGACTTCATTTTTGGCGTAAGGGTATTCTAGATCGATGAGTGCACTAAGAGAGTCACTTATAATTATGAGCACTTGCTAGGACACCAAACTCACTGCTTGTGACTCCCTATTATAATAGTGTTGTGTAATTCTTACAATATTTGTACTGTGACATTGTTCTCTTTGCAAACGCGTCAACCGTAACGTCAGTATTCTTATTGTTTTCGTCGTATATATTATATAAAATAACGTAAAATATATGATATATTATTATTATCAGATCGATATTATACTATGACGCATTGATCTAGATGAAATGAAATATGATAAACTATAGTACTACGCTGTAAGAAGAATCTGTGACCCAGATACCTAGTACCTATACATAATATTATGTCTGACAACTGTTTCGACCATATCAAAACTGTGTCCCGTGCACGAAATTCGTAGTACGAAGTACCATTATAATAGCCATCACGACATAATATAATTTAGTGTATCCATATCCGCGATTTCCGCTGACACCGCCGCCGTAAGTTAAGATAACCGGTCGAAAAACGGAAAATATTATTTTTCTTTCAAAATATTAGCGCACACGATTTTCTGTCATATTTCATCACACGCTTAGTATCATATTATTATTATTATAATATAAACATTATACCGCGGTGTACAAAGGCGTTTTTTGGAAATTACTAAAAATAAACGCGCACACTATGTTTTGTGATGTAAGTACACGTCAGAACATTATTATTATTATTATTATTATTATTATATACCGAGTATTAAATATCATTATAGTTTATCGGTGTGCGTAAATACTAAATAAGTATATATATATGTATACATATCTAGTATTACGTACCGTAATGTATTTATATACGATATTTGTGTAACGCGCACCGTAGTCGTATATTGAATTTATTATCAAAAGGTAATTGAAAAAAATACTCATTGTATTTGGCGTCGGTTAGCTGGCGAGGGGAAAATATCAGCTCTCTCTTGCACAACCGTCGTCGGCGGTACATATAATATGTAGGCGAGATACAGCGGCGCGCGTGCAATTTAAATGGAAATTCGCAAGCCCTTAGCGTTGTATTTTTAAATATAAATATTTCGTTACGTTATTATGTCGGCGGTATTATAGTATAGGCGACGGCACAATGGCAACAACAATAATAATAATATTATTACGCGTCCCGTTATTATAATAATATACCGAACGACTTTGTGTCGCGGTCGACAAGGCAAGTCGCCTGCGACTCGCAATCGTTCCGTACCCAACGCGGGGCGGTGTCCCGCGGTTGCAGAATCACGGCCAAAACAAAATATTATATTATTTCAAACTTATAATAAAGTCATTATATTGTTGCTATAATATTATTTTAGTGCGGCGAACACGGCTCGTGTACAACAACTATGAATAACCGATATTTTAACCGATAAATTCAGTACCTAACTAATATTAATAGTTTTACGCGCCACGAAATAACAATTAATTTTGCCAGAAAGAGATGGATCAAACTAAACAGTCATTTAATCGATGTAACGGAAACCAAACAATTATTTAGTAAACATTTAAAAAAAAAAATACTGATAACAGCTGTGGTGCGGAGTGTATCGTAGTTGTTTGGAGTGCGAAAAATCATGAACGATGCTGAAAACGGATAAAAGAAAATTAGAACCCATTCAAGCTCGGTACTGGCGATAGGTGTTAAAAGTCTAATCTACATAAATGGTATTATTGTAATATGAAGGGGTGTACCTACTAAAGTGTAATACAGGATTAATGAAGAGGGATCTATTGTAGAATAATAAAAGGAATAAACGGACAGGCTACCACAACGAACAATAAATGGACTGCCATAATTATTGAGGGAACACTCGAAGGGAAAAGTACGGAGAGAAAGACCAAGACAAATTATGTTGGGAAAGATGATGAGGAACAATATTGAAGGGTGCAACTATCGACTGAGAGGAGAAGACATTGAAGGAACATAATATTATGATTACTAATCTACGGATTGCATAAAAGAATCATTGTGATTATTCAACAGCGTAAAAAAAATTCATAAACCCCAAAATTGACACGTCATGTAAAGTTAATGCGATGCCCCCTCCCCTATAACTATCACACTATCGCTAAACCAGAAGTCAATGTGCTTTATAAAATAAGAAGATTTAATTTTAAATAAAAAAAGCTCCCCAGGAATAGAATATAACGCGTACCGACAACTGCGCATCCTCTCACTTCTGGTCAAAAATATGACGACCGTCGATGAATCAAGCTATACTACTTGTTTTCGTATTATAAAATTACATACTATTTTTTGCACGACCGTTTCCGTCCAGCGGGGATAATCAAGTATTCATCGAAAAAGTTATTCACACGTCACTGAAAAAGCTCAGATTCCACCCTTGACTTCAATATGTTAGTTTTTTCTTCTTCTTGTTCTTCTTGTTTTTCTTCTTCTCCATCTGCTTGGGCACATCCTGTCAAACATTCAGCTTTCCAGCCATTTCTGTTGGTTACTATTTCTATCCAGCCCAAACCTCCGCCTAAGGTTTCTACCTCTTTTTTAACCAAGTCTTCCTAATGGACACTTTCCTGCTGGGTTCTTAAAACTCTGTCGCGTAGGAAGCAATAAGGAGTTCTGATTACGCCATGAATATCCAGCCCACTGACTGTTGTAGTCTTCTGCATTTTGTCGTCTCCAATAAGTTTGGCTCAAGAAAAACGATGACACGCAATAAACTATACAATTATATCGGCGGTGTGCCCTGCAGCTGATATGGCGCTGTGTGAAAGTGTAATGTAGTTTCAAGCGTAATATCAAATAATATAATAATTTAAACGTTGGGTACTTGTATATCTGCTGCTGCGAAAGTCCTTTGGAGATCCTAATTGGTTTTTCTTCTTCTGAAATTGCAAATAAAACTCGACAAAATGTATCATCCTCAATTGTAATGGTCGTTGATTTCTTCAGGGACTATTACGCGGCATAATGTTTTCAAAATAATTTTGCCGGTTGGCCGCACTTTTTTTATATGCATATTTTATTGGGCCGAGGGAGGGCCATGAAATGGATTCGTTGAAAAACTATTGTCGATTTTACTTTTCACCTATTCCCTGTATTATACGTTTTCATATTTTCACGCTTACAATTTAAATGATCTTCCGTGAGAATAATAACTGCGTAAGCTAATACGCCCGTCAAACGTTCGTATATTATTATGATAATTTTATAACAAGTGTATCAGTTTAATAATAATATTATTATAATAGCAGGAGAAGCTGGTCGTGTCCGAAAACTATACTATTGTGTCTGTTATAAAATATAATCAACGAACCAAACTATTTACTCGAATATTGTAAAGAAGGATAATTCGAAATTGACAACTTTAATTGATTATAATATTGTTTTATTACAAGAATACAAAATATTATTGTATAATATAATATTATAATATGCTCACTACGTCGGTGGTTATTTTTATTACACAACAAGTAGGTACTATACAGAGTGTAATAGGAAGACCTGACAAATGAAATAACTTTAGTTCCTAATTATAATTAATATTATTTTATTTTTATTTTTTGTATATTATAATAGATTGACTCTAATATTATATAATGATATTTTAAAAAAAATCATAAAAAAATAACTACCTACATGACTTAAATTAATGTTTTTTTCTAAACTAAATAAATTTACAGATTAGCTATTTTGAATTTGAAAAAATTTAATTTAATTAGATTTAAATTTTTATTTTCCGTATTAAAAAATAAAAACAAAAAAATTTAAAAATATCGACTAGAACAAAAGTAATTTCGTTTGTCACATCCGTTCCAGTCACAGCCCATAGCAATAAGTATACGTATACCTACCACGTCATAATGTATCATGCGTATTGCGTATATTATACAAAACGCGCGTATAATACAGCAGGCTATACACACGCATGGCTCACGATGTTTTAATATTATAGTCGACCGATTCGAATCGATATCACTGCCGTCGCAGCGATCTCTCGACTGATTCCAACGAATTAGAGATCTCAAAGTTTCCGCACCGCCGCGAGTCGAACGCCCTTCCGTACGAATTTTCTTTCGCAGACAGCGCGTGCAAACACTCGCACACAATGCATACAATAAATATTATATATAATATGTGTACACGTCTCGGCATACAATATACACCGCTAACAGCCTGGACGTATAGAGGACTTCCGGCCCCCACTTCCTCTCCCCCCCCGCGCCCACCACACTCCAACTACAACCGTTTCGCCGACATCGACCTCTGCTGGGGAAGGCCACTAACACAGAGTTAAGGCTGCAGGTGTGTGTGCACAAACCGACGTCGTCTTGAACCCCAATTAATTACGGTCACCCGAAGACCGTGCGACGTGTAGCCGCGGGCGTGTAAAAGACGGATGAGTTCTGCAGCGTGCAGGGCTGGGGAGAGGACGAGCTGATTAAAACGTTTTACCGTTGGTGTTTGATAGAGATCCGTATCACGTTATTGTGAACACTACATTATTATTATTATTATTATTATGCATTACAATAACGGAATTCGCGTTGTACGGACTACCTGCAGCAGCAGCTATTACAGCGGTATATCATAAAATAGTATGCACGTTTAAGTCCCGAATAAGAGTTGTGATTGGTACTGAAATCGAAACAATATACAGGTTGTAGACGATTTTGTCTCGTGTGATTATTTTTTTAAAAAATATTGCCTTTACCAATTAAAAATAATTTGTGCTCATTATTAAGCTAGATATTCCCTCGTGACTGCAATATGTAATGTGTATTATTTTTTTGATTCTGAGCGGAGCGAGGAAACTAATGGTTTTACAATGGTGTTTATTTTAATTTTAATTTTTTTTTATCCTGTATACACAATTTCTACCAGAAGGAGTGCTTCGATTTCTAACATAAAGTATCTTATATTTTAGAAAATTGGATCAAGAAAGCACTTTAAAGAGGTCATTTTTTGATTTTCTCAATAGTTATTTAATGCCACGGGAAAAACTAACGCCAAATTAAGAAAAACCACTAAAAACGGTATTTTAAAGTGTAAATCTTTGTTTATCACCGTAGAAATTAATAGAAAATAATAATACTATAATATTAATTCAACTTACAGGCTATAATAAATAGTAACAATATAGAATATCCAGACTGACAAACTATCTCCACTCAGACGCGTTTTTCTTATACAATGATATTATAATAATATCATTGAGATCAATTGTAATACGATCCATTATACATCGATCCACTTGTAACCTACTGTACAACAGAGCGACACCCACTTACCCGTTTTTTTATGATATGATATTAAAAAAAATATGTGTGTGATGATACATAATAAACGTTTTACACTCACAGCACGATTTACCTACGTTTTTCAATATCGATTTTAGTCCTGGCAACCGTTCATCGGTAACCGCATCATATGATATACCTACAACAACAACTCAGTTAACTCCGATTTCCCTCCCTGTTGTAATATAGGTATCTAGAATTCTACTTTCAACCGTTCATCGAGTGATTCAGCACCAGCGCCGCTGGACTTATACATCGTTGCCTATAACCTTAATAACACGAATGCTTGGATAATAATATAAAATACACAACAATTTAATAAAGTAATACGCAATTTTATATTTTGATTCGTTTATAACACATACTATAGAACGTTAATCGATATTTTTTCTCTACAAGTAAAATCGCCGAATCATAAATAATGTTTATAACATGATATTATGTTTTTTTTTTTTTTAATGAATAACCATGACAACGGAAACGTTACGCGAAATCGGTTATAGAGTCACAAAATCAAAACCCAGTCCGAAACCATATTTATGTTAATACGTATTTAAAATAATTGTTGTTAATTTTTCTTTCTCGTCGGTATGGAATCGGTTATCGTAAACAATATCACTGTGGTAACGAAAGCGGTTAAAATACACACTGGCAATCTTATACGGTACATGGACTTATTGGTTAAGGCCTTTGAACCGGAATTCTAGTAACCGACGTAGGTATACTTACGTCCTACAACTAATGCGGCATTTAACTTAAACGTCGTGTCTAAATAAACCAATGCAGTTATGTTATGTAGGTATGCATTTGAATCGATTGAAAACTAAAATCATCCCCAAAAGCGAAAATGTTACACCCCTCACAGGGAATCCAAAGAACCGACCAGGAGGATCCTCGTAAGGTCCTGTCTGGAAGTTCTAATTTACGAAACCTAGGAAGTGTTCTCGGACTTAGGAGACAATAATCACAATACGACGATTGTTAATTTAGTTGTTTCTTGGACTGATATCAGATCTGAATATTCAAAAATGTTCGGTTCAATAGCTAGTGTAAACATTTTATCGTTTCTATCAGCAATCGGGCAAAAACTTAAATTTTTCAAAATTCCTACACAAAATAAAATTATCGCCTAACTACAATTGTTGTATGCTTAAGCTCAAGTTTATTATATTTTTTATTCAATGTTTATTTATTTTTATCTTACGAAAAATTTGTTCGCATTGAAATATTGTTTTCTTAAAAACCCATCCACTTCCCTTATCCCTGATATGGCCCGCAGGTATTCTACTCGCCATCTGCAGCACCCTCGGCATATCACGACCACTGTAGTGTTGTTGTGTACTTGTCGTATTTGACATCGCAAAAGCGTATCATTTTCGGAAGTCGGTATATATAAAATATACCGTTTATGCACTTTTTTCGTGCGCAATTGTTCGGCCCGGGGAATTGCTTCATGGGAGGCCCAATTTTTTTTTTGTGTTGGGGGAAGGTGAGAATTTTCTGCTCTCACCGAAATATCCGTATTGCTTGCAGCGTTTTAAACTTGTACGATAATATAATAAATGTATTTTCGACCCAGCAGTGTGCCCACTCCCGAGTCCACTCGTCACGTCTTGCAGTCGATCGCGGCAAGGTTTTTTCAGCCCATTACTTTGTGACAAACACAGGAATTCCGAAGCCACCCCACCCATATTACAAATGCGAATAATATCGATAACGACGACGGGTTTTAAACATGATTTAAGACGACATAATATATATACGAATAAATGCATTTCATCGTGGTTTTAAAATATATTGTTTTACGCGTGAAGCATTCGGGTAACCAGGTCGCACCAGGCGTGAGTAATTCCATCTAGGATAGACGTGGTGGCGCGCAGCTGTTCTCCGACAACAATATTATTGTTATATATATTATTATTATTATTATGCAGAGTCGTATTGTTTTATTCGGCAACGCGAGAGATAATGGCAGTTTTCTTCATTTTTATCGGTTTTTGTTTTATCCGAATTTTTGGGGCTCGTCGATCGGTTGTAGTTGTTGTTTTTTTTTTATCATTTCTTTTCGTCTCGGCCGCGACCTCAACGACGAAACAAATGAATCCGGACTGCATAATTAATGAATTAAAAATACCTCGAAAATTGGCTTTACAAAGCGCAAAGCGTTAAACACGTTTCCCTTTGGAGAACGTAGCGCAGTGCTTTTAAATAAACAATTCTAATTGAGTGCTCGGATTCTAAGTAGGTAGCAATTATTTTTTACGTATTTTTTAGTTACAAATTGTTATTTACAATCGTTTATATTCCCGTCGTTTGTTTGTTTTTTTTTTTTTTTTACTTCTCGCACAAAAGTAAAAATATTAACCAATTACACGGTAGGTAAAAAATATCGTTAATATATAACGACCTCGAAGAAATCGGTAGGTAAAAAAAAAAAAGGTTGTCCTTTTCTGTGTAGCTCTGCAGTATTATACTTACCGAGTTACTTTCATATTCAATTAAACGAACGCAAACCGTACAATAATAATTTAATGAGCGTAACAATTAACAATATTACTTATACCTACTACTGATGTTAATTTAAAATAGTAAATTATATCAAAACTCGTACGCCATATACTGTAATGTGTATAATGTTATAATATTGCAGGTGGCGATTGAGGTTGCTATACTAAAAATGTCAGACGCATTGTAATTTTTTTTTTTTTCGAAGATAAAGAATAAAAAATAAAATAGAAAAAACCTGACGATACGACGCTTTATCATATTATTATCGAGGACCGACGGAATACGGAACCGTTAAAATATAATAATACATTATAATCGTAATAAAATGATAATCGTGTCGTCGCCGTATCGGGTTCGAAGTAAAGTAAGTATTCGACGTATGCGATTTCAGTCACGCCAACCCTCAATAAATTCTGTACCTATCTATAACGCTTCTCTGACATGGCCGACGTTAGCACATTATGTCAACCGTGTTCACGGTATACAAAAATTTACCTGTCAACCGTGTTCACGGTATACATAGGTCCGTGTATTACCTATGACACTCGTACACAAACCATAAAATATTATGTCAAAGATCCGAGTTGGTCTAACCGATATGTCGTGTTCATCGTCGGTGTCACTTTAATCGATTTCTACTGCAGTGGTATTGTTATGATTATTTTTACTATACATACATATTATATGTATATATATTTTTTTTCTTAATAGGTATATTTTATCTATATAAACACTTAAACGGCTCGTCGTAATGAAAAATAAAAACTGAGAAACATCGGAATTCGTGTGTTTCGCGTGCCTACACGTGTAGGTGTATTTTTATTAATTTGTTTTGTACTGGCGGATCTTGAAAATATTACACTTGATGAACATCGACACCTATTCTGTGGTACGAGTTTAGGCGTAGGTAAGCGTTAAAAGTGTACATCACTGGTCAACTATATATATTATTGTTTTCGATTTATTTCACAGACATTTTTTTTCCGATCGACTGTTCGTAATGGCATTATAGTTCATCATACTGAAACTATAGAGGTTTTATACGTTCGAACCGCATCGAAGATATTTGCAGACAGAATTCATCCGCGAATTATGTTGTTCGAATTTTTGAGGGAGCCTCAAACCATTGTTCGTATAGTGATCGACGAATTAAACGATAGCTTTCAAACGCAAAGTGTAATACGAGCAAGTACAATTACCGATTATCTAAAAAATTTCAATTTTTTTTTACTATTACTATACTAACATAAAATAATATATATTGTGCTATTAACATTTTGACAACGACGACGATCAATACCGGAAGTATGGTGTCGTGTAGAATAAAACTGTATAATTAATTAAAATGTGTATCAAAATTAGGTGCAAAATATTGTATACCGACATGCAATTTAATACATATTTTATAATTATGGATATTTGAATAGCGTGTTGAAGTAACTTAAATTGCTCTGAACATATTTGAAAGTTTATCAATTTTGTTCTTCAAGTCAAATCCAAATAGAACAGTTTAATACTATGTTTCGCAATAGCATTTATAGTTGGATAATTCTTACTCTTATCAAAAAATATATTATTATTTATTACGATCCTTCTATGCGGATTTTATAGGTAGTTTTATTTTTACTCGTTCAGTGTCTGTCATTTAATTTGAAGTTTTTTGCCACGTCATAATCTATACCGTAAACTGTTATTGTTTTACTTAAAATTCAATTCAAACGTTTATTCCACGTCTTTATTTTCACCGAGTATCGTAGGTACCTACTTCGTTCGTTTTATTGGAGTTTTAAATATTGGACAATCGTCCGAGTGGAAGATACAATGATAATATAAGACGCGAACCGATCGTACGATACACCTACAACACATTTTTATACCTATTATTATCCTTAAGTTGTAACGAATATTTTAAGGTTCACACCAGAAAAAAGTCAACGCATCAAATCCGTCCTACAGAGGTTCGATATCCAATCTATAATAATATATACCCAGGTGAAACATGAAAGTTGTTGACCTTTTTTACTGCTCCCTCCATACTTGTTAACAAGAAACAAAAGCGAAAATCTCATCGTAAAATCAACGTCAGCTGCAGATACCAAAGTTTGTACAAATATACAGAGGTAAAAAATTGCATTATACGTGCTATAACAATGTTATATTACTTCCTAGTCTTGAAAACAAACAGTTTTTACCTACCAAGAACGAATAAATATAATATAAAATACTTAAAATTACGAATTTAAATCATCCGATGGTTTTAGCGTATTATTTTATTTGGCGTTGTCAATCTATTAGAATTTTAGCTCAACTCGAAACGCGTGTTTGGTCGTATTGAGGATCACGATATTAATTTCATTAATAATAAAATATTGTGCTCTCTTCCAAAAGTGTATTGGAAATTTGGAACCGACGGATTTGCGTCGTAGGTATACGGATTGACGATTCGACCAGCAGCGATACAGAGTCTTAACCGCGGTAACCACGTTAACCGCGCTATGCACAGTATAATAATATATTGTTTTACATGAACTGCTGATAATATTATGATATTATTGTTTCTTGCTGCAGAGCAATAGTCACGCGGTGGAAATTCGGCTAAAGGTGCGTCTCTTCTTGCGATCCCATATATCAAACGCCTACAACATAATCCTGCATCGGGTACTACACCCACACACACCCACACCAGTGGTACTCATATAATATACATAATATACTCACGACGATAGGCGTGGCGTAAAGGAGAGTTGTTCGAGTGTTGTTGTGGTGCGTGTACAGTATATATTGTATACTATATAATATGTATATATATTATAAAACATAAATTATATATATAGTCGCCGGGCTCGCGTAAATCAATTTAACTCGATGTCGAAATTTATTACATTAATTTCGTGTCGCCGCCGCCTGAGAAACGGATTCCAAAGTTAGCAAAGTGCTCGGTCACGGAAGTTAATCAAACTTGATTCCGGGCCGCGGGCCGCTATTAATCAACGAAAGTGTCGGTTTACGGTGTAATCACGTGATACGTCCAACAAAACGTTCGCGTGACTTTTGTCCGCCGCCACCCGGGCCCAACCGGTATGGAATCCATTAACCCGACGCCCGCCCGTCACCCGGGTCCTGGTTGATACCCTATTTCGGCGCGTCGTCGGACCCTCGCGGGGCAAACGCGTCCGCGGTATATCATACACCCAAATAACTGCGGACACCCCGCCCCTGAGCGCCAGTGGCAGTCATCCTCACAATAATATATTATACTGTATAAGGTCTCCGCGGCTTTTCTTTCAACCCCCCCCCCTCCACCATCGTACCACTCGGTATACCGCGCCGGTGGTCACCGCCGCCGTCTCGCCTCGTAGTTTCCGCGGAGAGATCTATCACACCCGTCGTGACTACCACCCCCCGCGCAACCGTCCGCGTATTTGTTTATCCCATTATATTATAATATTTCATTCTCTATATTGTACTCCCAGTCACACCCCCTCGAGACCCCCCGAGCCTATGTAAAGTGTACCATATCATATCTGCATATATACTGTTCATATTATGCGCATATACCATAATGGTGCTTGTGAAAACGGTTATGATATATCTTCGTCGGCGAAACAATCTCCACGATCGCAACCCTCCACGACGACTACCTCTACCATCACTATTATCACACTATCCTCTCTAAGGCCACGAACTCAATTCTGCGAAACAAAACATGTACAACGGCGTTTGATTCTCTGCCCGTGGAGTGTCTCTTTCCGTTATTCATTTTCGACGTCGAATCGGTAATTATGGGATAATAATATAGCATCTGTCCGATGGTTTTCCAAGGTGTTAAAACCTATTGTGGCAGTCCTCCTTCTCATAATATATCATACTATATAAGGTCTCCGTCTCCACGGCTTTTCTTCCAACCCTCCTTCTCATCGTACCACTCCGTATACCGCACCAGTGGTCACCGCCGCCACAGTGCCGAGTAGTTTCCGCGGAGAGATCTATCACACCCGTCGAGAATACCAACCCCCCTCGGCCGTCCGTATTTGTTTATCCTATTATATTATAATATTTCATTCCGTATATTATATTCCCAGTCGCACTACCTCACGACCTCGAGCCTATGTAAAGTGTACCCCATACCATATCTGCATACATACACATATATATATATATATATATACTGTTCATATAATGTGCATATACCATATAATAGTGCTTGTGAAAACGGTTATGATATATTTTCGTCGGCGAAACAATCTCCGCGATCGCAACCCTCTACGACGACCACCTCCGCCATTATGTTTTCCGCACTATCCACTCAGCGGCCGTGAACCCGACTCTGCGAAACAAAACATTTACAATGACGTTCGAGTCTCTGTCCTTGAAGTAGTATTTTTCCCGTTATTCGTTTTCGATGTCAAATCGGTAATATTATAGGACAACAATATAGCAGCTGTCCGATGGTTTCGAAGATTTTAAAACTCATTGCGATTTCACATCGGACGAGGTGGGGGTTTTTCATTGTTATTGGGATCCATGCGTGTATTGTCAATATGGTATCGTAGCTCATCAAACTCTGATGGCGAAATAACGAATTTAACTCTGTGCCAGATATAATTTATCGATAATTTGACGTGAAAAGTACGCAAATGTTCCAGACCAATGAGTCGCATCGAGTATAATCAGAAAATATTATGTTTGTTAATAATGTTTTACTCCGCGCGTCCCGAAAAGTTAATTTATATATGCCATGCGTCGATGTGTGACAGCTGCCAAAATGCCGATCACAAACGTCGATGTAATGACTGGGTATGAGACTAAATAATAAATATATATAAACAACTGGATATAATAAAATCCGAAAAACGCTATTTGTGTTGCATTCATGGTAAACATCATAAAAAAAAATACAGTAGCACAGCAACTGCCAGCGGATAAAGTCGAAACGGAAATATTATAAATTTAGAAAAATAAAATGTTCCATCTCTATGACGTTGTGTTTGGTTGACTATGGTAGCGGGGTCGGGTAACCTGTTATATCAGTGACGGTATTTCGGCGCCTATCGAATTATAACTTTGACCGTAGTTAGGGCTCTTCAGGAAATAGGGTTTAAATAATATTATCTCCTAATTCAGTATTATTTACTACCTATTGCACAAGATCGAAATCAAATAGTGACCATTGGTATAATAATTGTGGTAATCTGGATTTCTTGAGCGTGCTAGATTTTGACGGCTCTTAGGACTATCGGATTAGATACGGTGTGTGTTTCCTCTATATAGTATTAATACATATCAACCTACACCTATAATACGTTCAGAGATATGCGAACGACTATTAATATGTCCAGTAAGAATTTATTATTTATTAATTATTATCTATATTTAGTATACAGGTCACATGGTGAGTTTTTGGTGAGTAAATGTTTCGTACGCAAAGGCATGTTTAGAATATTATATAGTTGCCCATTCATGCGTATAATATAATAATATATCGTTTTGAATGTTATTTGCGCGACTCGTGTGAAAAGCCTTTGACTCTGTTAGCGAATCGAAAGTAATTCGCCAAAGTGTTTTTGAATGCAATCATTTTCGTTTCTAAATATGCAGTCATATATGTACAAAATATAACGTGTGGACCATAATAAGTGGAAATATAAATAGAGCGTCTTCAAACGTTCGCCTGTACTCTGGAGCTAATCGCTTTTGATTCGAGGTATCTAACGAAGTGGTTTGGATGGTTATGGCAAGGCGTTAGATCGGAATCATTTGTCAAAGGTTGACGTGGTTTCGAATATGGTCTTGACCGTGCGTAGTCCGGTGTGGAAAGTGCGGTTGGAGACGTATTATATAAGGACACACCTGATACCAAATTGGAGACGTAGAAGGTAGCGCTAAGGGCTCTGAAAACCCTCACGGAATCATCTAAATATAATAGGTCCCGTTACAGTAGAAAATGGTTTTTTTTTTTTTTTTTTGAAAGACAGAAATTTGTATCTTCGTTGGACACTCGTATTAAGTAGTACCAAATATCTCCCTAATATGAAAATATTCTGTGGTCTTTGAGTACCTGTGTTTGAATATTCCAAAAAACAGATTTCGAATAACTGAATTATTGTGGAAAAAGAAGTGGGTAAGTATGCGTTTGTCAAAGGTGGACCGCGCGCTCTCGGATATGGTGTTGACCGTGCGTAGTTCGGTGTGGAAAGTGTGGTTGGAGACGTATATAAAGACGAGTCTGATACCAAATAGGAGACGTAGGAGGTATCGTGCGGAGTATATACACAGTAGAATTTTTTTTTAAAAATCTTTTTATGTAAATTCTCTATGTTTAAACGAGTATGCCTCGAAAAAATTCTGATTGCGCCAATACTCTATTCGCTATAATATATACGCATATTTTACCTTTTTCGCTGCGATTCCGTCGGTGCAGTTTATATATTATGTATATAATAATATGAATACTGCAGTGTATGACCGCGTTTTTTTCTTCTTTTTCTCCGCGGAGTAATTCTATTTATTTGTCGAATACGACGGGGGATAACGCGATATTCGTAAAAATAAAATCACCGTAGCGAAGTAATGAGGTTTCTGTACGACGACGTTGGCGAACAAAGTAAAGAAGTCATCACGATTCTATTATATATATATATATATATATAGTTTGTTTGCTCGCCCAACGGACCCGCACGGTACGTAACTTAACCTGATCTCTGCAGCCGTAAAGAGCCAAACGAAAGTCGCTGTTTTACGTCACGAACACGTCCATAATATATATATAGGTACGCCGTATTGTGTTTCGGGTCGATAACTTCGGGCAAACAATGTGTAAAAATATAAGAAACGTCTTCCGATGTATTGCCAATAACGGCGAATAACGATATAATAATAAAAATAATAATAATTGGTAAGCAAATATACCGATAACTTTTCGTTGTAATTTACGGGCCGAGTTCGCTTTTATATATTATTATTAATAATGTTCGATGACGATCACGTACACGATACTAATATAATATTAATTCAATTTGTCTCGGACTTGAAGAGGATATCGACGGTTTGCATGCGGCCGTGCGTATGCCTAGCCAGCGTGTGTTAATAATATATTAAAAAAATCGACTGAAGACGTGTTTAACATAAGGTACCGCGAACGTGGTAAAAGAAAAAAATCGACTTTGAATATGACGTCTACCACGACAGGGGTATCAAAAATAGTGCAAAAAACTCGATTACCGCGAGCGTATATACATTGATATTAATACTATCTTGTAAGAAACACAATTTTTACAATAAAACATTTAACTACTAACTATTATTATAGCTAAAGGCAGTCCGTTTTGCATCCGCGAACCTCATTTTCACACAAGAAATATTCTATTTGAGATTCTTACAGGCACTGTTGTTCGTTATCTAAGTGGAATAAACGCACAGCATCTTTTTATGTTATCCAGATAACAGTTTCTTTAATTTCACTTTATTTTTTTTTCGTTTTTCAATAATTATTAATATTTTAAGTTTAAAACAACGAGCCAAATGTCACAATTCGTTGACAAGGCATCGCCAGACTGCATAATTTTTAAATGTTGGAATGTTTTAAAGCAAGTAAAATAGGTAAATTTCTAATTTTTTTCTTAAATTTAATAATTATTTGCATTGCATATTATATGTGTCTATTACAATAATTGTGTCATAATTTCATTAAACGATAAAATTAAGTGTTCAATATGATTTTTCCCAGGAAAAGTATGAAGTTCCAAATTCGGAAAACTAGGTTCCAATTCGTTCCAAATAAGTTCCAAAATATTGGTGAAGGTTCGAAGTTGATACAATAAAGTGGGAAGGGGGGGCTGGGTGAAGATGGCCCCCCAAAAGAAAATGATTTTTCCCGGGAAAAGTATGAAGTTCCAAATTCAGAAAACTAGGTTCCAATTAGTTCCAAATAAGTTCCAAAATAATGGTGAAGGTTCGAAGTTGATAGACAAAGTGGGGGGGGCCAACTTCACGCACATGCTGAACATCCTTCTTTTTCTAATTTATTAATTTCATCCTTATTGTATATTTTTATATTATAATGCATATTATAATAAAAAACCTTGACTATCTAATATAGAAAATTCTCGTGTCACAATGTTAGTATCGATACTCCTCTGAAACAGCTTGACCGACTTTTATGAAATTTTTTATGCATACTCAGTAGGTATGAGAATCGGCCAAAATCTATTTTTCATACCCCTAAGTGATAAGGGTTGCCCAGAAAAAAAAATATATAGAAATATTTGTTTATAAATGCTTGCTATTATATATTGGTTGCTATTGGTTAATCGGGCATGTTTGTTGATTTTTATTATTATTTTTTGTCAAAATATATATATGAATGTTTGTGGGTAGATTAGACCACTGGGAAGAAGATAGCCTAATTTAAAAAGGGTTAAATTTGGTTTTATTTTACTCATTGGATTTTAGTACGATTAGGTTAGGTTTTTTTATTAATTGATTATATTAATCCATCGTTGGTGGAATTAAGTAAAAACGACAAACTTGGTATAACTTTGATATTTTAAAGTTAAATCATACACTTACGTACAAACGGCATGGGGTCCGCGATCTACCACAGGTAGATTGCCTACCTGATAATGTACTGCTGTGAAGCAGAATTTTTATCCTGGACAACAGAAAAGTTAAGATAAATCTAGAACATCACACACCGAATATTAAATAACGCATTGAACAAAGTTTGAGTCATATACAGTTTGTACATTTAACGGGTAACGAAGTACACGGGATCAGCTAGTAATTTTATAAATATGTGTATAATGTATTATTATTGTATTTTATAAAGTCTTTATAATCCTAAACACTGTAAAATTATATTATTTTTATATAGATAAATGTTTAGAAGAATATCTAATATATTGTCTAGATAATTTTTAAGTTATCTGTGCACAAAACTGCTTACATCAGAACCCTACAAGAGATGACCAAAGTTAACAATAATAATTCTATACAACGAAAATGATTTTGTGTTTTCGTGCAGAAAACGGACATAATACCTTTTATATTTTTGACTCGAGTCAAGCGTAATTGTATATTATATTATGCGGTAATATGATGTTCCGTAAACCGGTACGCATTATAACGAAACGTTTTAATAAAACTGTAATCGGATATAATATAATAATATGTCTTCTTTTATTGTGAGCTCGCAAAATATAATGATAAATGATAGTATAATTTATGCGTCTTGATGTTTCAACGGTGGAGACACGATTTTGATATCAGGTATATTTCATAAAAAACCACGGTTACCGCAACGTGTGCAAATACTATACCAAGATATTTAAACGATTGCTCGTCGTATGTAATAACAAAATTTGAAATAGTAATTTACTTCAGAGAAATGTGTAAATTCAATTTCGAACTAATAGTTAATATACTAATACCTCGATTCTGAAAAATCTACGACGAGCTTGGAATAACACAAATCAAGTAAGTTGAATTTTCATTTTGAAAAATTGTACCTAATAGTATTAAATGATCAAAGCGTGCCGACCTGACTTTTTATTTTATATAACATACTCGTAGTGATCAGTGAAACCTCCCTTACAACCATACTGAACTGAATACATGAAAAGCGTATTGAGAATAGAATTTAATATGAAAAGTGTTCCACCTACAACTTCAGAGGCTGCTTTTTTGAGTCTTTCAATGCTCTCTATCATGATTTTTCATGGACATAACTGTTTTATTAGCTTTTCTTCGACAAAAAATTAGTGATATATCGGTGGTATCTATGGTTAATACCTACATTAACCGAGTGTATGGTACCTTCAATTTTTTATAATAAAAAACATGATCGTGTGTCACCCAGATAAGTTGTATTGTTAATTTCACGACAAGCCTCAAAATGACAGCCTACTAAGTTGGGACATGTTTTCATTCCCAACTCGCGTTTCATATAATTTTCTGTCCAGTGCCTCAAAATTGCTGATGTGTTTTTGTCTAAAATTATTACACATATTATTCGATCCTCTGAAAATTACTAACATCCCCGAAAAGTGGACAAATTTCAGTTACCGAGAGCGTCCGGTATTTAGAGGTTTCACTGTACATTTATACGAAGTAAATTTTTCGGAAAGCAGCCTTGAAACCACTGTCACTAGTGTTTGATTCCAGCAGATTTCTCTGCGTGCTATTGTCGTCAAAACGTTGTAATATTATAGTTAATAGATAAATACATACAGTAAATTTGTTGTTTAGAACACTAAACTATAATATGATGTAGTCACGACTCACGTCATGTAGTTCCAGGAAATTCTCATCCAAACATTCCACATTCTTACATATTTAGGTAAATTCTATTATAATCTCCATTTAACTAAAAAAAAAAAATATATATATAATAGTTTACACTTTTATGAAGAAATAATACCTTAAATGGCACAGGATTGGTCACATGAGTGTCTCACTTGAGTTATACATCTCCATTAGTCTGAAAAATATTAATTGTATATTTGTATTGATTTGACTGTTTATCGTTCGAAAAATTTCGTAAATCCTCGAAAAATGGTAATAATACACAAACAATATTAATAGTTTATGGTAAATATTCAAATTCAAAATCTCTATAAAAATGAACGGATCGAAAATCCCAAATGTTGGTACACCTCAAAGAAAAAAAAACATAATAATTATGCATAGCGATTGCTGCTCGATAAAAAATTCCATTAATTTTTTGTTAGATGTAAAATAAAGTACACGTGTCTTGTGATTTAGTGAAATGTAATTTATTATATTTTTTTCCCGACATAATTTGTAATAATATTTTTGTTTGTCCGTCGCGTCGTCACCGTACACCTACATAATATTTTGAATTATATCAAGTCCCTTATCTAAACTAAATCGTGTTTTTCCCCGTTAGATCACTGCTACACATCAAATCTGTATATTTCTAGTACGTCGCAGGCTTATACGGCTCACGACGATATCTCACGGTTACCGCGGTAAAAACTCCGTGACCGAGATCGGCGGTCGATCGCGACCAATCGCCCGATGGAAAACGCGAGGTCCGACCTTATCGTCTCCGCTGTTTATAATTATGTAATCGTACTTCAGTGTTATCGCGTACCTACTTATATATATATATATATATGTATAAACATTGCCGGGCGCTTCTCTGGTAAATAGATTAAACAGGTACTCTCCGGACGCTACACCAGCAGCAGCGGTAGTAGTTAGGGCGCCAATAATATAATATGATTATATACATATAACAACAATGCCGTTATACAATATGTATATACAAACGATTATGCCGCAAACCGTACGTGTTATGGGACTTCTTCTTATTTATTAACAATGCGATGGAGCGTTTTTAATACCCCCGAGCTCGATTCGGCGGGCGTTAGAAACGCATTACATAATAAATCACCTGTGATCGGATACGCTCGATGAATCACGCGGTACCTACCTATATAATATATATATAGCTGTGTCCTACTACTATACTACTACTGCTACCACTATTACTTCTAATAATAATAATAATAATACAACAGCACGCGTGAGTGAGCGCGTAGAGCGGAGCGGACGATTCTTTTAACACTCGTTTTTCGAGTCGACTTTTGTAGAATTTGGTTTGGAGAGAAAAGAGTTTTTTCCGGATTTTACAGTATACAGTATAGTATACCAGTTGCGCCTGCCTAAAAAAAATCCGTATTTCAGGCTCAGTGTATCAAAAATTGTGCATTTTTTTACACATTATAGATGAATCAAAAATATGAAAACTACTTATAACTTTCATTATAATATTGATCGATAATTGATTATTACTATGAAAGATTGGTTAAATTCGTTTTCGCTTTAGAAAAATAATATTTTCTTGCATTTAGAATTTAATAACTCATTTCGAGCGAATATATTCCCAGTGTTTGGACTTATCTAGATACATTTATCTAGATAATTATTTATTCATCTTTTATCTTATCTAGATTAATAGTTACAAGGTATCTAAACGGTCATCTTAGATAATTTGTTTACTAATCTAAATAAATTCATCTAGATACATTTTTTATTAATAAAAATCGCGAAATTGTACAAACGCATTTTAAATATTTATACAGATTCTCAAACCAAGTTTACCTATGGTTTATAAATAATATAATTGTTTTTATATATCATTATTATTATTATGTTCCTAGTGCCTAACTAAAATATACCTAAATTTAAAACACATTTTAAAAAAATTGTGTCTTTTTTTATCTAGATAAATATGAGTTAAGTTATCTTTTATATCTATCTAGATACATTTGAGTTGCATTATCTTTATCTTTATCTAGGTAAAGAAATACGCTTATCTAATCCGAACACTGTATATTCCGCACCAGCCTCGACGTGTGTGAAAAGTCATTATGACCAATATATTACACAAAATATATGAATCTTATTGATAACCTGTGTACAAGAGACGAAATCAAGTTTTCATTTTCCCAAGCTATATGTTTGGCCAATTCAATCGATTCGTCGCAGTCATAGACTTATAATATATAGACCGCGCATTACGCTCGTTTTGTGTGTAACACTTTAAGCCAACATATGTGCGAGAGAGACCACTGAATTGTTATTATTCAGTGAGAGAGACAGACTCTGACATTACAATTTCGAGGAGCTTATAGACAATTTGTACATTAATCCTTGAGATAATAAATATATATTGTAATTATTATAAAATTGCTTATAATTTCCTAGAAAAAGTAATGTCAGAGTCTGTGCCTCTCGCACATATGTTGCCTTAAATATATTTCACTAATGCGCGGTCTTTATATTATAAGTCTATGGTCGCAGTGCATAATACTTTATATTCTTGAACACGTGATGTCAATATACTGTTAGATACTTTTATGTATACAATAAATCGGTATTTATTTTCATTACTTATTATTATAATACCGAAGTGTTCAGCATTTCATGTTTTTGTTTAATTTAAGTGAAGTAAGTATATAATATTGTTTACATATTTTAAATTTAAACGAACAACGACTATTATCTTGCACAACTGAAAGTGTCTACATCAATCCTGAAAATAATCGATCGCAATTTTGATACGAATAAAGGTGATTTTTAGCGCGATGATTGGTATACTCCTAATGCCAACTCTAGTTGCATGGGCTCCATCGTAGTAAATTTAAAAAAAAATTGTATCTCCTGCATAGTCTTACACACGCTTCGTCATATTTTACTTGAACGCATTACGGTTTCGAATTTCATAATAATATACTATATAAAAAATATTATAATAATCTAACAAATATAGGACCAAATCATTGTGTTTCCCGAGTGGAGTGACGGAGCTATAGTGGGTGTAAAGATATTTATTTTTATTGCCCCACGTAAACGTCTTTCCCTTCAGATAATTTGATCCACGTGCAAGCGTCATTATTTATTATTTTTTATGTCCAACAGCATTTATATAGTTAATTGATACCTAAGAAGTGTTATAAGCTGCGGACCACTGCCCTGAACTTTAAGCGCCCATAAAAAAATATCGTGCTCGCTAATAAAAAATATTGATTGTGATTAAATTAAATTAAAAACAGGCGCCGTCCATAACAATGACAACGCAAGTACTTAAAATTGCATAATAATCATAATAGTATAATGACAAGAAAACAAACGGTCTGGAATAATAATAAATGTATAATGAAATCATTGAATAATTAGTTACGCCTACATTGTTGCTGGTGTCTTCTATCGTTTGTATAATTGCGATATTCCAATATATAATTACTTATATCTCCGGTCATCGTGTAGTTATGGCAAATTATAAGAGGCACGCATGAATAAACATTTTTAATATCGGTCGATTGTACAATTTACGTTTTATTGATATAGGACTTATCATATATTATGGACTTGTTCCGCCAGTAATATTCCAATAACAATAATACCTACAACAGCTGCCATTAATAATTATTATAGTTGCTGAAATGAGTCAAATATAATATGATATCACTATATCCAATACTTATAAATGGTACCTATTTTATTATAATGTAAATAACTGAGCAAAAATTAGTTGGATCTAAAAATTATGCTCTCACCCTTGTGTGATTATAAATAGCATTTAATTTAAGAAGTAGGAATAATATTTTGAAAATTAACATGGACCTCTAATGGACAAGGCGGGGCATGTTAATGATTTTTCTTACTCAGTTAAGTTAAGTTAATATCCACCAATAACAAAAAGTTAATACGCAATTTTTGTTAACTTTTTATTAAGTTAAAAAAAAAGTTAATTTGTTTATAGAACGCTAGCGTACTTAATTTTTTTCCAACTCAAAACTAAATAAGACTATACTGTATACTTTATACAGTATTTCCTTGTAAGTTACCTTCGAATGATATAATTTTTTTACTTTAAACAATTCACGGTAATTATTTTTTGACATGAAAACAAAATTAAATGAAATAGTGAAATATAATTAAATTAAAAACAAAATATATTAACTTAACTTACTTATTAAAATACAAATTTAATTCGTTTATTTCACGTTAATTAAAAAAGAAATGTAGTAAGTTAAAAGTTAAGTTAATGAAAAGCCGTAAGTAACTAGTTAAGTTAATAAGTTAAAATTAAATTAACTTTTTAACTTAATTTTAACTTTTAACTTGTTTATGCCCAGCTTTGCTAATGGGCAGTGTTGAGACTTATCTAGATAATTATTTAGTTATCTTTTATCTTATCTAGATAAATAGTTGCGTTTTATCTAAATAGTTATCTAAAATAAAAAATGCATCCATCTAGATAAATTTATCTAGATAAATTCGTCTCTATATAAAAAAATGAAATACACTTTTTATTGTCAATTTATTTTTTTGATAATTAATACTTTAAATTTGAATTGTCGTCATCTCAGTAAAATAATTGTATGTTCATAATAATATTATATATAAGGTACCTATTATTTATTATTGATATTTTCGTTAGAGACCCAGCTTAGTGCTTAAATGAAAAATATACCTACATTTCATTGTTATCTTGTGTTGGTGACTCGTCAGTAGTAAATTAGTGGACAAATATTATAATGGTTTAATTTATAACTTATAAGCTATAAGTTATTTTTAGGTAGAGTAAGCTACTCAGTAGTCAGTCAGAGCTATATACCGCGTATTTAATTGTGTTTTTCTAGTTCCAACGTGTACAACTGTACCAATACGGGTAATGTCAACTGTGTCAATCAACTGCAATTGGTCTTGAATTTTTAATTAGGTTTGGGTACGATTGATATTTTAAGTAATCGAAGCTATATATAAATCTTTATATAATTTTTATTTATCAGTAATAAACTAATAACTAATAAGTAACAACATTATTTTTTTAACAGTTTACCTATATTCATTTACTCGGAATTCTGCACAATTGAAATGCTGTTGTGTTGTAGATGCTTGAATAAATAATATTATAAATTAATTTTATACTAAAACTGTTGTAAAGGTTCATAATAACTAAAGTTTACTATGACGAGTCGTTTAAAATAGTTTTTTCTTGATATACCAAATTTTGAAAATGTTTCCTTCTTCATGACAGTTATACCTTAGTTATTGATTAGTTATAATGTTCACTGCTAACATTAATTTAAACATAAAGTCAGTGTTTAAATAATATTGAAGTCCTATGTAGTATCTAAGCTGTTCTCTCAAAAGTTAGACTTTATAGCAGGTATTAAAAAAAATTATCTTTTTTTTATCTAGATATAAATGTATTTATCTTTAATCTTTATCTAGATAGATTTGAATTTAGTTATCTTTTATCTTCATCTAGATACATTTTCATCATATTATCTTTATCTTTATCTAGATAAAAAAGTACTTACCTATCTAATCCCAACACTGCTAATGGGAGGTTTTTTTGTCAACACATGGCTGTTATATCATTTAATACAATATGATTTCTATTTATAGGTCGTTTATGAGTAGTTTGTATAATGTAACATAAGTGATGTCCTATAGTAGTCACATATGTGATTACCTTGTGCAGCTTTTAGGTAGTTTATACAATATACAACAGAAGGTTACAACAATGTAACTTCCTACAGTAATCACATTTTCATATCGCGTTTGTACTATAACTCAACCTGGCGTTTGGCATCCATGTCGCAACACAGAGAAGTAAATAGACACTTATTTGTAACTTGACTAGTATCAGTGTGATAACTATGTGACTATTCTATTACATGGGATTTCGCACACCGGGTGCTGTCGTTTGTATAACTGCGGTATTCCCAATATATTACTGAAATCGTGTAGTTATGGCAAATTATAAGAGGCACACGCGATTAAACACTTTGAATATCGGTCGATTGTACAATATTTACATTTTATCGATATAGGACTTATAATATAATATTATGGACTTATTCTGCCACTAATATTCCAATAGCAATACCTGCAACAGCTGCCGTTGTTAATTATTCCTCGTCGAATCGTTTCATTTTGGTTTGAACCATTAATATAATCACCACGTTACTCGCAAAACATTTCCCTTAAGGTTTACGGTCAAATTTTTTTTACCCACTCGCACAGTTATTAAGGCGTGATTGCGAGAGTAACGATTTTACTGCTGCAATCTGCTAACTCTTTGTCATTAGACGATGTCAATAAATCAGGAATTATCGCTTACAACCTTTGTTAATATTAAAAAAGTCGGCGGAACTCGACCGATATACATGCGACGTTCAACACAATGATTTGATGTTACGTCCAATATTCTAAAGACAATATCCTCGGCGCCTATAAAATACATATACCTATTTGAAAACAAAGCTGGTGGAGAGACGGTTTTCCGTTCCCGAATAAATACAATTCGAATATCGTATAAAAAATGATAATGTGTCATCTAAAAAAAATATGGGATATAGCGGGGTTTTTTTAAAATAATTTTTTCCGATTGCACAAACTTATTTCCACTCTTGGATTATATAGTAGAGAATTTGTCTACGCAAACCAAACTCTACTGTAATATTTACTTAAAATAGGTCATTTATAATGACAATTATTGTTTATAAAAATAAAAACAATCAATTGACTAGGTACCTAATTTATTTTTAATTTGCGTAGTATACTTTTACATCAAAGAATACAATAATGATGAATATTAAAAATCATTTTAAATTTTAATGGAAATATTTTTTTTTTTAATTTTTAGTTTACTCAATTATTGTTTTATAATATACAATAAAATATATCATCCTGAAATTCTTTTTATGCATTGCACAAAGCAACAATATTCATTGCACAATTACTTTTCTTAGTGCACAAATGTGTCTCAATGCACACTAAAAAAAAACAATGAGATATAGAAGGCCAATATATACAATACATTTTTAGAAATTAGTTTTAGATACTTAAAAAAAAAATTTAATATGAGTTCGACTTCAGCACCCGATTGTCGGTCGCATTGATTTTAAATTTTGTTCCGAGTTGGCCAACGTTTCTATAGTCGTGTTCAACATTTATTTTCACTGTTGTACTCACTATTCCTTATAGTCGGTATCCGTCGTGGACTGTGATGTGTATTATAATATCAATGACAGACGTTTTTCCACGCTAAGATTTAAAAATATTCGACACGTATATTAATAATAATAATACACTAAAATATACACTTCCTATATTTAATTTTATATTGATGTGTTAACATCTTTACGCCCCCCCCCAAAAAAAAAAAAAAAAAGAATGTGTAAAAAAAATGGGTCTAGAGTGAATTAGTAAATTTGATATCACGAAATAGTGCAACGGAAATTGCGCAATCGTTCAACTCAGTAGCCCAAGTAGAGTATCCGTGGCAACGTATCTATATATATCAAACTGGTTTTATTATTATTATTATTATCTGTATTAATTTTGATTATATAAATTATCACATGATATTGTCTTACCATTATTAACCATTGTTATTTATCATAAAACGCTTAAATATTATTATTATGTACATTTCATAAATTATACTACTTGTTAACACATCGACATTGAGCGTTATAGATACAAAATCTGACACACACCTTTTTATTTTTGTATATTTTATATTACAATATGTTACGTCTTAGTGTATTGACATTATACTTTATTTTATCTCATTGTGTATTTTTGATTGTATTTTACACTATTAGTATCACATTATAATTATCACTGTATTAAATACTATGCACCTGACACGAAAAAAAATTATAATAATAATAATAATAATAATAATATCTGATAAACCACGACACAATGCTAACGTAGTGAATTTTACAAAAAAAATAATACAGTAAGACTTCCGTTAACGGTCACCTCTATGTAACGGTCAATTTTTTTGGTCCCGTCGAGTGTACCCTAGTATTATTCTACCTCTGTAGGACGGGCACCTATAAATAGTGGTCATTATTTACAGTCCCTTCGGTGACCGTTATATGGAAGTTCTACTGTATTATATTTGTCGATTTGACAATAATATTATGCACACACGGGTGGAGAACAGTCAGTCCATTCTTCGATGGCTGAGGCCTAAACTACCTTAACAACTGTTCTTAGTTCCGAGCATTTTCTGCAGACGTTAATCTAAAGGTCGTTCGCCGCGACTGCAGTGATTGACGCCATCGTAAATGCCGGGAAAGAATTATTTTATATCGCACAACAACAATATTAACAGTATCATATATGAAAACAGAACGCGTCCCAAAACGACTGCAGGTGGGAGACATGAACCAATAGATTTATCGTCCATCTCTCTCTCTCTCTAGGTAAGAACTAAGAGTGTTTATAATAAAATTGCTTTTGCCACTCACCGTTTCGTCCCCGCGAGCTCATCGAGCATAACGGCGTCGGATTCCGGCCAGAAAATCGCATGTTAATCGCGAATAAACGCTCGTCCGCCTCGCGGAGAAATCGAAGAAGTGAAATATCGTAATAATTCGTACCATTATTATTATCAAGGGTATGATTGATTATTAAAAGTCATTAGCGTCATTCGACGGTAACTCTGAATGATTATTTTGCGCCACACAGCGTGTCGTAATAAATGGAATGCAATATTGTAATCGATCATCGTGCAGTTTAATATTGTGTAATATTGGCTAAACAGAGTGTTCGCCCTATTCAAAACAAAATAGGTATTGTAAACGAAAATAGTATTACTATTGTTGAACTCTTACGGTAGGTACCACCTATTATGTCTCGGATGAGATCGCGACACTGTTGATCAATACATCTTCGACCTATATCAAGAGTAAAACCTATGGTTAGTTATTTGGCACAAGATATTATACATTTTACTGTTGTTACATACTCGAAGCTGATGTTTTACTGGTAAGTGTCTTGTACTAGCGTGAAATCATAGCATATGACATAAAAATTAATTATGCAAAAAAAAACATACGCCAAAAATTCGTTAACTATCTAGGACGTATATTATTCAACTCTTTAAATTTAAATGTAAAAAAATACTTCAGAACTAATACTAAAATTTCTGTGAATAGATATACAAGTCTATCGTTATTCTAAAATATTTCTAAACTTTATATAATAATATACTAGGTATTATATTATGTATACTATATCTATGTTCTATATGTATTCATAATTACAAACAATGCTGTTTTTATCTTTTCTTTTTCTCTCCGTTCTTGTTGTTATATATTATGTTTATTATTAATATATATTTAGATGTAAATAATTTTACTTCTAAGTAAGATAATTAAATTCACCATAATAACTATCTACCTTCAACTCAAGCTTATTACTTATAGGAGGTAGATAAACCATATTATAAATTTTATGATGTTTAATTATAGATAGTAATAAATAGTTATTTTTTAAAATAAAAAAAAAAAAATGTATAATATATTATTATGTACTTCGCCTTCAGGTTACGGTGGAAAACAAACTGTATAGGACTTGGCGTTTTAATAATTAAATATTTGATATTTAAATATTATGTTTTATTATTATAACGACGAAGGAGTACACCTCATCCGGGTTTCGAAAGAACTCCGGACTACCCATAACTTGTTGTTTTAATTTAAATATTTGATTAAAGCTAATGAAAATACAATATTATATAATTATAATATAGTTACCCGCCTATATTATCCCCCTACAATATAATATAAACCCTTTTTAGGGGGAAAAACGTACTGGTAAATTCCAAAAGCTGTTTGATTTTTTCGCCCAATTTAGGCGTGTTATCGTTTTTCATGAACCGTACTTAACGGTTGAGCACACGAATCCCAACAACTATCAGAAAAGTGTACTGGAAAATTGGTTTGCCACACAATAGGTTCGTTGGAATAGGGTGCGCTAATTATTTTTTTTAGAACACTTTGTAATTCGATAGCTCGGCGTGCGATGCCACACGAACATAATAATATTGTCACAATAATATATTATAATTTTATAATAAAATATGCGCCTCCTGTGTACGCCTTTTCACCAGTGGCGGATCCGGGGCTTAATTTTGGGTCGGGAAAAAATACAAAAATTGGCTAAACATAGTGTAAAATAAATGGGAACTACGGCGATTGGGAGGCGGGGCATATGTGCTCTTTGCCACCCCCCTTCCTCTTGATCCGCCACTGCTCTTAACGGGAACTGTAATGCGAAACACATTTTATCATCGGCCAATTAATAACGCGCACTCACCTGTCGAGGTTAGGTTATTGTGACACGTGTTTCGCGTGTATACTTGGGATTTACTGCCAAAGTGTCAAATAATATTATTATTTCGTACGATAATATTAAACGATATTCTCGAATATCGATAAACCGTGGGGCTTAAACACAAATTATTATTCATAATATTTCAACTCGAAGCGAATTTATAATAATCCAATAATATTATACACGAACACAACGTGCAATGATATTATAATGTACACGGACATATTAATACGTATTATATAATATTATAACTGGTGTTGTATTTATTAAAAAATTGTCTCAAAACAATAATAATAATACTAGGCGCCTAGGCCGATGAAGGTGTAATTTCGATTCAAGGCATTACGTCAGGCGGTGGAGTGCAGGGGTGGTTTATTGGAGACGATACTCGTTAGATTTTAAATCTTCGATGGAAACATTAACTTTATGTGTTTAAAAAGCGGTTCCATGTTAGAGTTTTGTTTTTTACGCTTAACCGCCATGATTAAGAAATCAAAAGTACAATTAAAGGTAGAGGTAGAATGATTTTCTCGCCTCTTTTGAAAAATCTAAAAAAAAAATTTTCGCTTGGAAATATTACAATGACAAGACGATTCTTTAATTAAATATCGAATACCAGAAATGTGATATCTAGATGTTGTTTAATCGTTTAAACATAAACTCGCATTAATTAAATAGTCTTAAAATAATAATATTAGATAAGTACGCAAGAAATATCGGTCATAGGTATAATATAATCGTTTAAAAAAAAAATGATACATCAAGTGGTAGGGTTCGGGGGTGGTTTATTGGGGGCGATAGTCGTTAGATTTGAAATATACTATGGAAACATTCTATATGTGTTCGAAAATCAGGTTCTTTTCAGAGTTTTGTCTTTCACGCATTATCGCGATGATTATTCAACAATTTTTAAAAAATCCTAAGTACAGTTAGATTTCTTATCAATATAATATGTATTATACCGATTGAGGCGCAACGTGAAAAAATCTATAGTGTTTTAAGTTTCCTCACCTCGTTTGAAAAATGTAAAAAAAAAATTGCGTTTTTAAGTATTACAATAAAAATACGGTTCTTTAATCAAATATCGAATACTAGAAATGCAGTATCTTTTCGCTTAAACATAAATTCACATCCAACCAATTAAAAACATAATACTATATTTAATGAAAAATCATTACTTTCCATCAACATTATCTCGAACCAACCTTCCATTTATATTCAACAACTGTTGCTTATATTTTCATTAAACGCGTTAATAATAAATGAGATTTTAAAAGAAATTAAGTTGATTAAAGCAAAATGATTTAATATTTCCATTTTCAACATTTGATAATTATCAAATACAATTTAATGAATATTGCTCACTTGAAACATTTTAACGTGCACCATTTTTTTTTTTTATTTATCGATTCGAAATTGTTTATCGATGCACTTGTCACAGTCAAAAAGCGACTTGTTATATTTATAAATTATTAATTTATAAGCCTCCACTGTTAAGGTTATTGGCGTTCGTGCAAAATATATTAAATATAGTACACATGAATGGTTTAAATTATAACTGGAATATTGCATGTGATATATATTATGTCATGTATCATATCGTGTCATAGTTTTTGGATCTCCGAGGAGTTGAAGATGAAGAACCGATGTCATCTCTGGGTCGGGTACTATTATTTCATATAGACTGTAGGGAATCATAAGTCTATCTCTAAAGTCCTTCGTCAGGAGACATTTGGTTAGCAGGGACTTCACCGTGGTTGTAATGTTGCAAGAGGTGAATTTGCGTTGTTTTTTATTTTTTATTTTTTTTGACCAGGTGTTCTTGAGTGTAAATTATACACTGTATAATGTGTAATAGATTATTAATCTTTTGTTCATGGTCCTATGTCAGCGAGATTATGATACGCCGTGTTTCCATTGGACGGTGGTCGATTTCAGTTGTATTTATATAATATGTGCTCAAAGCTTTATAATATTTTGTTCGATGTTAGAGTACAACAAATGGTTTCATTCAATAAAAGAAAAACATGTTATCTTAAAGGCAAACAATATGTCTTCTATGATTTGTTTTTGCATTTTAAAAATGCAACGTGCACAAATATAGGTCAAATAGATTTATACACGTGAAGTAAACGAAATTTTTATTTTTTTTTTCATGTAGAATATGGACACGATGATAAATAATATTATACTAACCATTTTTTTTCTAAAGTGTTCTTGAAATTTGAAATTTGTTTCGAAAACTGTTAAAAGTTTTACACACTGCAGGTATACGTTACAATCATACAAATATTAATATAAATGAATAATTGATCAATTTTGTTCAAAAACCAATAATATGTAGTATATTAAATTTCCACGGAAAAATAAAATAATAAATAAAGAGAAAAAAAACTATGTCAGAATTTATTAAAATAAATTATAAATCAGTACTCAGTCTCGTAACATTGGGAAACCGAACACGTAGTCCTAATAAAAACTTTTATCATAAAGTTAATATTATAGTTCATGTTCTTCTACTTATTTTTTTTTTTTTTACGAAGACGTACAATTACTTTTGACTGATATAAAATATGTGCATTATACATATTTTATAATATAAAAAAAACAGGGAGAATAGGTAACCATTCTTCTGTACTGCTGTTGTAGCCGTCAAATGTACCTCGTCGTCGAGGAGTATCGAACATCATTAAATTCATCGATTCGCTAAAATCAAAACAATAATATATTATTAGTTCGAAAAATCGTGCGACAAAATATGTAATGATTTCTGTTGAAAATCAAAACCATAGAATTTTTCAAATCGAATCCGTTTTTTATTTTTACTATTTTTATTTGACCAGTCTCGACGCATAGTTTCTCTTCGTAAATGATTTGAGTACCTCCTACTGGTTTCTTACAATTTTTTTTAATATTTCTATATTTTCAAAACGACCACTTATTAATATATTTTGTAGGTGATTCATATTTAAATTAGTTAAATGTAATTCAATTCGTAATTAAATAAGTCATTAGTCATTAGGAATATTATACTCAAACAAATTCGTAACTAAGTCTTTACCAAAATTATTCGTAAGCAATTTATTACCTTTACTCATCAACCGTCATTAAGTTATTGTAAATATCTATTATAATATAATATTTCACATTGTTTTGGGCCACGGCCTGTATCTTATCAAAAACTTAAATGAAATGAAATAACTAATGAACGAATGTTAAACGAAAATAAATACATTGATTCTGGTTTAATAATTGCATGCAACTCTTCTGCAAAGATTTTGTTTTGCCTATTTCAATTTTAGATCACAGCTGATATTATGACGTTGTTCATCGCGAGACTTAGGCCAAGTATACGGAAGAGGTGCCCTCTACAGAGGATCGAATTCCAAGTCATGCACCTGTAGTGATAATAATATAATATTATCTCATCGATATATAGCTACGCGATTTACGAAACATAATATTGTTATTGCAGGCATGCCTCCTATTTTCTTTCTTTCATGGAAATCGGCGTTTATGTAAGCTTTTCGCGCGTAATCTCCCGCGTTATTTTCTCGTATTTCGACATCGGTTCTCAAAAATAAGCACTTCCGGATAACACGCGTAGTGTTATACATTACAATATAAGAATATATCATATTATTATAATATTCTATCTACTTGAGGTTACCGTGATCCTTATATACAATAACCACGCGGTATAATAGCGATATCACGCTTGTGGCAAAAACAATAATATCAATTGGGGCCTAGCGTGGCGCGGTGATTGACCGCCGTCTTTAGCTCCCAGATAGGGGACCACCTAGATCATTGAATCATCACCCCACATAATCCGGTGTTTCTAAGCCAACCGTAACCACCCTAAAAATGCCTATGACTCCATAGTTTTCGATGCTCGAGTTCAATAAGAAAAATAATAATATTAATAATGATACAATTAATAATAATAATAATAATAATTAAAACAATGATAATAATAATATTAATTACGTATGGTGTGCCGTGGGCTGTTTTCCGTGTTGATTTGGTGTATTGTGCTCGAATCGTGCTATTCGAATCGGGCTTTCACCCGGCGTTTTACTACATAATATTATACACATTTAATAGTCGCACCGATATTAAATCGAATTGACAAATCGACAGTATACCGACACAATGTAATTTAATCATATATTATATTATATTATATTATATTGTGTATTGCATGTATACCTAATGTATACATATCCATAATACATTATATCATAATATATTATAGGTTCGAAACAGCGGAATTTATTTACTATTTAAATTTACATATCGCCGGCGGCGACCGACACGTAGTATTATCTTGTTTTGCGTCAATAAGTCGATTGACGTGAACTATATTATATATATATTATTATTATTATTATTATATTGCCACTTACTACAGCAGACTGATAGACGCGGTTCGTGTAAAATTATACTATTATTATTATTGTTCCTAGGCACGGGCGTACCGAAATTGCCTATCCAGAGCGCCGCGTCATCACGCAGCAGATTAATGACAATATTAAATTTTTGTGATTACGCGGGACTAGGCGGCATCTTCTTCGTGATCGTAATAATATTATACTATATTATATTATACGAACTCACCAATAACATAGTGTAAACATAATTTCCCTTCTCCGGAGAGTTAGAATTATTATTACTGTTATTGTGCACGTGCGATAATAATGCGATTGATTTCAATATTGTTTTGCGTTACATTATTGTACGACGTGACGTCACGATCGTCGACTGTCAATATTATCCAAGGCGATGATAAAAACGACAAGAAATCACGGTCTACCGACGTCTAAGGAGTGAGTCAACGCCATCGCTGTCTTTTCAGTTTCCATAGTTGAGCCGAGAGCCCTCGTCTTAACCATTCGTGTAATGTTGTATATAACTTAGGAGACTGTGATCACTGCACATTATTTGAAAACTTGGGAAACACGCAAACGTGATTGTGATTTCAAAAAAACTAACGGACCTAACAAGACACCAATTCATTTTACTGCAGAACGCGATGTAAGTATACCATTTGAAATGCGATTACTGAAACGGTTAAAGATTTACGCCACATTTATGTACGGAGAGTACCGCAAAATAAACTCTTTTCGCATGGGACCTTCCGGCACAAACTGACTGGCCAATTAGGTCAATGAGTTGGCGATCTCTTTCAACCGAAAAGAAAGAACTGCTGCCACCGTCTTCATCGACTTTCAAAATAAGTTTGACAAAGTATGCTGCACAAAGGTATACTTTATACATTTCTCGAAACAAATGCCCAGGGTCATGTATTATTATAGTAAAGCTCAGGAAGTCTTTCCTAAAGGAACGTACTTGTACAGTGTTAAGATATAAAATATAAATAAATATATTATAATATGTTAGTATGTTACAGTTAAAACCCGAAATCCGTCAAAACTAGTATTAATTACACAAATAGTTAACGCTATAGTTTTCACAACCCCCTTTTGTTTGATTATACCTACTCATGGTTAAAAATGACTTCAAGGTTAAATGTCTTAATGAAAAACGAGATTTTTCTGAAAGGTAATGGTATTAAAAATCGCACCTAAAAATTGCACGACCATAGGCGATCGCAACAAACCACCTGGCTATCAAATAAACAGTGATAGACTAGCTAACAAATTGGTTAAAATAATATAAATAAATAGTAGTTAAAAGAATATCCGTGGTAGAAGTGACTACATCAAGCTATTTATGAAGTAGTCTTCGAGTAAGGTCAAACTACTTGCAACGTTGGAGGTTAATTCTAATCTAAACTAGTTAAAATCAGTTTTGACAAAAGGGAGGTGTGAAAACTAATTTTTACGAATTTTGCGTTTTAACTGTAACATAAACACCACAAAATAACACTGCTGGAGTTTCGCTAGGCAAGGCTATCACGTCTATTCCGTTATTATTCTATATTAATATAAAATATAGTATGAGTGGTAAAACCGTGGCTTGGGTCTTACCGTAAGACGCAAAAATGTTTTATATAATAATAGGTATTATAATACACGAAGAGGAAATTATGCCATAGAAAATTTTGTCTGATAATAGTTGTACCTTATCATATATTGTTTAGCGTTCTACACATTTTATCATAATATTATTTGATATTTCATTATAGTTCAGATAATTGAGTATTTTTTTTCTCCCGCACTTGGCTATCACATATTTTTTACTTAACAACTGTGACCTCAGCCTGCGGGTAAAATTAATAGACAAATTCGGTCAATCGGGCAAAGAGTATTGTGGTTGTATCTACTGTATGGCGACGAAAATACCACCAAACATTTTAAGATATTCATATAATTAATATAAACGGGCAAGACGTCAAATGGAGCGGTTATGACGTTAAATACAAGCTGAGGATGATACTCGACTGAAAAGTGGTTACATTTCACAAGCATACCACGAAACAAAATTAGAACAATTCGCCAAACATAATATTACGTCTAGTACCTGCTCGAATCGAGGAGCCATTTATCTCTACATCAAAAGCTTAACACAGGTTGTACATATTATCCCCAAATCTGACCTACACCTGCCCAGCGTGGGGCGCAAACTTGGCACAACTTGACTAGGGCTGAACAGATGTGGTCCAGAATGTGTATCTTACCGGCATTCCGTAATCAATACGTTACAAGGTCGGCAAAATTAGACTAGGTTCGAAATCTAATAATCAGCGCATCAAAGAACCGTAAAGCTTTCACCAGAGCAAAAAATAAATTCACATCAAAAGTCCTTCGGACAAGTATATAATATAATAGTATAGGCCACATTAGAATGGAAGCAAATAAGACCTATAGACAATAATGTGAAGTGCGCCTAAAAATCTGAAAACAATAATGTCCAGTAAACGCGGCCGCCCAATCAAAAGGAACGATAATTGTTATAGGCCGATCCGAAATTCGAGAAAATAAAATATACTAAACAACCAGAAAAAAATCCAATGATTGTCTATTTTTTTAATAGAGCCCCGCGAGAATCGTAGTACAATGATCGATAAAATATCCGTCTAAGTGTATGAAGGGATAGTACTATTTCAACAGCTTATGCGCTTTCGAAGTTTTTCTGAAAACGTTGATAACATTATAGTGGTTGATACCAAAACTCGGTTTTTGTATTTTAGCTATATATACATGTATACACATACGCCCTTTCAACGTCGATTTGTATTATTTTGTAAACTCGCGAATAGAAATGTGTTCGCAGGCGGTACAGCGTGTGCCGTCACCACAACGACAAAATTATATAATATTATCGCCTTAAATATTCATTCGACAGTGAGAGAGCGAGGAAATCATAATAATAATTTATATTATAAATATACGCCACCGTCGTTTGCACCGACTGCGCCAGTTCTGGTTTTAATCACGACTTATTAAATATACGCAATATTTATAATATATATATATATGGAGTACGTTATATATATATATATATATATGTATTTCGTGTGTGTGTGTGTGTGTGTATGTGTGCATGATTCTATTATACTCGTTATGCCGATTCTGTACATTAATTTTACGTTTATTATTATTATTATTATTATACATTTTGTCGTTTGATTTTTTTTTTTTTTTTTTAATTTCGGTTCATTGGATTTATAATAATATTCTGCACATTCGAATATAATACGCGATATTATTATAATAATATATTATTACGCCTACACTACACTGGGTTTGCGCTCGATCCGAGTACGGCGGAGGATATAAATCAATAATGCAATAGGTATAAGCGCGTCACTAATTGCGTTTTCCGTTATATTCGGATACGGTGCTTACGTTTAAAATAAAACGTGAAAAAAAATTAAAATAAAACACCGTCGTTTACCGATTTTAAACACTCTAATATGTATGGTCGGGCCCCTTTCGAACTTCACACGCGAGTGTTTGTTTTTAAATTTAATTTATATCGCACCCGCCCGTATAATATAATACACGTACCTATATAATAATAATATATTACGATATATTATACATGGCGCACAGTAATAATACACCTGCAGGTACGTCGCTTTTGAACTTTTTTACTCGGTGTGCACTGCAATTTTAACTGCACGCAAAATAATAATTATATATATACAGGACGAGTGGACCGTCGGCGTGTGTGACTCGTCGCACGGACGGATGGATGTAAAATGTCCGTAAATTTATAATAATATTTTAATTTATACGTTTTTACGCGGCTAAATAAACGGTAGATACATTATTAGGGGAAGGTGGGCCAGAGCGGGGCCATGGGGCACATAACGGGGACATAGGGCAAAACGGGAATATTTTAATATTTATGTTATATAATAGTCATAATGATTTAAAAACTTAGTATTATATAGATTCCTCGGGCTAACAGTATCATGTTATAATAATCTCATGTTCACATATCAATTACCTTATCAGGTATAAATTAAAATCATTACACGTGCCTCTTATCAATTGATTGATATAATAAACTGTTATTTTATTTCGAAATATTTTTATGGCTTAATTATTGTATCTTAAATTTGTTTTAATGGTATAATAGGGTAAAACGGGAAAAATTATTCTTAAAGCTATTTTGACCTTTAACACTATGTGACTTAACTGAATGTTCAAAACATGCCAAAATATTAATAACCATATCCTAAAGATTACACAGTTCAAGTTTCAAATCAAAAACACAATTTTTGAGTGAATTATAGCTTTTGAAACCTTATGGTCCCCGTTCTGCCCCACCTTCAATGTCAAGGTTTCTATACCTCATTTTTGCATGTTTCCTATTGTATGGCCTACAACTCCAACGCGCGATCAATTCAGTGTCCTCCATGTACTGGTCAGTCTGAGTTATGATCAGGAGGCAATTTTTCTGATGGTATATCGTTTATATATTTTCTCTTTCCCAGTATTGAACGGTATCTACCGCCATCTGGTTACTCGTCAACAGATCATCTTGCGAGCACGAGCTTGGTCTTCCTCTTGTCCAAATTTCCAAGTTAGGTACCTATGTCTAGGTTTTCATACCTCATTTTTGCATATTTCCTTTTGATCAGCCTAAAACTTCAACGCGCGATCCATTTGGTGTCTGACATAGTGGCCAGTCTAAGTTATAGCCTGCAGGAGTTTTTCTGATGGTTCCATCAACATTTTACTCAGTTTGTACGTGAGTTGTGTTTTCCACTAGTTTATCGTTAACCTTGTGATGGTGATTCTAATTGCTCCTCAGATATCTTCGAAAAAAGGCTTTTTTTGGCATCTGAAATTATTATAAATTAATAAAACCCGAACACTGGACGTGATGATTCACGACACTGGATGAATATGGTTTCTGCAATATGTCGTCGTCTGGTCGATATAATATATTATACCTAGACGCGTTCTAAATACGATTTTAATACACTTATTATAATTTTATTTACTACAGTTACTTTAGCGGAAGTATATCATAACAATGTGATTTTACCCAATAAATTGTTTGTGACAGTAAAATATGCAAATGGATCATAATAATATTGTTATAAAATATTTGTATTTTTTTAAATTAGCCCCAACAACAATGAGTAGGTATTATTTATGTTTTCAAATGATACTGCTTATTTTAAAAAAATTTCTAGAGTGTTATTGTGACTTAATTACTTGTAAAAATATGATTGGGAGAATTCACAGCACAATAACAAGCAAGTTAGGTAACTATTTTTTTTTTTTTTAAGTAACTTCTAACTTAATGAGTTAAATTGTTTTCAACGTTGTGAAGTAACTTACGAATTAATTAATCGAAATGCCACGTTAAGTTTCCTAAGACCACAGATTTTAAATATATTCATAAATATATTAATAACCAGCTATACGATATAGATTCATTGTTATTAAATCGACACGCACAAAGCCTGTGAATTATCAAAAAACCTATTCCAGGTGCATTGTCTGCGCACCAGTTCATCGCGTCTATGCTTTTTATACAATAATAAGTCATCAGTATTCACCCCGTCATATACTATCATCATTTGTTACCGTTTCAAAAACCGCGACTTTCACACCGCGTACCTAATAATAATGCGCGTGTATGCGACGTCTTTGCTTATGTACATTCTACAAATTGTTTAGACAATATTTAGATTACACACGCAGGAAATCGAATGATCTCCGAAGGCGGTGGTCGTCATCGTTTACCCCGCTGGTGAGTCTCGAGACTATATTATTATTACCATCGGAATTCGGAGCGTTTGAATATAATGATATTATAAGGGTGGTGGCGGTACGGGCTATGGGAAACGCGGGTAGCGAATATTTCCATAAATAAGTACGATTTTCGGAGGGGCAAAAAACTGCGATCCCGCGTACAAAAAACAAACGGACGAAATATAATATGTGTGTATAATAATGTATACCTACTACAGTGTATACTGTATACGTATGATATAAATATTATTGTAATATTATATATATATAAGTGTATATAAAAAAGAAAGGAGAATGAAAAAAAAAGGCTACCTACCTCCGAAAGCTCCCGAGACCGCCTGGGAAATTTACTACAATTACCATCCGGTAATATTTATTTTTTTTAATTTCCTGTATCTCCGGATGAAATACGGACCCGACCGTTTTAACCGTAATCCGCGGGCCGCCGGTGCAGCCACCACTGGCGACCGTGCAGGGGCGGGAGAGCGCCTTAATTATTGCGCCGCCGGGTTTTGCGTTCCCCGAGTGCTGCACAGCGCGATCCCCTTTATCTTCATTTCGTTGTCGGACAACACTCGGCATCGTCGCGGTCGTGTTCGCCCCGCGGTGCGAAGCCCCCCCCCCTCTCAACACAAACTCCGACCCACTCGGGGGCAGTTTTTCGCGCGAAAGAGGCGAATCGGATGCGCCGCTAGACCCGTAGTTGTAGTCAGCGGGTAGCTGATGTTATTATGTAGTACCTACCCATATACCCACCTGATAATATTAAAACGACGATATCTACAGAGCCGGACTTACGCCTGAGCTGGTGAGACCCGGGCCTAGGGCGTGACATTTTTAGGGGTGGCAATTGAAATTGAAAAAAAAAAGTACTATTTTGTTTATTAGAATTTATAATTACTTTTATTGTAATAATTACTAGGTACTGACCTAATTTGTTTATAATGAAAATAATTTATTAGTAATAAATATGTACTACATTTCATTTTCTTGCGGTAGGGGTGGCATATTTAAAAGGGCGTCTGGGGTGCCTGTTCTAAATCTGAATATTTATGCGTACAATAGGTATACTGTTGTGCCTTAAGAACTCTACAAAATGTATTACCGCAGTGGAAATATGCCCAAAAATTATCAGAACGTGCCCCGAGAAACAATTATTAATTTTATTATTGTATAGAATTAATATTATGTTATTATATATATTATTATACTAGGTAATCCCACGCACTTCGTTGCCCGTAAAACAAAGACAAATCTTAAAAAAATTGTAATTGTTCAACTATCCTTTCGGGTGTAACTCGTTGCAGTAAGTGCTTGCTTGTACCCGATCTGACCGATAACCAATTGCAACCAATAAAACAAAAAATACTAATCTCTACTGATTATTTCTCCCGTAACCTGCAATAGCGACCATCTATAAACAAAAATTTCCATCGTAAATCTCATAGTTCCAGTTTGAGCACATCCTCGGGTTGGACCTTCTTGGCCCAATTGTTAAGCCAAACCATCCGGAGAACCACTCGAACACCCACAAAAAAATTCATGAAAATCGACCCAGCCGTTATCAATTGACGAATAATAATTACTATAGGTACATTCTTCACACCGCTTACATATATATTATATATATATATATAAGAAGATTATTATGATAGATATGTGATAAGAAATTAAGTTATTGTTCGCAATCGTCGTTGAAAAAACACAACACTGTACGTTTTTAATAGACTATTAATAGAACACGTTTCGTATTAAGCCAGCGTGACTTGTGGCAATAATATAACAATGGATATTTCCTATATGGGATGTATAAAATATTATCTATGTATGTGATGTATAATGTATGTATGTATACAACGCGATTGTGTAGCACGGCTCAGTGCATCACTGTGGGTAAATCTAATAACGAAAAATAAAATGTTCTTTGACATCTATGCAGTTTAAGAGAAATCGACTACGACGAATAACGTTTAATAAAAAAAATAACGTATAGTAATGTAAAATAAAGTCGTTAATACGAAAAAAAAAGCGTTTATAGATAGAAATGCCTAAAAATGTGAAAATATGAATTTCCAACATCATAAAATCCCATTTTCCAACGATATAACCGCTGCCATGTCATACCAAACGGATTCATAACTTGGTCGCGACTTAAAGAAAAAAAATGTGTAATAGTCATAAACATCCTATTCTAACTGTTGGTATTACAGTCGTGTTGGCAACTAACAAGTCTGTACTACTCATAATATTATATTATATATTCGAACACTGTACCCTGCAGTGGCGTTATTATCTTCTGCAGTGATCGACTGGAATGAATATTATTGAACGTCACTTGAAACGTTTCCTTTTTACTCGGTGTCGGTGGCGGTGGAGTGTTTTTTTATTGACATCCGTGTGACTGTCGATTTATCAAGATATCGTTAAAACAATTATATTTCTATACATTTTATTTTTGTTTATACTTATACTTATGTAGAAGATATAATTCACGAAATCACATACAATGTAACGTTATTATCAATTTCCTAGGTACAATGGTTTTTGGAGCTTACATCAAAAAGTCTATTCAAATATTATCTTTATTGTTTAGTGATTACCACTGGCTGGCCTACTGTTAAGATGGTGTGTCATATTCTGTTCGATAATCGACACAAATTAATGCGTATCACAGTGCGATTTCACGATAAAATGTTTGATATTCAAGTAAAAACAATAACAATCAATGAATAAAAAATACGATCTATATATTATATGCTTATAAATTAACACTGACTCGGTACTCAAACTTAATTTGTTACACGTTAAAATAGTATTTATAGTGGAACGACTACTTAGAATAAAATTACGTTAAAATTGATACATTTCTAAGTCAAACGTACTTGAAAATCCCGACTATGATACGATGGATTGCACGCATTGTTTTACATTAATACTAAATCCGTACTTTTTTTTTTAAATCTGCTCTTATCGTCACCTCGAACCGTAGTTACTCACCGCGAGGAAGAGGACGTATTATGGCTAGCATTATATGCAGTCGTGAGGAGATAAAGCTGCTCTGGTTTCGTGATCGTCAGAGTGTTGTAGCGGATGAGAGAATAATATATATATATTATTACATATTCGTAGGACGATATGGCAGACGCGAGGGGGGGAGGGGGGGGCGTAAACCGAGTAAATCCGATGCATCATAATTTATGCATACGTCAAAGGCTGCCGAGCTAGGCGTGGGCCAAAGGAGATTGGAAAATGAATAAAAAACAAAAATGTATATACAAAATCCACTGCGAAGAAGAATTCCATGTCGTCATCTAAGTACGACGGCGTTTTACTTACGCCACGATAAAAGTTTAAGGAACAAAGTGATCACGTGAGTTCCGAATCTATTTTCACAAATCCGCGATTGGCCCGTCAGCGGAACGACGCGACCAATGACAGACTTGCAACCATACACCGACGACGATGGGATCGGATAAAGTTTAGTTTTGCTATAATAACATAATAATATTATTGTGTTATGATATTATGACTATCGTATCTTATCCTGCTCTCTATCATAGTCATAATATATAATTATAATAATATGACGTGTATATAAAATAATAAATTCAATATTATTATAGTCATAAATAACATGTAAAAAGTTATATTATTAAAACCGTTTATAAAAAAATATTAAAATAATATCTACATACCTAATATTGTTAAATTAAAGAAAAATATGTCTTATGTAAAAATCGTAATGATATGAAATTATATTCTTAATCATATTATTTGTGTACTGAGATAATAATAACATTATATTATTATCATTACACAATAATAATATTGTCATCTGTGTTATTAGATTTCCAAAAAAGAAAACAGTTCGACGGGCGACGGAGTGACTTTTACATATTATTTTGTATAAAAGGCATGGACGCTCTTCACCTTACACACGAAACCGTTTCGTAATAATTATTGTAATATTTTATACCTAGAATATTATTATTATTATTTATTATCCCTACATGAACCTATCTGCCGGTTTTCGGTGGTTCTCGTCTCAAAAAGAGATGAGCGTTGAAAATTATCTGATTTCTAATTTCGCTCCGGGTGGAACTCGATACCTACCTATATATAGTATTATAATAATAATATATTCCGGGATGGACTCGGTGAAAACATCTAACGTACCGAAATATAATACGAGTGGAGTCAAAAGTATTTACGTCACGACGATAATTATTCTTGTCATCGGTGCAGAACAACGCATTTTTCGTCATGTCAGCCATTTTATAATAATATTATAATTATAAAATTAACGTTAATGGTATACTGATTTTTGATTTCAACCGACTTGAAAATTAACTTTGAAACCTTTGCAAAATAAAATTATTGATTATATTTTATTGTGCCTAAATGAAAAAAAAATTAAAATATTTTAAATGTCACCATCGTTATAAAATAATAATTATTATCATAATAATAATATTAATACAAAAATATTAGCAATGTGCTTATTATTGTGTGTAGGTACCTACGCTAATATTATGTATGTGCACCGCATAACAATATACAAGCCTGGCAAGTTAATGACCATTTTTAATTGAGTTAAGTCAAGTTGATAGAAAATATTTAAAAAAGTATAGTTAATACCTAGTTATCCTATTTTTTTAACCCGGCTTATTAACTTAAGTTAAGTTATTTATTTTTTTTTTTTTAAATTTATAAATAGCCAGTATAGGTATTATGGTTTTAAATAAAAATAAAAATGTTTACGCAACATATAGGTAATATCATAAATAAATAATTGTAATTTATTAATTATTTAAATATTTATAAATTATAATATTTGATTAAAATTAACTCGTTATTTATGAAAGTTATATCAATAAAAATCAGTTAAAATAAAAATTAAATTTCAACAAGTTAAAATTAACGTAACTGAAATACATTTTAACTCGTTTATGCTCAGGCTTGATAATAATATTATATCGTTTCAAAATGAAATGCAATTTTCCTAATAATTAACGATTAATATGTTGCATTTGTTTGGAATCACTCGCGTATTATGTCATTGTAATACCACCGATTATCATTTGAAATCATAGTTGAAAATATATAGGTACTTCAATACGTACTTAATATATATTATATCATTAAATCGGAACAGCAGGCACACGGGGACGGAATCCGAAAAATTAATCACCGAAGTGTGCGATTACTATGCTTGCATCGGTACTAACAATAACATTGTGTGACAGGAATACTCTGCACATGGCTGCGGAACAATCAAAGTAGGAATTATTACTATTATAATGATAATAATGGTAATGCTAATGATGACAATACAGTAGCCACGGTGTGATATCCTCACGGTTATTGACGCACGAAAATCGTCTCTATACGACCATTATTATTTGATTGATCTCCACGAGTCCCGTCGTCCGTTTTATTAAATATGCGAGACATCCCGCAAAATTTTAATTAAATTGCAAATCGCAGGACTTTTTAGACTTTGGCGGTCGCCGCACTATATATAATAATAATATTTCGCATTACCATGTATATATATATATATACGCGTGGTACGCATAATATACAATATGCACACGAAGTTATGTAAAGCGGTTTCATAGAACGGCGCCCGAGAGTTTTATAATGAGATTTATGTACGAAATCAAACGCGTACAATAATAATATACAATATTAATATATATGTAAACTATATAAAACATGATAATAATAATAACGTACACGAGCCGCCTGCAGTCTGTGCAGCGGCTTTGAGCGCCAACGTTTGGTCACCGATCGCCACTGCGGCGGTTCGGCGAGATAAAATAATAATAAATTTATAAAAAAAAAAAACAGACTGGCGTCCCGTCGTCGACTTAGAGTCGATCTAAACTCGTTAGCATAATATTATTACACTCGTGGGATACGCGATTGGTACTGCGATTATCGCATTGCGTGACGCATCGGCTGTGTTCGCTCTCGGCTAACCTAACCCTTTGGTCTACACTCTAAATATGACTTCATAGGCAGTCCTAAGTTTGTTAAAATAGGAAGAATAATGTAAGTATATAGGTAGTATAGTACTCACTAAAAACTATTAGGCACTTTTTTTTTTTTTTTATTAAATAAAGTTACGTGTACAAATCAGAAGAAAACTAAAATTAAATAAATAATAATTGTAAAAATAGGTCGTGTGGCCCATGGTGTGGGTCACTTAGTCTATACAATTTCGCACTGTGAGCAGAATTTATGTGGTCGGAGAAGTTGATTGATAATTTTTTTATGTACTCAGTTATTGTGGGTAGCTGGAAGCCTTTGCAAAGTGCATCATTACGTATAAACCATTGAGCATTAGATATGGTCCTCAAAACTTTGGATTGGAAAACTTGTATTTTTAGGCACCCGACTATAGTGAAATACCTATAAGATTATTCAAAACCCAACTAGTGTAGCAATTTTTAATTCGGGACTCGGATGCAGCATTGTGGATGTGTCGAGTTTTATTATTTTCCCTTCTATAATAGCGATTAGACTACCGACCGCGTTCTGTGAAAGGGGTGCCAGATGATAATATTATTATAGAAAATCAGAATCGGAGTGTAAAAAATATCAATCCCGTGGTCGGGAAGAACAAAACAAAGTATGACGTATAGAGTATAATAAGTACAAACGTTGTTACGAAATTAAAATAATATATCTTTGTACCTGCGTGTGTATTGGACATTGAGTTTTATTGTTTGATGATACTTTTTACATTTCAAACGCAAACGGTTTAAATATTTAAACATTTATAACGATAATTATACACCCATACAATGATAACTGTTTAGAATTAATATTCGTGTTTGTTAAAACCGAATTTCAAGTTCTATTTCTATTATATTTCAAGAGGGCCAAGAGTCACTTGTTGTTCTATGGTTGTCGTCACAATCATGGCCCTCACAAGGGGGGATATCTGGAGTACAGGGGCCTGAATATTTTAGAGCACTGATGAAATCGATTTGTAATTTTTGAGATTTTGATAGGAATATACTTACTTTATATTATATAATAATATTTTATGAAATAAAGTGTATAAGTTTATTAAGTAGTTTTATTACTTTAAGCTGTGGGCTAACACAAACATGTAAATAGTGTAGTGGGGCACCCGTATCCCTTGTGTTGTAATTGTTTCTATTTTATTAAAAATGCTGGTTAGTAAAGGGGCCCAGAATTTGATGTGAGGGGCCGTTCACTGTACCCGTTAATTATTAGGTATATAATATTATTCTATAGTTATAGAATAATAGGTACATATATAAGGACATTGCCTATTGTAATGTATTGTTCTTGAATTTAACAAATTAAAGAAGTCAAACGTTGTGAAATTAATATAATAAGTATAAAATCGCCTTTGTTGTGAAAAAATCAAAGACATTACGTACAACTACAGTGAGTATTGTGCATCGAAATTAAATATACTTTTTTAAATAAATATTTTCTCTTATTATATTAGCTATTTTAAATCTGAAAATAATATAATGATTGTTGTCACATTAATTATTATGAGTAAAGTTGTGTTCTAATACCCATTTCAATTTTTTCGAAGTTAACAGAATATCAATCAGGACATTTTATGATAAATAAGAGCTAAGTATTAAAAAAAAAAAACCAGCACCCATTTTGAATGGAACTGCTGCAACGAACATGTTTTTGACATGCCACGGATTGATAAAGACGATGGCCCAATTAAAAATAATAACAATACAATACACCACCTAATAACCTACATAATGGTTTTTATATTTTATAAGTTTATAATATGGAAACAGTATACATGTATAGAAGTACATAGGAGGTAGCTCCTGGCTCCTATAGAGGTTTTCAGGAAAAAAAAAAACAAATTGAATTTTTCTCTGCAAAAACACAAAAGGCTTTTCACCTCTTGCCCGGATAATAATAATAATAATAACAGGTATACCTAATACGGTTTCATTTCTATACACACTTCCGGTAAATACCTACGATCGACGTGGGTACCGTGGTAAAGTAAAATGCGTTTAACCGGTGGCCACGGAGAACAACGACGCCATTGTAATAATATAATACTATAATAATAATAATATTATGTAAACATCGACACAGAGTCATTATTACGCGCCGCAAAAGAAAATCATTTCTTTTCTGGGAGACGTCTGCAGTCCTCTTAATTCTTTACAAGTCACGTGATTTATCATTAAAACCATCGTCGTCGGGGGCCACGATTAAAACAGCTCGTGTAATAATAATAATAATTATTATTATTATCGACCTACATAATATCTCTTTAAGCTTTGTCTATATGATATGTACACTGCACATACACAATATAATACACCGCGGCGGTTTTGATTTATCGTCGTTATTAATTATATCCGACACATAATAATAACAATAACAATAATAATAATAATAATATTGTTCTCGCACTGGCGCCCGTGATTTACCACAAAAACACACATGTGTTGCTGCCGTCGGTGTTTGTCTCGTAACAAAAACTTTGTTTTTTTGTTTTTGTTTTCATTAAATAAAGGCTTCAACGTCATAGTCGTTATTAGCCTGGAGTGCTAGAAATGAGCAAATAAATATGAAAATAAAAAAATACTGTCGATGATGACTTTTAATGATAATGTTATATAAATTATAGGTATTAGATATTTTACGCTATATCGGGACTTATAAGCGGTGTTTTGGTTGAGAGTTTGATAATTTCGGTGAAGTTTAGCGTTTTTTCCACACGTTCAGTGGAATAGAGAGATTGCAGGTACGTATGTCCTGACAATCTCGAACCACATGTTTGACAGATAGTTGAGTTTGGCATTATTCACAAAAGTTGGAGGATTTTCGTCGAAGAGTGGTTGACGGACGAGTGACCGATTTTATAGTTCTTGTAACGACAACTCACTGGCGTCTGTAGAGCCATTGACGGAAGAACCATTTTTTTTTAATTGGTTTGAGTTTTTCGGTGGGGGGAATGGAGTCCCAATAATTATTTTGCCGCAATATTTAATGTTTGATGGACAATTTAATGAAATTATATTACTCTTTAGGTGGTAGGTCGGTGATTGTCGGATTAATCTGATTAGTTCGATCCGATATGATTTCATGTCGACTGTTATATTTTCATGACTTTTCTTTTCGATGGTCTCAAGACGGTCGATATCAACCACCCTTCACTAACAATCGCTATTGTTACAACGTAGACCGTCAACAATACAATAGTTAAAATAATGGTAGGTAACTGTTAGATCAATATAAATCAATAGTTTAAATATTGTCTATTATTGGTTCAATTGTGTTGCCTACTCGAGCTGTAGCCACAGTAGTTATAGATTTCCTATACGTATTATAATCATGTCCGTTTCATCGAGTACGACATTTGAACGTGTTAAGTATACAATTTATAATATTATGATACACTCGTGCATTTATGCTGAACACCTGTTGCGTTATTACTAACCGACCAAATCATTTAATATCCAATCGCGGCGATAACTCAAATTAATCCACCTTTATTCGTATTCTGTTGAACTTTAGAATTTCAAACTAAAAACGTTTGTCCATACGCGTCGCCCTAACGATCAAATCGTGTTTGTTTAATATTTGCAAATGGTTCAGAAATTATCGCATTGTTAAACGCATATTTGTAATAATGCAAATACGCAAAAAAATACTGTTGTACCAGGGTAATGCTGAGCAAATTTAATATAGCTTATGATCCGGTGTAGTGGCACCAGATAACACCACAATAGGTTAGGTCACAACTCCGCTCCAACACCACTCATCTAAACTTTAAAAAATATATATTATAAAAAAAAAAAAACAAAATAATAACTATGTAAAACAGTTGAAATGGTTAAAATTATAATATTATGAATTTTATTTTTTCCGTTGTTTTTTAATAAATTCGAATTATGCAATAGATCCTTCCAATAGATTGTAACTTTTTGAGAGTTACTTTTTAAAACAATCACCACCGTATCCACAGCTGCGATAATATAATTATATGAAAGCGCAATTAAAAATGTATAGGTGTTTCATTTTTATTAAAAAATAAAATAATAAAAACTTACATTGTGTAACGCTTTTTTGTGCAGAATGATACATTCTATAATTTTATTATTGACATAAATGATTATACACTCCCATAGTTGAAGTTTAGTGATGTATTTAACGTTCTGATTATTTGTTTCAGGTAAAAATTCAGGTCCTTTATTTCCAAAGTCGTGTAACACAATATAACGTCCATCCGGTAAGTACGATAACTGAATTTAAAGCATCGGAAACGTTTTATGGTTTTCCGGGACATTACGCCGTCTGAAAGCACCGTAGGTACAGAAAATAATTCAGGACGTTTAATTCAAGAACAATGGAAATAATGAGGATCTCACAACTAATTTTCTTTTTATGATTTCAAAATAGATTTTTGTTCAAAATTCAAAAAAAAACATAAATAAATTCACAACAAAAACATTTTTACAATACATATTTTAGAGAATAAAATAAAATAAAATAAAATAAAATAAAATAATATACAATTTATTTAAGTTACGGCAAAATTACAATTAAATCTTTAATCTCCTTGAAGATTGTTATTATAATTATTAATATTATTATCAAATCATGTGTTATTTTTTCCCGCATTTTTTTATGTATAAATCGCAAAATCGATTTTTCTTGAGATACGACTTGTTACTCGCCCAACGACGTAAATTAGTATTTAAACAATAAAAGTCGGTTAAGTAGAATACGAGAAACATTGTTACACACCTGTTTATTTTTATCGATTCAATAGATTATTGGATAATATTATATTTTTGTTCGAACCCTTTTGCATTATCATTATTATTATTTTTTTTTAATTCCTATTTAAATCGTCATAAAAACTACATAGTTTTATCATTCAATTTTGTTTCTAGAGCTAAAATTCACAAAAAATAATTTACATTTTTTATGATATTGTTTTTTCCATCTGAGTCAATCCGAGTAAATAAAACGAATGTTATTGAATGATAATATATCATACCGAAAAGCGTTTAAAACAAAAATATTATATTATCCAATAATTATACGATTAAATAAAGCAATACGCGTTTAGCTCGACATCAATAAACGAATAATTCGTAGTCAAAAGTAGGTGCATTTATAATATAATATAATCTAATATTAATTATACAATAATATGCTCACAATTTCATCAACATTAGTCAAAATTTAGTCAGTAAAATGTATTAACCGGGATGTAACTGCAGGAAGTCCTGAAAGAACATTTGTTCAAATCAATATTTTAATTTTTTTTAGTTACTTGCGCTAAACGTATATTATTATAAAAAAAAATAGGTATTTAAAATACTGAAAATAAAAATGTAAAATTGATTTAAATTGTTTTGGAAAACCTCAAAATATTCATTTTGTAAATCTGATCATAGGAACGATTTTGATGGTAAAAACATTTGTCAAGAGTTTTTTTTAAATATCAATATTTTTTCAAGTAAATTATTTAAAAAATGTTATTTTTGGGAATTTCCTGACATGATGAGTAGCTATATTTCTCAAATTATTCACTAACCATATTATAGATTCCACAATTTTCGTCATACGTTTAAGTAGCATAATTGTTTTCAGATCTTCCCGTTACATTCTGTATAATATTGTTATTATTATTATTATTATACATAATAATACATACGGACGGTATTAAACATTTTTCTCGTTCTCTTTTTTTTCCGCCTCGTTTTTATTTATTTCGTTATAAACGCGAAATAACATCATAGGAACTATATAAACTACTCGATAACCCGAGAAATAAAAATCCACGCAAGGCCAATAAGTATTATATGGTCCAAACCCCCCGACGATGGTCCCGTTCTCCGGCTGCTGTGGGCTATATACCTTGGAAATGGCAACATTATAAAACGGCATTTGCGTCGTAAATATTCGACCGTAAACTATCGACGTGCGGAGTGTAAACCGGCCGCGGACAGGAAACAACGGTCGCTCTCGAAAATAAATTAAAATTCGGACGGAAAACCGGAATGGTCTTTTTTCGTCTCTCTGTATCTCTCTTTCTCTCTCTCTCTCTTTTTTTTAGCCTTTTCAATGGTCTTTTTACTCCAAACGCCCCGTGAATTATCGATTGAACCGTTTCCTTTCACACTGCTGCAGCAGCAGTCGTCGTTGTTGTTCTCTCGTTTCGTTTTCCAAATCTCTTTTGCACGCGACCTTTGTAACGCGTGCGACACTGTTCCTGTGGGGAAAATATTATTAGTACGTGTCGTAACGATTGCCGTCGTAGTCGTCTTCGTCTTCGTCGTACCGCGGTACCTACTATACCTAGGTATACTACGCTCGTCAGAAAAGTAACCGCGACGGCCGTGCATGTGAAAGTCGCGTGGTAATAGTATAATGTTTCGTGAAAAATAAAAGCGATTTCTACCATCCGCCGGAAAATAACTTACGGCCAAATAAAATTTGTTTTTTCCGAACCAGTTGGGCACTTGTACAATTCATAACAATATAAATATGATATTACGCGCGTGGCTACCATAGATAATATAAGAATGGATAGGACATGCCTATACGAGTTCCATATGGGGCCGTGTGCTTTTTTGGGGAAGAGAGAACGTAAAGAGAGAAAGACGATATGGGGCTTTTTAAGGTTATGTACAAAACTATTTTATTAAATAATAACGAATAAACATGATAGTCAGTTATATTTAGATATTTGTCAGTTTGTATTTTGATTGTTTTGCCACCTGTACCTGGAAAATGGAAATTGGAAAATAATATTTTAACAAAATAAAATTATGTTATTTAATATTTATTATTATTTATCAATTATCACATCAATATTCGCCCCATATAACCTTAAAAATAGTATCACTAAATTTTCATGTGATAAGTTCTTATGTCCTATTCATTCTTATATTATCTATGGTGGCTCATGACATAAGCGCCAAAGGTACAAAAATTTACATATCTTTTGCGCCAAAATCTATATTTTATATAAGCAGTCAATAAATATAATGGAAATTAATGAATTATAATTTTAATAAATCGGTTGAATTTTTCGATCTTATCAACAATTTTCAATAATGAGAAATATAATTCTAAGGCTGGTTCTTACGACCTCCGGTTAAAGTTAACCGACACTTAACCGGCGGAATTCTGCTGGTAATAAAATCTGTTATCATCCGGTTAGCGTTAACCGACACTTTACCGGACATTGTAAAAACGGCCCTAAATGTAATATCTATTAACCGAGACGCAAAGGCATCTAGGATTTTGGTGCTTTTGTACGATAAAATTTTTTTTTTTTTTATCTCATTTTGGAACTTAAGTCTTCCACCGACGCACGTAAATAACGCCATGAGATGAGATCCGCGCACGGGGAACGAGTAAAACGTTTTTGATTTGACGCACAATAATTATTATTATCCGTAAGCTCGATGTGCGCATTTCCCCGGAGGAGACATAATATTATAATACGCGCACTTTTGCCGGGTAATTTAGGCTAATTTATCATGCCGTAGAGCGTATTTCTGTCGGGCCCTTATCTCAAGTCCATGGAGGTCGTTCGGAGGAGTGAAGCTTGCGTCTCGTAGCTCGACGTCGAAAATAATAATATAATATGATTTTTTATTCCTTTCGCCCCGTTCAATGGATGTGCGAGCGAAATTATTAATCGAACGACCTAATTTTACGGAAATTTCGTTGGAAAACGCCGACAGACTTTGTTGCGCGTTCGCCGTGAAAAAAATCCAAAGCGATGACTGAACAGATTTCGCGTCGATAAAAACGTGTCCGGACGCGGTGAAAAATAACTCGCACGACCCAAAGCTTGACGTAAGGCGGTGCACGACATTATATCGCGACTTTTCGCGGTCCAAACGTTAACCAGGAAAGTGTGCCAAATAATATGTACGTCGTATAGGTAGCGATTCAAGACGATATGCGTATTTAAATTGTGATATTCGTATAAGTGTTGTCGTGAAGTATGATAATAACGACCTCGCGACGAAAGACATTTTGACAATGTCGGAAATCGTTTTCTTCCGACAGAAATGTACTCAAAAATTGATGTCCTTAGGTACATAGTGGCGATTTGTGCATTTTGTGCGTTTTCATAGACGATCACAGAAATTACACGAAAATCTGATGATTTTGATCTCTTGAAACATCGCAGCACTCTGCCACTATTGTTTTATACGAAATTAATAATTACTCAGTATTTAAAAAATATATAATATTATAAACACGTAAGTACAAGTTGGTAGGTATGCAAATCGTTCGGTTATTTTGATCGTGTCAATATAATATAATTTACTGTGAGGTATATAACCAAAAATATAAAAAACAAAATCCATTCAATCTATTATATTCTGAAGTTTTTTATTTTAACTTTCTGTTTTTTAATTGTATGAATATTATAACAACCTAGTGTTTTCAGGAATGGATATAAAAAACTGTGGAAAATGTATCGAAGGTAAATATTATTATGAAAATTCCAAATAAGTTAATACGCTACAAAAAAAAAAAAAATAATAATACATTTATAGTTAATTATATATGTAGGTAGTTCAATATTTTTTCGAATATAAATAATATTATTGCTTAATAACTATTCATGATTTTAATTTTATATTCATACAATAATACTATATTAAATTATATCCATCCGCCATAATAAAATAGGTAGGTATTATATTATTATTTAATTTTTTTTCTTTCTAAATAAAATTAATTATACCGAAAAATAATAAAATCTATTATGCTGAAATTATGCTTTGTAATATTAGCCTAAATACGTTTGTTTTCCACACACTCCGTGCAGTGATCACTCCGTTGTCTTTCTTCCAAACACTACCACTAAGTAGGATAATGATATCCATAGTTATTGTTGTTATTACCATTTTAATATTTGCATCTTACGTCTAGTCAAAATCCGACGGTTTTAGCCACCCTTAAGCTGACAAATATGTTGAAATCGTTACAAAAAACATCGTCGTTTGTTTCCACTGTTTCCGGTACATTTTCGTTTCGCGTAAACACTAACTTAATATTACTTAATATCATATATTTTATGTAAGTACGAGAATGGTGCAAGATAATACTTGATCGAAGAAACTCACAATATATATATATAAAACAAAGTGCACGTAATACGTTTTATTTTATGCACTGTTCTTGAGTAGCGTATACAATGTTCTAATATTTAATACCTATAATTACACACGACTACACTAAATTAATTCTTTGTTTGAGTTTTGATGAAAAATCGATCACCTGCGGCCAAGTATTAATTATTACACGCAGAACGTGTATAACATTATAATAATAATATAACGTCGTTTTCGTTTCCGTAGTTTACTTAACGCGATTGTTTTAATTTCTACACGTGTATTATACGTCTATATAATAATACGTGGTATTCATATTTTTGCTGTCGGAATTCATTATTATTATTATTATTATTATTATTATTATTATTAGGTATACAAATTACGAATAGCTTCACGTCTCGTCGCACAGTGAGCGTATGAAAGGCACCTGCACCTCGTCCATGTCCCTCGCCCGCCGAACGCTGACGGAGCGCATCATCGCAAGGGATGATCGAATGATGATAAATCACAATATATAGTTCGCAAACAATCGCGAAAGGTATGACGAGCTCGTATGAATAATATTATTATTGTTATTGTATTTTCGTCTGCCTCGCGATCGAGTAGTCATCGGCCCGAAGTTCGGTCGGAGTGCCACCGTTAAAATGATATCGTCAACGTCTCTCTCTCTCTCTCTCTCTCTCTCTCTCTCAATCAGTCACTCTATCTCCCTCTCTCTAGCTCCCTTGGAAATTTTCAAATTATTAACAGGTTATTAGACACGAACGGATCTACCGCCGACAACTATATATAATACGCAAGCAGATGCCATAGTATAACAACGACACGGTTGAGCATGAATATATTATAATAGTAATAATAATAATAATATATTACGCGTAGTCGGCAAAGGTCGGTCGTCCGTGAAATCCGCAAGTCACGTGGAAGAATAATATTATAATAAATATAAAATCAAACCACTCCTCGTAACGTTTTAATACAATACGTCATAGATACGTCGTAGATATGTGTTCCGTTGATGTCATTGGCAGTTGCACGACAAATAAGCCACGAGGCCATCATGTCCGACCAATCGAGTGTCCGACAATTAAAACCGACCGCCGTTTTCATTCGCTCAAAACGCTCAGAAAATCGGCCCCCTTAATTATACTCATTGAAGGGCTCTAGCTGCGGTTCGTCTCGTTTACCGTGGGCGGCTCGCAAACTAAATCCTTCCATGATCTCCTTTCACTGATGAGATGCACTCAATTCCATTTCTCGTGAATTTTAGACGAATTCAATTTGACCGTCAGCGCGTTGTTTATAAGAATATACGTTGAAATTGAAGCACTCCTTCTGGTAGACATTTTGTACACTGAATAAAAAAAAAAAATAAATAAATAAATAAATAAACACCACTATAAAACCACTAGCTTCTTCGCTCCGCTCAGAATCTAAAATTATATCATACAGACATACAGTACACGATATAAGATACCGCGGACGCGTATAAATATAATGTTATATTATGACGTAGTCGGCTATTGGTCATCCGTGAAATCCTCAAGTCACGTGGACGACGTATAATAATATTATAAATAAAAAATTAAACCACTCGTTGTAACGTTTTAATACACTGCGTCATAGACAGCATTTATTTCGTTAATGTCGTTGGAAGTTACGCGACAAATAAGCCGCGGGACTATCACGACCGACCAATCGGGTGCCCAGAAAATAAACCTACCATTATTTTAATTGGTTCACGCAAAATGTCCAGCAAATCGATCAACTATATTAATTTAAGAGCTTTATTTGAGGTTAGCCTCGTTTACGCCGTGAAAATGTAATCTTTCCGTCGTCTCGCCCCATCGATGAAATTTACCTGTTGTTGTAAGAATACATAGTTTTCTAATATAATAAATAACGCTTATTATTAAGCTTAAAACATTATTTTAATATCAGTTGTTTAATTTTATCGGCTCTATTTTTGGAAGACGGTCAAAATATTAGAATGATATTATAAAGTACATGATATACATTTTAGGTGTCTACGACACAACTTTATTATTCCTAGTATGAGATAATGAATTTGCAGATAAAAATAATATTATTTTATTTTTTTGGGGTTTGACATTTAATAATGAACTAAAAACAAACCTACCTACCTTTATTTTTGTCGGAGATTACGTGTCATACTAGTGTAGGAGTTTTGGTACGTGTCTAGTATTAAAAAAAAGGGTTTTTCTGTAGGAGTTTATACAAACACCATTGTTTCATACGTTGGACATAGAACACGTGGAACATATTATATTATACAGTCCCTGTAAAACAACAATGCATTTGAATATGACTTGAAACTATAAGTGTAATATTTTGGAAAATATAGAAACAATCTGCTTTCGATTTATGTAAAACAGTCGATACGCGTTTAATTATCTTCCACCGTGTCCGAGAACATTAATATTGATCTGTTTGGTGTGCTGTTATGGTCGCATTGTAATCGTCGACCGAATTTATCGCATACAGTTGCGCATAATATAGAGTTTCTACTGGTGGTCTAAATGGCAATATGAGTAGTTTCGGATCTCGCCAGCGTCGGTATAGAAATAATACAATGTCACGCGAGGCGGTGGCTGATGTACGAGCAGTGTTTTGGTTGATTATTATTTTTTGGTCATGTCCCGCACTGGTAGTTCCATAAAACGTCTGTGGCGTGGGTGAATAGTATAGCTTTTAATCGGTATTCTGTTTTATGTACCTATAGACCAAAGACAATAAAATATCATTTGAGATGCCAAATTGCCGTAAGGTTCGGTGGGCGTCGCCGGAGAGCTTTTGACAAATGGCTACAGCCCTCAATTTCTCCGGTCCCTTGTGGTCAAACACATCACTATACTTATATATAAATTTATGTGTGTATTTGTACGCTCTCCGTGCCTTTAGTACCCATTTACCGCCGTCCTGTTAGGTGGTCGTATTTAACCTTGAGGGGGTGAGTGGTAGCGGTGGTGTTGGTTGGTGTGGTGGCTTTGGTGAGGTGATGTGGGTCCGGGTGCGTTGGGGGTTGGTATAGCATTCGGGATCACCATCGAGCCAAGGTGACATTGAGAGAGAAAGAGAGCAAGGGTGTAAGGGGGTTGGAGTTGTAGGGAGAGGAGTACAAAAGTGTTCGGAATGAGGGAAGCGGAGTGGAAGGTATAATTACAGGTGGATTTAGCTTTGAAAACTCGATCGTCACGTCCGTAGGACGGGTTCCGTGATTTCCACAACGGCCAATTCCTACGTTCTGGATCGTTCACTCTGTCTCTTTCTTCTCTCCTTCTTTATATTTATATGGCTAACTCTGTTGCTCTCTCTCTCTGTCTCTCTCTTTATGTCTTTCTGTCTATCTATCTCCACCTACTTTACTTCACCGTCTCATCGTGACTGCGGAAACTTACTCATTATAAAATCAAATCAAAAATAAACTAAGAAAGACTTAGGTTTTCGAGTCAAATTGTGGGTATTTGTGTATACACGTGCGTTTCCTTTTAATACAATTTTAGTACAATATTTCATAATTCATAATATTTATTTTTAACAATATTTGTATGTTGTGTAATACAGAATACAACAATATTGTTGATATGTGCTTAGTATACATTATAGTATAGCTACAATGTGACTCATTTTACGTAAGACACTCGTTATTTCAGAAAACACTAAAGTTTTAAAAAAATGTTGTATACAAAATATTAAGTCTCTGTGAAACAACATTTTTGGTAAAAAATTATTATTTTTACTTTTTTTTTACCATCTTAAATTGTACGCTTTTGGATATGAAAACCTATTACATTTTTAATTTCATAATATTCCGAGTCAAGATATTATTCGGAGTACTTCGATCCATAAAAAGTAAAATATTATGTCAAACAAGTGTTTTATTTGTAAGTTAAAAGTATTGGACTTTTAGATGACTAGATTATGTAGTGGATCCGGGACAATTAATCGGTTATTATTATTATTTTTTTTTTTGGATATCTATTTATAACCATTCTGACTGATCAAAAAATATTATATTGTAGTATCGGATTTGCTCGAAATTGTCTATGGACTGTTCCACCTGCACTGCGCAAGATTTAGCTATTATTTTCATTAATTCTCCTCACCCGTGCGTAATATAGCAGTGAACTTTATTGTTCTCGCAACGATATTGTTTTATCCACAATCTTATTTTAATTTACGCTTTAAATGCATCAGATTTTTTTTTTTTTTTTTTTATCAAACAGTATTTGGGTGAGAGAATTAACATACCTAATGACTGCTCTGTTTCTGATATTATGTGTTTATATATTGTTTTGAATTTGCATGGGAAAGGATTTAGAATTTAAAAATACCATTTACACTCGGTAGCTGGGACGTTTTAGCATATTATTTTCAACGAGAAAAGAAAATATATATTCTATCAGACGAACTTAATCTCAAAACGGATGTTTAATGTATATAATATACGCTCGGAATGATGTATACATATAAAATATAATATTATACAATATCGTCAATATCACGATCATACCATGTTTACATTAGATGTTATACATACGGTTAAAATATTATTATAACATGCGAGTCGAAAGTATCTTAATTTAGTTATATACCCATCTAGAGTCATGTTGTATTGTACGCCGTATGAATTGAACTTTCTACAGACGCGAGATAATAATATTATGTTAATGGTATCGGCGTACCTAGGTATACCTGATTTTGAATTTTAAAAAAGAAAATAATAATAATATATACTCCATCGATGAAAATATACCGACGACCGCGACGTTACGGTAATATTAATTTTCTGATAAACCACCGACGGATTTCCATTTGAATCGAACATTGTATGATATTAGTTTTTAGATTAATAAAAACATTTTTAATTTAAAAAATCATCGTTCAGAAGAAATGTATTATTTTAATGAGTATTATTGTGTATGGAACCGTTGCCGTTAAAAAAAAAAAAATATTTTTTATCTTTTCAATTGTAATACGATTTAATGTTATCATTTTAATTAAAAAGCGACGAATGGCGTAATTAAAAAAAAAAAAAAAAAAATCATACTGAATTATAAAATTGGCTAACGCATTTGTTGTATATATACATACACATCCGGATCCTGTGCGAGATTTGCTATACACTATTATATTGGGTCCAGTAACGACACGAGTCATTACATCACATATATACTTGCCGACACAGAGATCGCCTGGGTTTGCGCCAACTAATGACAACAATACGGTTTGTCCGTATATAATATGTGCGTGTGAGTGTGTGTGTGTGGGTGGGTGTGCAGAGAAGAGAAAGAGACATAGAGATAGATAGAGAGAGAGAGAGAGAGAGTGAGAGAGACACGGACAGAGTTTGGAAACTCTAAATTTCTAGTGGGGGATCATGTTATTATTATTATAATATAATAACGTGCGACGATTATTATAGATAATAATAATATAAACCGTAACACTTAACGGCAGTTTAACGTTAAATACTCTCGGTTTATAACATTAACATTAGACGTAAACCCATATATATGTATATTATTCTAATGTCGAGTAGTACCTATATTATATAGGTACTTGTATTTTAAACCGTGGTTAAATATTAATCTGTAACCGTTGTGATATTATACACATAATAATATAATATTAGGTCACCGTTAATATAAACCACCGCGACCCACCCCACCCACCCCTCCGACGGCGCGAATCGAGGGTCTTCTCCTCTTTCTAAACATTCTAAGCGCACTCTACACATAACTGCCCATATTACAGAGGTACGGACGGATACCACCGTAATATTATAATTGTGTAGATGTGTGACCAGTTGTGGTATAGCGCGAGGTGACCGGTGACAAAATTTAAGAAAAAAAAAAACAAAGAAATTACTACCACCAGTCGTGAAAATATTATAAAATACAGTGTCCTATAAATACACGCGTGTAATTCAATCAGGAAATTCGGTTAAAAGTCTGTAAATTTGAGAGTACTTACCTATGATTTCAATTTTTATTTTAAAACGCGCGTAATTTCAGTTTATTAAACAATTTAATATTTTTAGTTTCGTGTTTTGCCATTCACAATTCATTCAACAACATATTATTGTCGTATTTTACGAAATAAAAATATTTTAATTAATCTACCCAGATAAACGCACATTATTATAACTGTTAATACACTTTATACAATTACTCTGCCTATATTATATTACAATGGACGAGAATCAATTTAATATTTGTTTTATTAATTATTATTCGAAAACAAAACGAGCACATCGATTTATAGTGATTTATTATAACATATAGGTACTAAAGTATTTAGATATATCTATCAGCAGTTTGAAACAATATTATCGTTAAGAAAACACCTTCCGAACGGAATGGATCTTCTTAACGGTTCATTTTTATATCCTAATGACACCATAATATTATTTCCAATCTATTGTTTGTAAACACGGATTTCATCTTATCTACCTACATTTGAGTACCTTTACCTCATATTTTTATGTATTATTCGTGACAGTTTTTATACGCAGTTGTCTGTACTAAATAATTATACCCTGTAATTAATATTTTTTTCATCCACGACTTTTCGAATAGTAAAAAAACGAAAAAAAAAAAAAAACGTCAAGATGATTATACCTAACAATTGAATAATAAGTGCCAAGTGCAGATATCTTGGTAACGCAAATGCTCGAATTTCCGTATATAAAATGTACGCAGTATGTGTTATTTCTATCACTACTATTATTACTCGGTCTCTCTTCACGAGTCCCTTATCCAAACTATTATATTATTGTCATATTATGCATTATATTTGCATACAATGCATAATAGTAACTATACGTAGGTATACACAATATAATATAGTGCTATTCCACAGTACATTTGCATTGTACGGTTCTTAAGTACTTATGTAGGTACTGCATGCACACGTGGGCACTACAATGCTCGCCGCGATGTAATGCACAATCTATGTCTTTTGTGTTCCACTGTCGAATAATAATAATAACAATAATAATTATGAAGTTTCTCCGAAGTCCATTTAAATAATTACCTACATTTTTACCTTTAGTAATAATTATTGTACTCGCTCATCGCATAACTCTACAACCATAGTGCTAAACTGACGCCGCGGATAAAAACGTATTATGTACCGACATGCTCGACGGTGTCCTTAGTTAGAGTTTGGTCAAAAAAATAAAATATATGAGTCATTAAATCTTGGACAACTTTGATATTTTGTATTTACAAATGGTGTGGGATACGCATTTGATATTATAATATGAATTTTAAAAACACTTCAAAGCTAATTATATTATCAATTTTCCACGAGATAATTTATTTACAGTAAAAAAGGGGGACATTGATTGTTATTGAGTAGCGCAAAAAAAAAAAATTAAGAATAAATTTAGAAACATGGGTTTTGAGAACTAATATTTCATATTTCCAAATATTCGAATTTGATACAATATTACGAAAGGAATAAAATAGGGTGACCAATATTGGTAAATCACACTGTACATAAGGGTTGTTATTGCATATAACACATTGTGTTTTAAACAACTTATTTACACGTTTAAAACATTACTGTTCATTGTTTAAAACGAATAAAACATACGTTTAAAACAGTTTACAATCCAAATGAATATTGTTTTTTTTTTTTGGTTTATTTATAATAATAATAAATATAAATAGATATCCTTCAGAATAAAAGTTAAGACATTAATTAATTATATCTATAATCATCCATAGTTCTAATTTTCTTTTTAAATGTTATTGAATAAATTATCAAATTAAAAATATTTTTACTTAATATAAATTAATAGTATATAATATATATATATAATATAATGACCACATAAAACATCTATTCAAAAAATATTTAAAATACATTTCAAATACTCTTTTAAGATTTAAAAAAAAGTTATAAATAAACAGTACTAAACTAGTACACTGCAAATTGGCATATATGTAAATTACATATTAAATTAAAATTAACTGTTTAAAACGTTGTTTTTAACTGTGTAAAACTCAAACAATTTACTTTGTTTAAAAAATCGTTTTAAACCAAAAAAAAAAACAGTTTAATTTAAACGTAAATTTGATGATAAAAAATTATAGTCTCATAGGCAATACCAAGAATTCCCAATTGTTGTTTCACGTGCAAGTCGAAACGCCGTCCGGAATTAATGTTGTCGAGCAAACTAACCTTTTTGCGTATATTATAATATAATGTATAGGTATATATAGGTAAAGTACAACTATTATTATACGGACCGTTAGTAAATATTTAAATATAAGAACAAAGTCGGAACAATAGATTAAATATTATAAAATTAAAGTTTCGTAAATTATTAGACGTAGAACACAAATAATTTATAGGGTTGTGGAAATTATAACTTTGTTGGCGAACGCACATTATACGCGCGCGCAAATGCTAAATAAACGTCGCGAATATAAATTGAATTTATGCATTCCGCGTGTAACTCGCGCGTTTTGCCGAAAATTAATCTATTGTTGTAAGAATAATAATAATAATAATAATAATAATAATAATAATACGTATTAAATCGCACATACGCGCCGAAACATATATAGTCATAATATTATATCATGGTAGGTTATACCTCTGTATATATATATATATATCGGTTCCTTATTTTTTCGCGCGTTTTCGCGAAATATGCGCACGGGAGGACAGAAATGAATAACGTCCGTGACCTGTACGTCATGATAATATGTTTCGCTCAGTCTTGTACCTATATAATACCGTTATCCGCAGCGAAACTGCTACCCTAAACGCGGGTGTTTTTGACAAAATATAAATGTCGGCAATAATAATAATATATATGTTTGGGTGTATTTCATATTATATAATATTATTATATTATATCGTACTGCGACGGCAGACATCCGATTCAATTATGTCGAACGTCTCAATAATATATAATATTGTACAACGTACAACCCTCTTATTCAAAACGATATCGCATACTGCTGCTAAAAAATGGCAAAGCGCATCGCTTTTTCGTGCGATCCATTAATATGCCTACTCGACTTTGGAGTGTTACTTTGTTTCAACGTCACGACCAGTGATGGTTAACCTAACGAAGCGTGTAGCAATGAAGAACGTTCGTTTATGACGAAATTCTGTAGTAAGATAATACGCATTCGTCTTCAATTATTATTGAAAGGAGAATACGCAAAAACGAGGAACTCCGGAAATCGTATCAAGGCCAGAAAATTACAGAAGATATCTCTTACAAAGGGCTTAAGTGAGCAGGTCACTATTGGCGTAAACAAGAGTCAACAGACGATCTCACCCGCCGCATCAAAAATGTTAATAGTAAAGATGACGACATTATAAATAACATCAAAGTTCGGGGGAGGCGTAATTAGACCTCGGTACAAAAGTCATTGCGGCCCCGAGTTGACTCCTCGCAACAATTTATAGTTCTCGTCCGAATACAAGACAATCTTCTACCTTTTTCATAATATTTTCTTTTTTTAAATCACCCCTCATACGGGTAGAGTAACAGCGGCAGTGCAGGGATCACGTCTAAGCAACGTCACCTGCAGCAGATGCACTAGAAGGATTCACTGTTCAATAAAATATATGCCATTGAAATAATATGTTTTCGCCAAACCCACGCGGAGTTGTGCCAGGTTAGGGGGTGTAAAGACGGTGTAATATTCGTATTTCTAGATCGCGTTATTTTACCTTTGTGCGCTGTCAAAATACTACTCGAACCCAATTACACAATAAAAGCTCCGCACGACATCAAAGGCTACGACTGCCTTGTTGTGTTGTGCACGTCTACAGAGCCGCTGCTCGGTGTTTCCCTAGAAATTGTGAAGGTGATATCTATTTGAAAAGGTGCAGAATATCGGTGCAGGTCATAGGCGAAACTACGGGTCAGGCCGGTCATCAGGCCATGGCAGCCTGACCGAATACTGATCAGATAACATATAATGACTATTAATAACATTTAAATGAAAAACTCATCTCGTAGGTATTATAATAATTGTTTCACATTTATCATTTGCCTATTTATGTAATGTAATATGTGAGTAAGTGATACACCTATGTAGGTATATATCTGACGTTACAACCTACGATGCACCGGGACGGACTGTTCAACCGATAACCGTCTTTGGTAACCACCTGCATATAAACGATCGGATCGATGGTTTCGATCGGCGATGGTTTCTATCTGTGGTAGGCAGTTATTTGAATATTTGACAGAATAATGGTTTTAGCCGTTATTAGCATCAGACGTGTATCACGATACGGCCTCGGATATTCGGATCGATGACACGACAGTTTGCGGCCTACTCGAATATTTTTCAGACCAGCAAACCTTCAAGTCCGGGCACGATGTCGGATAAATTGAACACGTCGACACGACATGACAAGCAAATAACGACAATAATTTTCATAACGAAAAACATATAATATAATTTTGTATTATATTACACGCAGTGACGGAGCTGTCCCCTCAGTAGTTTGGCCGACCCACACACACGAACATTACAGTTAATACGTTTTCATTTATTTCCAGTTTACGTTATGTACATTATATAATATATTTTATTCGTTTATTTATTTATTTTTTTTTTTTACAAGGAAAGCGAACGAATAAACTTTCAATTTGTCTGTACATGCAATTCCAGTTACGTCCGATTGTTGCTCTGAAATTACCTTTATTACAAAACGTCGTAACATAACGGTTCGGATAATTCTCTAGAAATTACAAATCAATACCAGCTATCAATATTTCCTTTATTCGGCTTACAAATCGTTCTCACGATGTGTTTTTGAACTGTTTCGGTGATTTCGGACAACGGAAAACGGTAACGATTTAATATTGTGAAACTTAAAAATCAATCAGTCGATATGAACCCGACGATAAATCGACGGAAACACACAATGTAGTATCTGGTTCTTTGCTTTGTATTGTAAATTTAACATTCAATTATTACCCCACTAATTGTTCATACTTCGTTCCGCAGTGTTATTGAAGATTTTCGATGTAGTGAAATATTATAAATTTTCTTAAAAATTAATCGTTTTGTTTGTCGATCGCAGACTCACAGACTGCCTTTCGAACAATATTCAAATGGGAAGTATTCCTCTTATTTTTTAGAAAACACGAGAGTTCGTAAAACTGTTGTTTTAATCACATGTTTTAATTTATTTTATAGTCACTCTGCCTCGATTAACTTTATTTTTATTATTTTTCGTAGCTAATTTTCAACGCAAGTTTAAGTCGTGTTTTAAACGATATAATACGCTGAACATCACATATTATTTGATTATTCGTCTGTGGTAGGTAGGTTATAAATAAATATTGGCAAATCTTATTTTCATAATAATATAATATAAAATAATATTCACGACTGACAAATAATTTAAGTCTGTCTCCTTCTCCGTAGAACGATATTTATATTTTCTAATTTATTCTCTTAAGGCTGGAGTTGAGTGCAACCACATCTTACACACATTATTATATTTAATATATTATTGTTACGGTATTAAGGATTCATATCGATTAGATAGTAATATAGTATATTTTTATTTTATGAATTTCACTTTATATAATTTTGCGCTTTCGAGAGGTTTATTTTTATTTAAAGTTTAGCTCAAAGATTATGGTAATATTAATAAATTGGCTACGCCATGCAATTTTCTTTCAGAGTGGTAAAATTGAATTATTCGATGCGAAAAAATGTAATTTATACAGCTTCACTTGGAATTTGAAAAAATATAGCTAGGCGAATTACATTATTACATTAACGAGTGCTGCTGCAGGATTCAAGAAAACTTAATGAATTGTCGTGTAAAACAGTTGGGGTCGAGTATAAACACGGAAAGTGTAGGGTCCATTATTCCTGCCTGTTCTAATGTTTATTTAAGTATTGTAATGGGGGATTATGATATGGCAAAGGAAATGACAAATAAATATTAGTATAATGTGGTGCTTTAAAATAATAATAATAATTTATGTACAGTCCATATTATATACTGCAGGTCGTCCCCCCCTGCACCTCCCCACCCCCCTCCACAATGTAGTGTATACATTTGGAAAATGTAGCTGGCGTCGGAGTGGAAAAAATATGTTACCTCGAAAAAGTACCTACGGCGAAATTAGAGTGAAATGTTAATTTTTGCTCGGATTCGTACCTTTTTGACGTCACAATGAACCAGACCAATTACAATTTTTTCCACGTACTTCCAAAGGGTTTTTTTTTTATTGGGGTTCTTTTTGTCCCATTTTCTATCATGATAGCGGATGTAAATTAAACTTCCGCCGTTAAAGAGTGCCTCTGAATAGAAACCCGAATTTAAAAAAGAAAGAAAAAATAACCACACGCCAGTCTAAATCAAATAATACTATACTCACAAAATTCTCTTTATACTTTCATCGAATGCATTATAGAATTGAGTCGTATGAATTTCGTACTCGGTATGATATTTTCAATGTATAATAATTTTGTAAGTATGATATTTATTGTCGCCGGTGTACGTCTTCGGATAATATTATTAAATATTATTATAAATATCAAATACTATACCTATTACAATCAAACAATTGTATGTGTGTACAGATGGCATGTACAACAATATAATAGTTATCATTCGAATTGGGGCCGGAGTGGCGCAGTGGTCATGCAGTTGATTACGACTCACACAGTCATCGGTTCGATTCATAGCAAAGTGCAAAAAAAAATGTGTGTGATTCTACGCAGTCACCATTTTCCCGTGCTGTCGTCCGATTGCGTCATCCGGTTTCCAACTAGGTCCCACTCCACTGGGAGTGAAGACCGCACATGTCTCCTCTTGGAGAAGGGGGGTAGTATCATGCATATAGTGATATATACATAGATAAATAGATCACACGATCTCCCTACTACCCACTTGTGATAAGCATTGTCAAAGACCTTAAGGTCGTTACAATGAACAAATATAGAAAAAAAAAAAAAAAAAATCATTCGAATTACGCTACACTGACGATCACGAGTCTGATCGGCGGTAAAACCAATCATTTTTAAATACGCACAACATTTTTGTAATTTTTTAAGAACAACTGTAGCCAATTATCCGGAGTTTTTACGCATAAAAGATGATCAATTGATAAATTTAATATTATTACAATGCACCACTTCGCCCTGCTCCGAAATGAGTGAAGCGTTTTTTTTTTTTTTAATCTGACGATGAAATAATCATATTGTTCACAACAAATATAATACCTAGCTTTTCAACTTTATTTAACTTAAATTTACTAAGCTTTATTTTTATACCATGAAAAAAATCCTAAAAAAAATGAAAATTTCATTGGGTTACGCGAATGAAGATTTTTCATGTTTTTCGTCCGCAGTGGGAATTGATTGACCTCATCACCACCTGTTATATTACTATATTATGATGGCATGATAATTAAATATCGATCGTTGTATGTCTGTAAATTTTAAATCAATCGATACGTATAATAATATAGTCATGCTAATATCATAGTTGTCGGGGTAAAACGTGCTTGATAATAATTTTGATATCATGCGAATAATATGATTACAATTTAATAATACAAATATGCGATCTGTATTGTACCATTTACCTAACAATAATGACTTGCATCGGTATCTACAATATATAATATTATATACATATACCTAGTAAAATTTTCACCATGATCCTGCAGTGTGCGCATTACGGAATCAAAGGACTTCGCCCATAATAATAATATTATTATAATAGTTGGTACAACTATTTGCATAATAAATATTATATTTATATTAATATATTTTTTTTTTTTTTCGCGAACTCCGCAGTTTACCGGTCGATACGGTTCGGAATTTATTTCGGATACAAATTGAAGCGCGCACACAATATTCCCTTTGTAAGTAAACCCGGCAAAGTTGAACGGTACCTACACCCCCCCCCCCCCACCGGCCGGCAATCGGGATTATGAATAGTTATTATGTTCATAACTTGAACACGACCCTAAATAACGGTTGATTACTGTTTAATTAGTTGTTTAAAAATGCATCCACTACTGCAAATGAAATCCCGAGCATAAAATCGTTTGTGAGTATAATAATTGTGTAACGGTGATTTTTTTTTTCATGTTCATTCGAATGAATAAATATGAACTAAATTTGTAAACAAATATTTTGCATAATATCGCAAACATCATTTGTTAGTTTTTTTTTTTCAAATACTATACAGCGGCACTATTTTTTCCGCTGAAAACAATACTCATCCCTGAAAGAATAGTGACACAACTCAAAAAATACGTTTTTCGAGTTATTACCATCAAAATCTGCAGAATTTCATCCTTTATATTTTAGTATTCTTGAAATTGTTGATTTATATAATATTAAAGACAGTATGAGCTCAAATGTCTTTATTTCTGCTTTAAATAAAATATAGTTTAATAGTTTCCAGCTGAAATACCGACACTATTATTTATTCTAGCCTGACTTATGTTGTTACACAATTTTTTTCTAGCCGGAATAAAGTCATAACTCAAAAGAAACAGTTTCACATGGGGGAAATTATTTGAATTTTATTAATATAATACTATTGTACCAATATTATAAGAATAACTATATAGTAGTTTTATCGATATTATAATATGTTGTATTAATAAATATTAATTCAAACGTACTACCTCACATTTTTTTAAGGTAAAGTAGGTATCTAAAATGTATCAAGTAGTTAATAAATTTAATAATAACAAATATGTACATACCTATTATTTTGTAATTAAGAGTTATTGAACTTAAATGTTATAAGACAAGTTATACATTTGAATGTTATAAATGATATAATTAAAATAATTTTTATTTCATTTTATGTGGCGTAAATCAATTAATACTTTTTTTCCACAAGTGAAACTAAAACCAGATTTACAATAAAACAAATGTGAAATGGTATACCTAAATTGTTATTATTAAAGCATATACAAGCTTACGATACAATATTAAGAACAATATGAGATTGAAAAAAGATAAATAAATTAAAAATCCTATTTATAATGACTATATGACATAATAAAACATTAAAAGTCAATTTCCCAAAATTTTGGTATTTTGATTTGTGTCACTATTCTTTCAGGGGTGCGATTATACACTATTATAACAGGTATTTCAATGTGAAAGTGTTAAAAAAAAATTAAAAAAACAAACCCCGAAAAAGGTTTTTGCCAAGCGCGGGGGCTACAATACGTCTTGATCCGCTATTTTAGGCATGAGTTGTGCAGTAAATTAAATTTAACTACGCACATACGCTTTTTCGAATCTCATACAATATAATAATAGTATTATAAATGTAATATTATTATTATTTATTGCATTTGCATCGATCATTCAACTTTCGAACGAGTGCGACATCGTCTCCGGACTTGGCGTTGAAGAGTGAAGCTAAATGCGTACCTATATGCTTATACCGATGTAAAGAGACGCATAAACATATTATAGACATTTTCTAGATTTTATTTTTTAAGAATTAAGGCGGTGTCGCGACGGTTACTATAGAAAAGTATTGCTATAGTATTGTCATTATGTGTATGTAGTATATCATTTAGATATACGTGTGGAATGTCTACGGTTTTTTAACAAATTTAATAATATTATTATGTTTCTATTATAATTATGACTTTTCGCAGAAGACGGACGACCGACAGTCATTCGAGACTTTTTGCCGTGGGGTTTTTTTTCCAAGGAGACGAATCCTCCGGCCGCTCACCTCTCGGTAGTCCCTCTGTCCGGTCGATACATATATTCACCGCCGTCGCCACCGCTTGGTCAGCGTCATCAGGCCTCGACCTCGACTAACCCTCGCCCATCCTCGCCGTTGAGATCGCGTACGATTTCGTATTTTATTTTATTTTTTTACCGACCATCTCCCCGCCACATCCCCTACCGGGGGGTTCCGCCTCAGAGACGAACTTCCGTCCGACCCCCCCCCCCCTCACAACATCCCGTCCGCTTGACCGATCCACCATCATATATACATCATGTATACATATGCTTATGTAAGTGTGCGCGTGTGTGGTACATGTACGCGCACGACGTGCCGCCGACAGACGTACACTGTAATTATATTTTATATAACTAGCTGAATATCGCTTTGAGTGTATAAGTCCGTCAGTGGCGTTTATAAGGGTGGGGAGTTGGGGTCAGATTCCTCCCATTGGCTTTGGAGTGGATAATCGCCCATGTTATGTTTGATGTGAATTTTGAATAAACCCAAATCATTGTTCCTGATTGTGAACAATTTTACTACCTAAATAAAAGGTTTCAAGAGGATTTTCCAAATTTGCCCTCCCATTTAGCTAAGTCGTTTTGTTTTTTTGATCCTCCCCCTTTCAAAACTCATATCTATACCACAGATTTTAGTTATAGTAGTGTACCACGGATGAATTGGCGCCAGTGTGAAGCTTTGTGAAATAATTAGACCTAAATGTGGGCAACCGCAAGTCGCGGATTGCATTTAGCACCACTTGTTATATTTCTTAACGCGGCTTAACACACATACATATTGATTTGGTTTTAAGATATAGTTCATTTATTCGAGGTCATAAACGATGACAATTTGACGTGTTCCTGATCTGCTGGAGTAACCAATGGCAACCATTTATGAACAAAAAAAAAGTTTCAATTACCACATGCGAAATGTGAATCTCAAATTCCTTGTTTGAGCACCTCTTTAAAATGCGAATATCGGAAAATTCTATCTCGTTGCACATCTAGGTGAATCAGAGCAGTCACTATTCCAAATTTCAAGTTCGTACGTTTGCAATTTACAATAATATTATGTAACGATGAATGAGTGAGTGAGTAGTATCGATATGTATATATTATTATAAAATATAGTTATTATTTAAACACATGGAAAGAACTCTTCGATCATCGACCGTATTATATAATCGCGTCCGACAGGTGGCAGGACAATTATTACACTTTTTCTTCTTACATTTTTCCAACCGCCTCTCCAGTCTTGACGTGCACAATTCGGGTCTATTGTTACCACGGTATAGGTATACAACATCGTAGTTTAATATCGGTTATTGTATTATAAGCACTGCACTTCAGTATGAAGCATTTTGTTCACCGAATGCATAAGTAAGTATGTACGTTTATTGTCCTCTCTGCGAGAAAACCACTAAAAAACGATTTAAACAAAATGTGATATTATTATCATATTATTAAAATAATATCTAAGGCTGGGATTTCAATGCACTTTGCATGTTTTTCAAATCTACCTACGCGATGTGCTCGTTTTATAACATGCCTACACGTATCATGTATTTTAGAATCAGAATAAGAAGTTTTTGTTTTACATTTTTTAACGATTTTAGATTGTAAGGTCATTATTTTTCATTGTTTAGAGCATTGTAGGATTTTCGAGGCATTATTTTTGAAGTTTTTATGTCTATCATTTGAATTTGACATTTAGTTTTAAGATTTTCACATGCTTTTATGATTTTATATGCACTTAACAAACTATAACAACGTACAGGTAAATAAATATAATATGATCTTAATCTAAAAATAAAATAATAATTTATAGAATTTATTGTTTTCCAGAATATAGGTTTGAAGTCAAAAATAATCAGAGCTATCTGTAAAACTTTTTTTACAATTCTTTAAAATGTATAATATTATCAAATTTTATACCAAACGAGTATATTTGCATTTACATGGATATTACTAAAAATAAAAAATAACTCATCGCATTTTTTTGGTGCATAATCCATTACTTTTAGGGCATTTTCGCGGTATTATCAAATCCCAACCCTAAATTAATAATATCTAATAGTGGCGGTGGTGGTGTTCATTGTATAATAATTATTTGTATTGTGTTCACACACTGTTGTTTTCGGGTAAGTTCTTTCACGCTTTCCATCGACCTATAGTATATAACGCGGTTTTTAAAACGAAAATCCGTCCGACGACGCGCCCGAGAGATTAATATAACATCATAATGCCATGCACGGAAAGACGGTAAAAAATGGATGTCGAGCGCCCGTAATGCGGATATAAGAATACTTAATGGTATAGTAAAATATGTTATTGGTTTCCAGAACAAAACTCCATTTTGGCTACGGCACATACACACATATCATCATAATACTGTATTGATCACGCAATAGTGCACGCGACATATTTTTTATAATATTATAATATAATAGATATACATTATATGTATATAACCAGCTGGATATCCCGGTCTCGTCATTGTGTGATCCTTTTATTTGTGACAAAACTTATATTATAGTAAGTACTATAATATAAAACTAGATAGGTATATCTCGCAGTCTTAGTATACCTCAGTTCGCAGACGAATCTTGGATTGCATTTAGCACTAGGTATATTTTTTTAACGTGGTTGTAACACATACATAAATTTGTTTTCAAATTTTAAGACATGTTTTTTTTATTCGAGGCTATGAGTGTGGCAGTTGTATGCATACTCGTACCTAATCTGCCCAAGTGACCAATGGCGACCATATTTTATAAACGGAAAATAGTCTGGATTGTCACCGCGAGGCTCGAGATCCCCGTCTGACCACCTCTTTAAAACGTGAATATCGGAAAACCTTGCACATCTAGGTCATTTGAGCAACCACTATTGCAAAATTTCAAATCTGTACGTTCTGTATAGTTTTTGAGATTTAACGATCTGCAGTGATGTGTACGAGTATGTGAGTGAGTCAGCGAGTGATATTAGGCTTATATAATATACGCATATATGTATTATATATTTATGACGTATGCTTAATACAATATACACAATAAATTGTTAAAAAACTACATGTCTTATTGAGTACTATAAGCATGGTCAACAGCCCAGTACAATAAGAGGTCACGCATTGCTATTAAATTCCAAGAAATACCCATTAAAAGACAATAACGTGTGGCTCTCAGAATTCCACACACAACTCAATGCATTGGAAGCTCGACATCGACACACAGCAGGTCAAAGTGCTTCGTTGTGTTGTATTGTTTTATATTGTAATATTATTTTAGTGATACAACAACATTATAGCATGGGCATAACTTGGGCAGTTTTTATGGGGGGGCAAACTTTATTTTATGCCAATACACCGTATACTTAAAAGTTAAAGATATTTAGAGACTAAATATACTTAATCAGTGGAAACTGGAAAGCATAACATAATAATAATATTATTATCTAAGCTAAATCTTTATTGTAGTATGTACAATTAAAGGACATTATGGAAAAAGCTTGATAAGATGATGGTTTATTTGATAAAAACATTTTGTATTTCTATATTGCTTATAATGTATTACACTGTGCGTCTACCATATATTAATTATGGCTTATACAAATAATAATTTAAGTCATACATACAAACATAACATAATAAGAAAGTACCTTGAATTGTACAAAAAAGATATTAGTTTAGTATATATACTAAATAGTATTATAGTAATATTTTCATGTAGTAATTCTATAACACTACGCTCAAAGCAATTTCCCCCTCTCGATCCTCCCAGTTTACGCCTATGATTATAGTATAATGACGTTTATTGTACACGTTCATAACTATACAATAGGTATTAAAAACTGTTTGTCTAAGCTGTTCGTTTATTTCCGTTTTTCAATTGTTGTTTTCTGATTGATTTCAATAATTATATTACGGTGTTCATTTTTTTATATATAAATTTGATAAAAATTTAGACAAAAAAAAAAAAGAATTTTCATATACCTACATTACATTTTGATACAAATGTTGGTACATTATTTACAATGAGGTGCTAAAGTTTATATTATGGAAAAATGTATCGTTTGCAGCTGTGTTCTCATCTTTGAAGTCTTGATGGAGTGAAACAAGATTTTCGAGTATCTTGCGTGCTTCGGTGTATTTGGAGCAGATTATGACAATGTGCTCTATTGTCAGAATTTAATTTACTAGTATCGCATTATATTGGCGCCGGTTCTTTTTCGATGAGACAAACACGAGTTAGACCTATTTTTGGCTCGAGTAATGGTTACTCCCTCTCTTCTCTTATTATGCCATGGGAATAGTTTAATTTTTAATTTGTTTTTATTTTGTATTTAAAATACGGTATTGTATAAAAAAAAAAGTTATTTAAAAGGTAAGTAGTATAATAATACTACGGCAGCCATAATTTAACCGACACGCGTAAACGTATATACTTATATTTATTTTTCGGTCAATTCCTTGGTCACGGATTAAGGTTTCCAAGTCCCTTTGATTGGATGTATAAGTGTATATTACATACATATCGATATATATATATTGTACCTATGTACAATACCTATATATAATATATAATACAGTTTGTTTATAGACTAGATTACGTAGAGACACATACTTTTCTATAAAATCTTTTTACAAAAAAGGTTCGCTGATCTCTGGTGAGACCATTATATTTGAAAATCTCTTCGTGGGCTATAGTATAGTAGAACTGCATTAATTTTAAAAGACTTAGACCCGAATCAGTTTCCTTTATAAGCTCGACGAACACTGTCTTTGTCATTAAGCTTCTCTCACACTCTCACTCTCTCTCTCTCTCTCTCTTACTTACCCTATCTTACCCTTCCCTCTCTCCATCTATCTACAACGATCTCTCTCACCATTTCCCCACGACGACTATACATCTACGTCAATCCCGTGTACCCGCGAGTAAAACCGAACGGCGGCGGAGTGCACTAAAATCCATAGCCCTTTGCTCTGGTCCCGAGGGGATAACCTGCAATCGCATTTGGATTCCGCATTGATTTGGCGCAACCGTTTAAAGTGTGTGCGTGCGCGTTGTCGCACAACTCGAGATGAAAAAAAAAAATTTTCCAAAATATATTATTACGTTTTTAAACGCACGAAATAATATTCGTTTCGGAAAATACATAAATAAGAATTAAATCGCATATTGTCACGATTCCGCGCAATCACTGTTACAACTCGGAACACGATGATATTATATTATACGCATATTAAATTGCGGCATGTGCGAGAGATGACACATTGACGTATCGTTCGTTTCGCGTTTTCGGATTAAACTGCCAGTTTGAATATTTAATGATAAGTAATTATTATTATTAAACTTCGGTGCGTTGCGTTGCGGTTTTTACACTGTCAAATTAACAGTAATTATACGCATATACCGGCGTTTAATTAAATACATATTCGGACAGTTTATTAAGATAATTGATCCGAGTCTTACCAACCGAACACTGCTACTCAGACTACGGTTATATCATCAGCACCCGATCATTTTCAACTCATCGTTGCAGCCGCTCTCGTTCGTTCCGATTTTCTCGATAAAAGAATAAAATGACACAGTGTGAATTCGAAGCTCGTCGTCTGCGGAAGGCAAAAAATATGAGAATTACATAATCGTTTTGGGTAAAACGAAAGCAGCGCAAAATACGTATTACTATTATAATATTATATCTAATTGAGGAGCGACATTTCAAAACGTACTATTTCCATTTTTTGAGAAATCACGATTTTCTATTATTGATTACCAGTGGAAATAGTACGTTATGTTGTACCTCAATTATATTCCCTATCTTTATACTATGGGAAATAGTACAATATGGCCTACATTGAAAATTATACGTTTTGTACAATTTGAGGAATTGGTACGTTTTGCGTCAATTTTTTAAATGAACAAACTATTTAACATGGGAAGTACTACGTTTTGACATAATTTTGGAAATAGTGCATTTAGGCAAATTTTTCCTTTGGAAATATTGCGTTTTGCGACATTTATGAGTTTCAGATTGATTTTAATAAAAGAATAGTACGTTTTGGTGCAATTTGACCACGCCATTCGGTTGCTCGTCCATTTTTACATAATAATATGAATCCATGTACCTATAACTCGATTTCGTTAATTTTGGAAACAGTGCGTTTTGAAATGTTGCCCCACGATTTTATTTTATACAGTTGATGTATACACTTTCGTGGTAGGTACAATATTATATAGTAATTGGTTTTACACACCTACTGCAGGAACTCGAGTTTTTACTGATTTTTATATTTATTTGAAACGAGGCTAGATCAATAATTAATAAACGTCCATAATAAAAAACAATGACGTGGAAATCGAACAAATTATGACGCTCGAATAAAATATTTAAAGATTTCAACTAAGGATAAAAATACATAGGTGGATATAACACAAATCGATGGTTTTTTTTTCATTCATTACTTATGAATTCGCTAGACAAACATCGGAATACGCTGTCCAAGTGTATTGACGATTCGTGGACACGCGTAAACGAGTGCTTACATAGTAGTTCGTAACGACATTATGGCATTTGGCGGCAAAACGACATCATATAATATTGATGGGTCTTGAATAATATACTCTTTTCCATTTTTTCCCCAATCGCCTTATAAAATAAACGTAACAAATGTACGACATAATAACTTAACAAAGATATTGTAAGTATTATACATAATATACTATTCTGACTGCGACACATAACCGATCTGACATCGCGAAGGAGTTACATTAATTTACGTCCATCGGTCTGGTGTAATTTTGGCAATTTTTTTTTTTTATTGAACTCGAGTCCGATAACTTACTATAATATATGGCCATTAGCTGTTTCGGTAGGTTTTTTTAGTAGGTATGTCACTGTGGGGAGGGTAATTTTTGTTTTTGGACACGTGTGTGTAGTATGTGTGGCAAGTAACCCATCCGGGAACCAGTGGCGCTAGCCGGTGCTAGCCGGTGCTTACTCTCAAATCGCGTTTCACGATCAAATCAACCACCAAGCAATCGGAACTATTCTGATTTTATTTTTTTTTCAAACAACAAACATTTATAAAATATCTAATAAAACACGCCAACCCACGCTGTACGATATATGTTAACAGCCATAGACTTTAATACCACCACCGTATTATTATAATACAATAATAGCATAATAATAATTATACACGACAGGCCGAGCGATTACAGTATTATTGTGTGTTGATCCCCCCGACTAGGGTCACGATACAATTATATATATATATCGATTCGTATAAAAAATATGTATGACGATAATAATACACATTAACGTGTTTGCGAAAATTTTAGCAAATTCGACGACGACAAAATTATTATTGTTATTATAAAATTGAATGAGAACACGTAGGTGTAACAATCATAGATAATTTATATATGATAAAGACAATTTTTTTCAAACATTTTTAAATTTTTGAATGATTCATTTCAATATGGTTGTTTTATTATTATTATTATTGACCATTATAATTACCTCTTGTTTTGTCAGTGTTTTTAATTTGTTATTAAAAAATGCAATTTAATGTACGTACTATGGTTCCTCTTATCGCGGTTTGTTTGTAATAGGTACCACATATTAATTATACGTAACCATTTAGGTTACTAGTTTGTTCTTCGATCACACTCAAATACATGGTATGTCCCATACATGTATATAACATTATCTATGGCAACAATAGCATAAAGGTGAACGTTAAAATAAAAATATGCCCTAACCGATAAGTATTATCGTGAGAATAAAAATTTGAAAAAATCGTAAAAACCACTGAGAATTTTGCAATTAATATAATATTACAACACTATCGCAATGTTGATAAGTCTACAATAATAATATTGTGTGCATAGGTTATATCGTGTGGTATAATAATGTGGTACGCTCCTAATGCCCATTGTCGGTTTAGGGTGGCCGAACAATAAAAATAAAACCGACGAATTACACCCAACGACTTAACACGAAAAGTAATCTCGCGCGTCTCGTTCGGTTATATCATACGCGTCGGATAAACGTCGGATAAATATTTATGAATTATTCTCTGCACTCGAAAAAGAAAAGAACCATTAGACCAATTTTAATAAATAAAAGGACACCTCGTGATGCGAACCCGTGTTCGAACAATACGGTTAATGGTTTATCGCCGATCGGCAATCTTGTGGGTAATAATGAGCATCGCTTTTAACAATTTTTTTTAATTCAATCCGTTTTTTGCGTCGTGAGTCGATTACGTTTTGTAGTTTATCACGAAAATATTATGTGCCACTGGTCTAACATATTATTATATATTAGTCTTACATTGTGTGCAGTGTGCGATGATATTATTACAGAAGAGAGTTCTTGTATTATACAGTGATATAAAATTGGCTTATACGAATATTTATTATTTTTTTTTTCTTTTATCAAAGTCAAAGCCTCGATAACAGGACCATTATTTGCTTGTATTGCATACTTATATTACTTAAATTGAGGTATTGTTTATTATACAAGGTCATCGTATAACATTTTTTCTTACATGTTGATAGGTCTACAATATTAATATTGTGTGCATAGGTTATCTTGTGTGGTATAATAATGTGGAAAGCTCCTAATGCCCATTTTCGGTCCTAGGGTGGCCCAACAATAAAAATAAAACCGACGAATTACACCCAACGACTTTACACGAAGAGTAATCTCGAGCGTCTCGTTCGGTTATATCATACGCGTCGGATAAACGTCGGATAAATATTTATGAATTATTCTCTGCACTCGAAAAAAAAAAAGAACCATTAGACCGATTTTAATAAATAAAAGGACACCTCGCGATGCGAACCCGTGTTCGAACAATACGGTTAATGGTTTATCGCCGATCGGCAATCTTGTGGGTAATAATGAGCATCGCTTTTAACAATTTTTTTTAATTCAATCCGTTTTTTGCGTCGTGAGTCGATTACGTTTTGTAGTTTATCACGAAAATATTATGTGCCACTGGTCTAACATATTATTATATATTAGTCTTACATTGTGTGCAGTGTGCGATGATATTATTACAGAAGAGAGTTCTTGTATTATACAGTGATATAAAATTGGCTTATACGAATATTTATTATTTTTTTTTTCTTTTATCAAAGTCAAAGCCTCGATAACAGGACCATTATTTGCTTGTATTGCATACTTATATTACTTAAATTGAGGTATTGTTTATTATACAAGGTCATCGTATAACATTTTTTCTTACATGTTGATAGGTCTACAATATTAATATTGTGTGCATAGGTTATCTTGTGTGGTATAATAATGTGGAAAGCTCCTAATGCCCATTGTCGGTCCTAGGGTGGACAAACAATAAAAATAAAACCAACGAATTACACCCATCGACTATGAACTTGAAGAGTAATCTCGAGCGTCTCGTTTGATTATATCATACGCGTCGAATAAACGTCGGATAAATATTATTTATGAATATTATTCTATGCACTCGAAAAAGAAAAGAACCATTGGACCGATTTTTATAAATAAATAATAGTAGAGACGGTAATATGTATACCAGGGTCGGTAGTATGTCTTTAAGATTTAATTTACTTTAAAATAATTCTCGTATTTTACGGTAAGTATTCTGAAATTATTAAGTCATTTAAAAATTGGTTATAATGTACGATCGTTTTATAATCTATAAAAGTCAGAAATATAATTTCTGAAAGTTTAAGGTACCTACTGCAAGGTTCTATACTATAGTATCATATAACTAAAAATAAATACCGTATTTTAACATCTCTACAAGTGTAATTATAGCAGTGCAAGTACACTACAATGTTCTATTATAATACAGTGATACTTTCATTTCCAACAATTTTCTGTTTATTGAAATATTTTCGAGATCTAAACTCAAATTAATTTAATATTCTATTCAACAAATTTCTCTACAATACGAATTTCTTTTTCGAGACTTGGTAGGTAGTACAGATGTTTCGCTGTTTAATTTCACAGAGCGCTTTAGTATTCGTGTTGTCTTTGATATTTTAATTATCGTTTAATTGGTTGGACAATTTTGAAATTCTATACGCGCAAAATATTATATACGTCGACAACCGAAGCGTTCAAAACGCTAATAAACAATTATTATATTATATCGTTTTGATTGTATTCACGGTAAGACATCACACACATGCCGTATTATTATTGCTCCTAAACTAGAAACCATGTTCTGCACAGTGTTGTGATTTAGCAAAATTATTTATCTAGATAGATTATCTAGATAAAAACTTTATAGAATTATACATTAATAATTTATTAAATTAACACCAACAATATCGCTAAATATGCTTTAAAAATATGCAATCAAAATAACAAAATATGTAAAAAAAAAAAAATAGAAATTTATTAATTAATGAATTTACAAAAATAATTTTATCTATATATCTAATTTCATATACCTATTTATATCTAGATAAATTCAATTTGTACAGCATCTATAAAGATAATTTTAAATTAAGATATCTTATCTATATATAGGTAATTTTTTTTATCCAAGCACAACACTGGGCTCCTGCAACGCAATAAAAAGTGCGCAGCCACCCCGCGTACACACAACGTAATAATATATTTTACAAGACACTGAATAAGCGTCTCAAGTCGAGACGCCTAGGCCGGATATAGTAGTGACGGGACTAAATTTTTAGCGTGGAATCTTAGAACAGCTGGCCATCGCTGTGTGGAAAACCGCAGGCTCGCTCGAGTCGTGTCGTTTGTCCCGTGCGGCTCTAAACCGTCGATATAAATGCCACTCGCACTCGATCGCCATCGCTTTTTAATCCGTTTTAATTGCCGGCCCTTTATATACTATACGCAGACACCGCGAACGGACTTCCGGTGCGGAACAACTTCCGGGCAGGGTGGAGGTGAGGGCTCGCGAAAAGCCGACGCTGCCGCAACCAAACGCTGCTAAACAAGTGGACGGAAACAAATCGCCGGGACGGTGTATATATATATATGTAAATAAAGTCAATTAATCGGCCGGATGGGATTTCGCCTGCGCCGTCGCCAAAAGTCGCGCATGATTAATTGTTGTGATTATATTATTGTCGTCTATATAGGTACCTACTACCAAGTTGACGATTTTCCGGACACGAGATCTTCGCACGTCGGCCGTCCGTCGCGGGAAACGTTATATTATGATTGTCGAACCGTACGAACCGACGACGAGCCCGGCGCCTAAACCGGAAGTCCGTATCGGAAGCGATAAAAACTATACTTTTCCGAGCCCGACTGCAACGCCTACCTATATATTGTTTCCGCGCCGGATGCGATATAACATCGACCGTGATCTGACGCCATTTTCCCCGTCTTTCGTTTTCGATCCGCTTATGTATACACGGCGGGAAAACTTTCAGCTCTGCGACTTGTAGCGGCCACACTTCACTCCGTCGAACTCGCATGATATTATTATTATCGTGAAGAAAATCGCATTTTTCTATATTTTATAATACCTGTTCATAATATTTTATAGTGTACGACATACATAGGCGTATCTCGGTTCGATTGTATCTTAGTTTTAGAGTACCTCAGCTCACAGACGAATAGGGTCAGTATGTACCTATAATAGCTTTGTGAAATAGTTTGACTTATATGGGCAAACGCCAGTCGCGGATTAGCACTTGGTATAGTTTTTAACGTTTTTTACTTCATAAACTTTCCGATATCTCTAAAGCCGATCTTTGAGATTTTCGTCAAATTCAAATAGTTCTTGATTATATAAGCTATACACACATATATTTTGGTTAAGTATAATATAGTTTCATTGATCGAGTCCGTCATGACGTACACGCGACGATTTGATGCACGCTTGCAGAACCTCATCTGCCCGATTAACCAATGGCAACCATTTATATTATATATAAAAAAAAAATAATAATAATTTCTACTATTATTATTATAATCTGCAACCAATGGCAAGTAATTGCCTACCGGGGTGGAGGGGTTGCACTTACTGCAGTAAGTTGTGCCCAAAAGCAGTTGGAAAATCACAATTTTTTTAGTAGTTGTCATTTCTTACGGGCAACGAAGCTACCTAATTGATTATAATTTTGTAACATTTTACATTTCGAATGTGGTTCCACGCATCTATTTTTCTCATCAATCACTCAATTTTATCCACTTACTTTGGTTACCTATTCGATGTTAGATTATTACTCAATATTGCAAAACGCTATATCACATGGTTAACGGGTCTCGCGAGCCGCATGTGGCGCTCGAATCAGGCTCGTGCGGTTCTAATTAATTATTTCTGTTTAAGAATGTGTACCTGAACAATACACTTTTGTGTAGTGTAAAAAATAAATGTTTCTTAATTTGCTATAAAATGAAAATATTATGTAACCATTAATTTTATTCATTATTTAAGCATCTCTTAACAATGTGACTCTCTTCGAATAATTAGCTTAATACATTTTTGGCTCCCGAAATTACGGTTATAGTGTCCACCTCTGCTATATCAAATAGTATAATATTACTATAATAATTGATGAAAAAAAAAACCCGTGACACACATTTTTAAGTAATATTCGTTTCACTGTCACCACCCACTACCGAAGTGTCGATCATTCAAAAACGTATCGGTGTTTACGATCTATAATGATATCGTGTCGTCTATCTGTGTGGCCATTATTTAGGTATAACACGATACACTAATCCCAAATAATGTTATATAATTTTCCGATCGAACCGTTCCCCAAACTTCAATGCATTCCGTGACTTCATTTCACGACAAACGGTTAGCCCGCGAAATACCACCAGAAATCGTTTTGTCTCGAAATCATTATATTATTATAGGTTTTTACCACGGAGGAATCATATAATATAATACGACGATACAATTTTCCATCCTCTCGGGTTATATCCCCGTAGACAACTTTACGACGGCGCGACGAGAAAACATCCGCGCAAACTTTACTCATAAATAAAATATATAATTTTATTATGTATATTTTTAATAATATACACCGAGGAAAAGAATGAATTGATTATATTATTATTATTATTTTAAACTTTGTACATAATAATATAATATATTGTTTTGTTTGACACGTTCGTCCCAGAGCCGCACGCGCGGAAAATCCACAAAATATATTACATCATTTAACGGCACCACGGTATAATACTATTATTACTCTAAAGTCGATTTTGAAAATATCGCGAATATCGTACGAAATAAAGTTTGCGCAACACTGTTCTAGGTGTAAAATAAAATGCACCACGGCAAAAGTCTCCGAGAGCAAAGGGTAGCGATCCATCATATATGATTCCGCAGTGTTGGCCGAGAGGAGAGCAATGCATAATAAATCATATTTTGTTAAAATAATATTATTCAGGTCGACAAGTGCGAAATATATAATGCAACAACTATTTAATAAGATTTAAAATGCATAAAAAAAATCTGAACAGTAATTATTATTATTATTATTTCATGCGTGTTTCATGCTTATTTTTTATTCAAACCAAAAGAAACGGTTACGAATTAACAAGTTTAATAAATACAGTTTTGATTACCTACCTCCTGTAAAGCTAAAAGCTTGTGATGGAGGTAGGGATTTATGACATTTACAGATGAAATAATACAATCATTTTGTATGTTTACAAAATTTTTTTTACGGGAACGGTTTCATCAGTTTTTTCCGGCGATGGGCATTTCCACATGCTCTACTGCACAATCATAGCCATTTTTTGAAAGAGTGCAATGAATGTGCACAGCAATTTTTTACACGATTGAAATAATATATTTGTTTAATCTGCAAACTAATTATTATTAAGCATCATAATAGCGTCGTAGTAACGACAGCAGCTAAATTGGCCGTCGTTTTATTTTCAATCGAAATTCCGATGTGTTAATAATATTATAACTGCGACGAGACACTTTTTTGAAAATGTCTTAGAATACGCTTTATATGCGGTGCAGGAACAATTATTGTCCGCGAACACTGAAGATGTCTCACATAAAAAAAATTCTTTGAGCTTGCAAATATATAATATACTACAACATAACTAATGCATAATAATACATTTTTACCCGATCGACTGAGATTAATATCGACGTTCGTATGCAATTATTGTGTGTGTGTAACAAAATAAAATCATATAGCTACTTCATTCGATGTATTATAATAATATAATAGCGATGAACCGGGCAAACAATGCGTTGTATTGTACCTAATAATAATAATTTCCCGTTATCTAACGAGTTCATCTCACTACAACATTGCAGCCGTTTTCAATCAACTGTGGTTTTCGACCCATCGTGCGCACCGAAGATACGATACTATTATTATTATTATATAGCAACACGCCTTTAATATTTTAAACAAACAAACCAGCAAATATTATTATTATTATTATTACCATAACAATATTATATACACGGCTCGCATTCGTGCGTGTGCGAATTTCAACTACATATATAGTATAGATATGACGTGAATATAATATAGCAATGAAGTATCGCATAATTATACACATCGCACAATTTTCATTTTTCCGAGTGGTTGGACAGTGTATATAATATTTTCATTCAAGTCTTTGTCCGTGTAGGTACTCGCACACAGACGAATGTTAAATGCGAATTTATTTAATTGGATTATCACACTTATACATAAGGCAATGCACCCGATGCGTTTCAATTTTTTTTCTTACAACACCTACATAACGATAATATCTTCGATCGATTGTAATAATATAAATATATATATTTTTTTTTTATTAGCTTTAAGTACATTAATTATTATAGCTCAACAATTAACTTAATTATACAATTGTACAGTATTGATATAACAATAACAACAATAAATTACAATTAAATAATATATAGAATAATACCGGCACGTAAGGCATGTATTTAGTGTTATATTTTTACAAGTGAAACGATGAATCGGTTTAATTAAATAATAATATGTTAGTGAGGGAAAGATAAGAAAAGAAAAAAATGGATCAATATTAATAGGAAAAAATTCCAAAAGTGATTAAGGAGAAATCGTACCTTTGGCTATAAGAGCTTTAGGACTAAAGAGAGAAGTGAGATTAGTGGACTGATAAGTGAATTTATGTTTGAAATGCGAGAACGAAACAGAGATATGTTCCGGAGGAGAATTTTCGTTGCTGGTAGCTTCAGCGTAAGTTTTTGTATGCGATTTTGGATATGAACCAGGAACCATAGTTGGTATGACTCTTGCAGGGGTCTTATTTTTTTCTTCTTTTTCTGAGGCTGACTTAAAGATTTGACACCCCTTGTAGTTGGCCGTGTGGTCCAAGGAGCACAGGTCACATTTAGCTGGACTGTTTCGATCCTTGGTGCAATTTTCTGAGTGGTGATTTTCACCACATTTGACACATCGAGAGATATGATTGCAATAATTTTTGGTGTGGCCATAAGACTGACAATTTATTATGGCATTGTGGAGGGCCGTGTTTTTTTCTGTGAGGTTTTTCTACAACCACTTTCGTGTTATGCAATGACGTAATGTTATGAATATCTTTATTATTATCATTCCAAAAAAGTTCCACAAGAAATAGTTGAAGGGGATGCCCGTTTTTATCCCTTAGGTTATAAACATTTTTAGCTGAATGACCTAAATTGGACAGAGCTAAGGCGATGTCGGTACATGAGGTAGAGAACTGTAAATTTCTAATAATGATCTTATAAGAACGGCGGAAACGAGGGCAAAATTAATGGAAACTGGCATCAGTTTAATTTAGGTGCGTTACAATTTTATTGAAGTTGCTTCGACCCAAAGGTTGAACTATGAGATATGTAGACGTAGACTTGCACGTGAAACCGTTGGGGCCCATGATTTTTGAAAGGGTGGCGTTGAAAGCTGAGTAATTCGAAATATTTTTTATGTAGACCGGAGGAGCCGGAGGGTCAGGCTCTTCATTTGTGGGAGGCTGATTCGCGAGAACGACTTTGGAGTTGGTTGAAACCGTAGTAAGTTTACTCACGTTTTCGGGTGTCTCATCATTAGCAAGAACGGCATATTTGTTTGGAGTAATGAAGACTTTTGATTTTTGAACATCATGCCTGGGTGACAATGAAGAATCTGACAAGTGACGTTTTGATTTGTTGTTCTGAGACATTATTGAAACAGACCGGCCGCTACCATAATAGTGTAGACCTACAATTAATCTAACAGCACACAGCGGCAATAACGGAACGTAACGACGTAACGACGTACGTGTGTTCGTGTAGGACGATAAAGTCGAACTGCAATATATAAATATTATTTTCGAGAAACAATGTGACGCATTGAAATAGAAGTTCGTTCATCATAAATTATTATATTATGTATAAATATATATTTTTTTTTAAAACATAAATATGTTTTCGTCAAGGTTTTTTGTTTCTGACCGATTTTTCGTTAGATTTTCGTTGTAGTGGTTAATTATTGACAAAAGTATAGTTACGATTCATAGATTCCTTATGGATGAAAAATATCGAAAAGCTTGCATGGTTTTTATTTAAGATTTACCGGCTTGAAAAACAAGGGTTATCTGCCAACAATTTTTCACAGGTATTTATTAAAATAACAATTTGTTAATATTTACAATAAATGATTAGTTACACATTATGTATACACATTATATTCTTATGATGATTATGCTAAAGTTTGTTTGTTGAAATACATTTTGAGATGAACTCTATAGTTTTCGAAGTTTGTTCATCATTGAAGGTATATTCGTTTAACTATTTGTCCATGATAATGTACTCACTCACACACATGTGGAAGTTTCGAAATAAATGCGTTTTTGAGCTTTGGATATTATATTTGCATAGGGAAGCAATCGACGCAGTTCGAATTTTTTTCCAAATACCCGTGTGATAACAAATTTATTGCAATTTAAGTATCGGTGAATTGTAGTAATAATATTACCAATCATGTGACGCGGTCAAATAATGGTGGCCGCGTTAACCATTAATATACTATTACTATTTAACAGCACTACGCCCAACTTCGATATAATATTGTTATAACAAACACATTGACCGTATATAAAATAAAATAATAATATATTAAACACAATAAAATTTTTGTGATCTACACTCGAAGCTTACGATAAAATATAACATATTATAAACATTTATACATCGTCCACCGAATGAACGCGGTCCGGTATAAACCACAATAATATAGCTGGGTATAACATATTGAACCGTTGAAACGTAGTACGTTTTAAACGTCCGCCACGACTGCCCGTCACACATCACAGGACTTGCGCGATAATAATTTTAATCGCACACAATTAACAAATAGGGGTGGGGAGTGGTGAGGGGGTTACGCGACACGGGGGGGGGGGGGGGGGGGCGTTAATTGTTGACACAGTAAAAGCTAATAACCAGCTGGTCGGCGAGGTCCAATTAAAACGTTCGTTATTGTGCGCGATGTATCTATGACGGAAAACAATATAATACCTTCGACAATCGATGTGGAAGTATTATATTATATATTGCGTTATATTATTTGAAAAGGACGTCGGACACGTGCGCAGACGTCGACGATATGCAATAACATATTTTTACCATCGATCTCAACGCCACTTCTGATGTCCTCACCAACAATATAGGTTCCGTATGCGGGTATAGTGCGTCGAGTGGAAAACGTGGATTTAATAGATATGAATAATATATCTATTAAATTTTAATGCATTCGCAATGAATTTTTGGAAAATTCGTCGTTTAAATGAAATGCGAGTGTCGTGTCGTGGTGCGTGTACGTCAATGTCTGACGCAATATAATTCGTGTTGTCCTGAAGACGAAATCTGTAATTTTGTTTTCGTGATAAGACCCTCGTCAACCATCGCGAAACACTTGCGTGATAATATTGTCGTGCACCTCGACTGTTTCCTGGAATGGATTTGATTTTCCTCCGCGATGATTTTTACCCATTCGTTTCCGAGAAAATCTTGATGAATCGAGAGAAGTCCCTGCACTAAACCTCTTTACGAATATATTATCTGTTCTATGACTTGTGGCTGACGATTTCAAGAAGTATAGCCTATACCGTATGTTATATAATATAATATGTTTAAGTAAAATATGGTACGCGGTGATTCATCTAATAATGAAAACTCGCTACTTTTTGTTGAAAAGTATTAACGTCATTGGAAATATTTTGCTTGCATTGCTTGGAGTCGCTGAAAATTTAAAGTTATATATTCTGTACGTCGAAACCTTTAAAGATGGATGACTAAAATTTATTAGGTATATCGTTGTATTGGAAATAAAAAGGTCATCGGCCAGAGCGTTCGCTATACTTATTGATTTGCTGATCTTCAACCCCCCCCCCCCCCCATCCAGACTTCCATAAAAATCCAAAGACTCGCTCTTTCGACAAAACGGTCAGGCGGGTCTGCGCTTCGATGCGGAGGATTGCTCTATAGCTGCAGCAACAGCAACTGCAACAGTATCAGCAACAGCAGCAGAATTATCAGTGCGCGACGAACAGCATAAGATTGCCGTTGTACACCGGCAGCGACGGCAATCTCTTTTATAGCACTCCGCCGCGCTGACATTAAATACACATAATCTGCTTTATTATATTAAGCTTCCGGCAAAGTTTCCGGGTAAATCGTAAACTTTCGACTACCTCTCCACCACCCTCTGCCGAAGGTTAAAGACGTATATATATATATAAACACACACCAACAGTGTACCCACTAGTGTTGATATCGTTATGTGCGATTCGTTTCACGAATTTCGTGTGTGGGTGTAAAAGCGCGCCCGGAAGCTTATGGCAACAGCTGCTGCGTCGTCATCCTTTCCTCATGTGTGATAATACGTAGGTATGTGGGACCTAGTGGCGTCCGTAGTCAATGGCGAATCGCATCGGTGGCGCCAAGAAAATCGAGTGTCAGACGCTAAGAAATTGCGTCCTCAGACCTTATCGAGAGTCTAATATTATTATGAATATGCGTGTGCGTACGTAGATAGTTTCCATGTGGTCTTCGCCGTTCAGACCGTCAAGGATTCGAAATATCCCCGTGTGCAAGTGAATATAATGTGGACTGGACGACCTGTTTTGAGTGTTTGAGGACCACCGCCAACGAATGAACGTCGACTCCAAAAACCATCGTAACGGGAAACAATAATAAATAATAACAGTAAAAATAATAATAATGTTATTATTTGTAGGTAATAATATTATGACGTTAGACGACACAGCTATAGGTACCCCTATGGGGGGGGGGGGCGAACTCGGCGTTCGGAAAACGCGATATAGGTTTTCCTGTCAGCGTCACTGCTGCTATAGTAAGGTCTCGAAAATAACGGACGGCATAATGCGCGCGGTCACGCGCGCGCACTATTATATTAATATATTATATGGCGTATAGTATTAATAAATATTAATATCTAATATAAATATTATATTATGTCGTGCGTAATATTATATTACATTTCGTTACAATAATAATACATGTACGGTGGGGCGTATACATAAATAGTCGATTTTATGGCGTATGCATAAAGTTATTAATTTCGCTGTAAGAAGATAACATATAATAATAATAATAATGTACTCGGGTGCAGCAGCAGCAGCAGCAGCAGCCGGCAGCGACAGCAGTGTGTTCGGAGGGGTATACTGTGCGTAATATCGATGGCGGCGGCACGCGGTTGTTACGATATGATATTATATTATATTATAATGATAATAATAATAATATATAGAAGAGGGTTAACGACGACAAAGAGCAAACCGCCATCGCCACAACGATGCCCCGGCGGGAGGCGGCGGCGGCGGCGGCGCGACGGTCTCGGTTTAGGCTTTTGAATTTTATGACCGTCCCATCTGTAGCACATCCGCCGCTGCCGCCGAGATATAAGAATATTATACGTATATTATATTATATTATTATTACGCGTATCGGGCTTTCGGAAAGCGCCCCCCCCCCCCGGACCGGTCCTCGGGAGGAGGTGGTGCTCGGGTCGTTCGACTTGGCTTCGGACCAACTTATGAATATCGGAGACGTGTATATATATATATATATATATATAACTATATGCTCGCCCCCACATGTGTGTGTGTCGAGGCCGGTGCACATTATGATTTGCAGCACACTATCGCTCGGAAATAAAAAATCATCCGAGTACCATCGTCGTCGTCCCCGCACTATATATATAATATAATATGTAATAATGGTTAAATTATTTTTATTATTTTTATTTTACTATTGTTATTATTGAAGTATTATTATATACATTATATATGTGTATGGACTGTATTATGTACGATATCGCCTCTATTGTTTTCTGATTTTTTTCTTTTTTTTTACACTCGTCACATGCGTGACCCCCACTTCCCCACTCCCACGTCACCAATCCCGCCGACGATCCATATTTATATTCACTACTAAGTATTATTATTATTATAGACTATATATTGTGCCTTGTCGTTTTGTACCATACGAGCGCATAATAATAATATATTATTATTATTATTGCTATCTCTGGCGTTCGATTTTCGAGGTGCTCCCCGATAGACGTCACCGCGATATAGATAACTTTCATAATCGTCGTCGGTGGTCAGAAATGCATCGCATGACTTCCGATGCAGTCGTCGCGTGAATGCAACTCGTATAATAAAACGCATATTCAGGCATTAGATTACAGTATTGAAGATAGACACGACGAGACACTTTAAATTATTTTCATATTTGTAAGACAACGGTTAAATGATGCATACAATTTTTGATAGATATAAAGTCTTAGACTTTTTGATTGTGTTGTTAAATTCATCCATCCGTACGATTCAAAACGATTTATGAAGAAGGGGTTGCAATTTTTTTGCGATACTCCTTAATCAAGTCTATACGCCTATACGGCTATACGGCTGTACATTATAATATAATATTATATTGTTGTAAATTCCATAGAAATAAATATTTGGTATTATCCGCACAATGCAATAATGGGCGTTGCATTATTGTCCTACTATACACCCCATTTATAATAAGAACGGACCTCATTCACGCGTAGCAAATGACCTTGGCGGTGCCTGCAGACCACCTGCAGATGGCGGATTCTTTAGTTATTCGGAAATAGTGAATATTTATGGAGGCAGCCGCATCTGGAGTGGGGATGCAATATTATTTATAGACATTTTTGTTTTCTTAAAACACTTAATATAAATGATTTCGATTTACTTAACGGCTTGCGAAATATTAAAAAAAAATATTAAAAAGTCTCATTTATGTCCAAGAATCGAACTGATGCAAACTTCATGTTCGATTCGGCAAGGGTCGACCCTGTTTGATTGACTCGAAATCGTTCGTAGTTCATTTTTATATTCATACACACGTTTCAAGAGACCAAAAAAATGTTGATACAATTTTTTCATATCTATATAGTTAAGGAACCCCCTGGGATGGATGCACGGATGAACTACGAACGATTTTGAGTCAATCAAACAAGGTCGACCCTTGCCAAATCGAACATGAAGTTTGCATCAGTTCGATTCTTCGATATTAATGAGAATTTTTTTTATATATATATTCCGCCACCTGGTCTATTCTTATTCTGAACAGAGCGCATAAAAGACTACTGCTATTACGTCATCAATAATATATTATATTATTCATGTATATGATATTATGTAATATGTATTTATTTACCTCATACCTGTTTAAAATATCGTTTATCGTCCAAGCAAACGTATACACGTATCATAACATTATAATATATGGGAACTTATATTAATTATTGTCCTCCCACCAATCGCTGATTCTCACAAAATCGTTTTCATATTTTATCATAATAATTATTATACATCATATTATTACTAGTTATTACTAGTTTATAATATTGGTTTGACATAATAATAATACAACGTTTTAATATTATTGGTATTTAATAAATCACACGGAAGCGATATTCTCTGGCTAGAAAACAGAATAATATTATGCATTAACCAGCTATGCAGATGGCTGTGACCACTCCACCCAACCCCACCAACCTGTAATGGTCGTCCTTCTATGAGTATAAGGTCGATGAAGGATTTCTGCTAGCTTAGGGTTGTTCTCCATTCGCAGTACTCGATAATGATACGATATCGTAAAATCCCTGGCGTATGAATATACCAATGAAATCGTACATTTTGCAAAGCCATAAACAAGCTGGACTTATAGAGAAAAATACGACGGTATTATAACCGTTTACTATGCATATATAACATGCGACATCGAAGTTTTAATTAGCTGCCTACATTATGATATTATAGTATTCATCAGTATTTTTTTACGAATATACCGCAAACGAAAATAGGACTTCGAGAAAACGTCGTCCCGACTATGGTAACTGTAATAATTGACGATGAAAGGTTTCCAGATTTAGTCGTATTCAGCGGTGCGTACGAGTTTCGTGGCAGATGTATAGCATCAGTGGTCGTGCGATGTAGTGATGCGTCGAAGTTCTACCGTGGTACATGCAACTACTCGTTCGTATTACCTAATTAAAAATGTAATTAGTCGTTATATATACTACTCCGTTTCACCGGTCACCCTTTTCTTTTTTTTTTTTTTAATGCACTCGTGCCAGTTAAGCACGCTGGAAACGACGGTGACGTCAGAAGTCGGCGCTCGGTCTTGGATTTTAAGTTAAAGTCCGAGACCCACTACCCATTAGGTGGTTTTACATAGCAATTCGGCTTGGGATATATTCGATTTTAATCGTTCGAGCGAATGACCACGCCGTGGTTGTACGCATATTATTTGCTTTTAATAATTATTTTGTTTCGACTCCGAATCCCGCCCAAGGTGGTTTTACATTACAACTCGAGGGATGTGTTCGATTTTAATTGTCCATGTAATAATGACATAAAATCATCACTAACATTATTATTATTATTATTACCTTATCATTATAAGTTATGTATTTATACCACAAGTAGCAACCAATGGCGTATGCATGGTTTAGAGAACATGTGGGTCATATACCCTTCCCACGGAGACCAAATTTTGTACACGACACAACATGTTGTACCTATATTATAAGATATGACGTGTATATAGAATATGTCAATTAAAATCTTTTTATCCCTCCCCCCGCCCCTAGATACGGTACTGTTATCATATTATACACAGTCACATGTCTCGTGCTTTTTAATAATTAATATTATTATAGTTATGACGGAAATGTTTGTTTTCAATATATTAATATGCTGTTTAAAGTTGTAAAATATAATAAAGACACATACAACATAACAGTCTGAGTGAGTGACCACGTCGGGCGTATGCAGTTTTAATTAACTTCAAAACTAAGGTTGAGCGCCAAATTCTGACTTTAACATTGTTTTGTTTTCCATATAATTAAAACTACATAATAGGTACGTTGAAACAAAGAAAATAATGCTGAATTCATTCGTTTTTAAAATATTATTTTTACCTTATTTGAAAGTCATTAGTAATGACTCATTACCTATAATATTAATTATGAATATCGGTTTACGTCCGTCAAAACTCCTCTGCACGTCACGTACCTAATATACTAATAACTACCTATATATATTCGTTATGATATTATGTTTTTTTATCGTATCATGTCATGTATTATAGCAGCCGTATGAGCACACCCGTTTTCAATCCGAAACATATTGTTTTAATATAATAATATTATATCGGCGGTGTTATTGCTGTTGTTATTGCGTTATTATTGTTGTTATAAAATATTTTTATTGTAATAATATAATACGCGCGCGCCGCCGTACGTTATCTCGTCCGCAGTTCATATATTATACACTCTCTTCTGACACACCCACCCACACCCACCCACACTAACACACATATATATATATACGTTTCACGCATGTGTTCGGACGAGATAAGCCTCAGAAACAAGCTTAAAGTTATCCTCGTCGCTTTTAATGACACGAAATGTTAATGCCCCGCAGTCTGCTGCTGATGAGGGTAAATCCTGGGACTGCGGACCGGCGCCAAAACACACATACCCATATACATATCGCGTATGTATATATTATTACCTTATATATATATGTATATATGTATTTTATAAATGCACGTTTCGCGTATATAATATTATGTATTTATATATGTACATATGTAAATTACATGTATATATGTGCTGCACCGAGTTGTAATGTTGTGCTGGCATTTCTTGTTTTTTTTTTTTGTCCGTTCCCCTCCTCGTCTCTTACGTAAAAACAAGACTGACCGTTCCGAATCGTCTGAATAATATATTAAAACGTCAACGAGATAATACTATATTATAATACGATATACCTACCTGCCTACCTGCCCGACCGTGTTTCGCGTTTGAGCGAGCCTGATGTGTATGCGTCGTCGTAGTAACTTGTAACACTATAACATTATTTTTATTCGTGATGACACATTATAATAATATTATGTCATAACACTACGAATTTCTGAGCACATCTCGAACGACGTGTATATCCTGGGCTGGGTGGAAACGGCCGATTTCAAACCTCTAAAGACCACACAAACCAAAAGGTGGTGAGTAACAATGTAGCAGTTTTGAAAAAAAATATAATTTGTACACAGATAAAGTGTAATAAAAAAGAATATTTTGGTACAATAAACTAATTTCTCATATTTTTTACTCACTGCCTTTTGGCCTTGCTCAGGAGTGCAGATTTGCGTGTGTAATAAACTTTTAAATTTAAAAAAAATTTCCATTCAATATTTTGTATTTTCTTTTAACCCAATAGATAAGGAGTCTTATAATGATTTTCTAGGGGGAGTAGCTGTGGTTTCCCTTTGTTTTCAATATAATTTGTTACACTTGTATCGGTAGGTCGACGAAAAGTAAAAATTCAGAAAAACCGTCGAATCCAAACGGTTCAAATATTGCTACAATGCTTGTTAAATATAATATTTTTTACTACCTACGTGCATACTATTATATCATTATGTCCATATGCCACTTAAATTAGATTTACTCGGCGATCAACCCTATTATTTCAGCGCATTCGATTATTTTTTGGTCAAGGTCCTATATTATAATAATATGTATTATTTATATGTCAGACTTCAGTGAAAATCATTTTTTTTTTTTAATTCGGTTTGCCACACTGATTTCCCTCCCTTGAACTGATACTTTATCACAAAGTACTTAATATGAACGAGTTCAAGTACTAAAAAAATACGATCCAAACAATATTAGTTTTGAATGATTATGAATATCATTATGTTAATCAAGCTTAATATCATAATATTATACAATATTCAACCACTATACGCACTTTAGGTTTGGCCATATTGAATTCGAAATTTAAAATTTAACTGATCAGACACGAATTTATTGACAAGTCGAAGTGATCGCATTGATAGTACCTATTTATATTTGACATATAGATATAGAAATTATGCAATTTAACAACCTATATAGGAGACTCAAAAACAAAACCATCATATCGACATATTATAAAGCTATATTATAGCTATCATTTGGTCATACGGCATTCAAATCTGGGATCAAGCAAACCCGTCCGACATTCACCTGCACTGAAAGCATTTCAGTCAATTCGTTTATGACTAATTATTACTGAACGATGGGCATTTAGTTCTCTAAACCATACATTTACGCAATTACCTACATTACATTACCGACATTGCAATAGATTTTACAACAATTAATACTTACCAATCACGAAAACCCTCTATTATCTAAGGGAAAAAAATGAATATTATTTATCTCATACTATACTGATATGAGTCGACCTCTCTCTGTTGTATCCGTTGTTTCCGTACATTATTAACGATCGGCACTTGTTGTTCGGGCACGACCCACCTTGTTATCTAATTATAAAAATCGTATATTGTCTTTGGACGATAATGTTTAAATGGACGTCAAAATTAGCATTCACGCGACGTCCCCGAGATGGGCTGACAATTGCTCCCCCACTGCACAAACATCACAGCCGTCCAGGTTTTGCCGGGTCTCGTAAAATAAAATTTTAAAACACGTAACGATCCTATTTCGTTTTTATTTCCGGACGATGAGTGTGATGCGATGAAAAAAAAATATAATTATTTACATTATTATATTACTATCATCACGAGCTACCGGAGCGTAAGGTAGATTGGACGGTATACCTATAATACATTTTTCTATTTCACATATTATATTATTATCATAACCGCGGACACGACAATTATACTGATATCGTTACGCGTAGGTACATCTACACGGAGTTAATGGTATAATACGCTCGCTCGTATATTATTACGTTTATTTTACATAGAATTACTATTTTTTACCGCTGGGTCATACACGTGGCCACTAGAAATGCAATTATATTGTTATACGTGTGCGGTCGTCGCATCGGTGCAGTACGGGTGCATTTTTTCATCCATAATTTAGTTTGCGGCCAGCATCATAAAAATAAACGCATCAATAAATTCCGCGCGGTCGAATCGATCGGACTATATGTTATATAATATTATTATGGCACAAGAGCAATATATAATAATCATAATAATAATAATAATATACGCAGCTCGTGTTTGGTGGAATATAATATTAATACTACGACGACAACGACGACTGTGTATCATAATTGCTGTACACGATAGATATACTATGTCATTATATGATATTAATATAGTTTAATATCGTTGTTATTGAGAATATCGAGATCGATGTCTTCTTGAAATACGATCAAAGTTCACCGCAACAGTATCGACACGAGCGAACGAATTTAATATGGCGGCGTGCGATATATAAGGTATAGTATTATGATATTAAATGTGTATACCTGTACAAACCATCTCTGCCGATATCAAATCGGTTTATGGGTGCGAAAAAAATACCTCTAAACGACACTAAACAATAATACTGCAATATTATGACAGTGACACCAGTCATAAGTGAGTTTTACTTAATATTATTATTGAACCGCCGTGTCGCAGTAGTTACTGGCCGCGATGTACCGAAATTGCCTATCCAACGTGCCGGCCAACGGAGACTTATGAATAATAATAATTATGATTACTTTATTATAATATTATACTGTGCGTTGTATTATGATGAAAACCGGGAATTCGTTACTTGTAATCGTTGACTATTTCTCCTAAAATTTATCGATGATAAAAAAAGAAAATCGTTTTACTAAACCGATCACTATTTGTCACAACACACTTCTTTGTGACTATCTCCAATGGACGGTTACAATTTATTTATAATCCCCTCTCCTTACATTACCTCTCCTAATCAATGGCACATGTTATCAATATTAATTTAACAAACAATGATAATACGATAAAAGATAACTATTTTGGTATAGGATGATGTTAGCTATTATTATCAAACGAATCTCTGGTGGAAATATCTTACCACCGGTTATTTTTTATTTTTTAGCAACCGTTCACTATTAAATTGTCACATATCTAATCTAACGAGTTTGTGGTAACACGAGTGTGGTTACGTATAAATTATTAATAATGTATAAACGGAAATCTTCTCACCGTAGTTTGATCGTGACGTGTCGAACTAGGACAGATAGTGTGAATACAATAATATTGATAAGAATGATTAATTCACAATGTCGACCGTCGGTTCAAACTAAAATGTAATCCCCATTAATTCTTCTCAATTTTTTGTTTTGTACGTGAGCTCATACGAATATTTGAACTTTCTAAAAGTCTATGTACTTATATTTTGTAGAAATAATAAATTTGTTTTTAGCTGCAGTATGTCGCTCGTTCTACGATAACAATAATAATAATATTATTATAATAATATTATTATAATTATTATTATTATTATTATTATTAGTGTTAATGGGCACAAAAATATATTATCATGCGCCAAACTTGTAACGCCTTCATAAAAATAACAGTATTGACTCCGTATAAATATGTTATATGCGTACATGACCTACATAATAATGCGATATCAATATTATTATATTTTAATGACAGTGATACCGTCTCGTGAAACGGTATAATATAATATACTTTAGGTATAAATATATTATGGCCCAACTGAACGCTTTTTCCCAGATGACTTTTATGTTGCGTGCGACTAGACAGTAAATTGCGTGCTCACGAATTCATATTATACTTTTGTGTGTGTATGAAAAACTTACTTAAAGGTCTACCGGGCCGTATTGCTTTTATTAAAATATGACGAATTACCGACTTGGAACTCGTAGAAAAAAAAACTAAATTCAAACAAACACTTTCCACCGGTAAACTGATAACGCGCAGTACTATGATAATGTGATATTTTAATTTATGTTGCGATATAATAACGAAATAGTATGGGTCATAAGCAGAACGCGAAAAAATCGAAAATACATTCTTATTCATTGCAAGTCGAGCGAAGCCGTAGGCCTCGTCGTGATTGGTCGGTCGCCTGCCATTCAAATCCACTACACAGAGTGGAAATATTATGACGTATAATAACGAAACCGAGGAAACTCACTACTACTAAACAATCGTTGTAAACAAGCAGCGTATACCTATATACAATAAAATATAGGTCACGATTCAAACGTTGACAACAATATTTGTTATGCACAATATATTTTTTTTCTTTTCGAAATCTACATTAAGCATTCGTAATACGTATACGTCATAATATTAACAAATTTCGGCTATATTTATTTAGAAAAAAATATTATTTAGTAGAATGCGAAAGGTCGAGTTCAAACGAATTATGTCACAATTCATCATGTATTGGACAGTATATCTTTCTATATTTTCACCATACTACAATGGTTGCGTATATAAATGCTGGTCGAAATTTTGGATCGATCCGATTGCGTTAGTGGTTAACACTTACCATCGAGTCACTTTGCCATATTATGTGAAACGATCACCAAACGATGAAAAGTACTCTGGTGGTCTCTATCCGTAATATTTTTGTGGTCCTTGATATTCCCCTTACGAGAAAGAGCACGGACGGTGCGCGGCGGTAAATCACCCGCGTACGTTCTCCGACCTGCACCCGCGGAGCGACGGGTTCGCTGGCGTAGCGCGCTCGGTCGTCGATGCCGGGCGAGACCCTCTGGCAGCTCAGCGAGCACCCGACCGCAGTTACGGTCACGTGGAGCGACGGCGACGGAAGACGGCGACGGTACGACGGCTAGCAGACGTACCGGCACGGGCAACGATTCCGCTCCGACGGTGACGGCGGCGGCGGCGGAGACCTCGGCACGGGGTGAGTGGTACGGAGATTTGCGTGCTAGGAACACGGGGACGTCAGCGGCGCCGGACTCACAGAAACTTAACCGTTTCAGGGTCTGGCGGCCGAAGGGACAACGCCAGGGTGACAATTACCGAGAGTCGAGGATCGCTGTGATGCGATCCGCTGGACCTTCCCTTTTCGCCCCGTGGTAATCCCCCATTGGCCGCTTCGCTCGTCCCCACCGGTTCCACAGCACGAAATCTCACTTCGCTCGCTCCGCGTCTTGGTCTCCGCCGCCCGTCGGCCGAGTCGTCACGCCATTAACCGTCAACGCGCACGACATCGCGCACTAGCCGCCGTCCGTCGCCGTCAACCGTGGTCGCTCCCTGTGGCCGTCTCGGTCGGACCTCGCCGGCTGGGCAAGATCGTCAAGCGTCCGAGCAAACGCGCCAGCGACACTCGTCAACCCGCGGGACAGGTTGGAGAACGTGCAGAGGTGACCAGTGGCCAGCAACACTACATTTCCGCACCAATCGCCATCTCGCATCCTCCCCCCCCCCCCACTTGTTTATAGTGTCTATCCTGTCCGTCGTATTTTTTTTCGTTAAATTTAAGATATTCAAAATTATTAAATCGTTCACTCATTTTCGACCCTTTTATCATAGTAAATATATGTTGATGTGAACAAAAAAGTATTGTTTCCTTTTTTTAGTTTTGTCGAGTGTATAATCAATTGTTACAGATTTAACGACTAAAAAATCGTTAAAATATATATAAATATATATTTAAAATAAAAAAACTCGTTAGTCGATTATACAGAGTATAAACCTGCAGTATGAACGCTACACGAATATTATAATATGTTCCAAGAAATATTTAAGCCATCAAACACTAAAGGTGACGAATGACTGCGAAATAAATCTTAAAAAAACGCATTACACCGGCGGATACGATATGGATGGTTATATACACCATACTAGAATTGTAAATAACATGTATTGTGTAAAACGTGTGAAGTGAACGTTAATATAGTCAAATAGTTGATAAAAATAATATTAAAAAAATTCAAAATTTTATTTTACATAGATAAAATAATAATATAATATTTATATATTATATATATATATGCGGATATGCAGATAACGCAATAAAACCACTATTGGTTCAACAAAATCTAGCTATTAGAATATGAATGAATAAAAAAGAAATACAGGGGTCTACATCATTAAATTACAAAGCTTTTAAAGTACTGCCAGTTAGGAATCTGTATAAGTTATATAATATTTTATTGATCTCCAATACATGTAATTTAACTAAGCAAGTAAATAAAAGGGATTTTTAGCATATGACACTACTATACTTTACACGAATAAAGAATTTGGTAAGAAATTTGTAGATTACTTATGTCCAATTTTTTACAATTCCTTACCTCTGGAATTAAAAAAAAATATTGTTAACTGTAAAGAGTTGAAAAATAATAACATGTATGTAAAGAAAATTTTTAAAAATTGGTTATTAAATAAATGTAATATTTTTGTATTAGTGATAATGTTAAAATTATGTTTTTGATGTTTTGTACTTTTTAGATTCAGTTCCTTTTTTTTTGAGATTTTGTTTTCTTCAGATAATTTCCTTTATATAAGTTGTTAACTCTTTGGCCCCACCACAAGCATTTGCTTACTGGGGTCAAAATAATCAAATATTTTTTTATATTTTTTCCAAAAAAAAAAATAAATATAATAGTTGCATGTCGAAGAATAATATTTGAATCATTAAACCTCCATGTATACGTGCATGTACCAATACCATATTTTCTACATAATTATTGACTTGAGTTGCAATATCCTAATTCGGACATAACTTGATACCTATATTTTGTACTAGGAAATCACTTTTTGAAGGTAAGTGAGTTTTGACAGTTGTACAATAATATTATATTAAGTGTACTGAGTAGAGAGTATAATATATAAGTTCTATGAATTTATCATAGTAAGTAACAATACACTTTAAATTAAATTAGCTGTTATCAAGACAGACAAAACAAATTCTTTTCTGGACGTTTTCAAAACGGATTATGCTTAAAAAAAATGCACAGTTGTCGCAGCAGTCAGTTCAGGCACGGATCCAGAGCAATGATCTGGGGAAGAGGGGCAACAATTTTTTACATTAAAAATACAATTATAATAAAATACTATACTTTAATAAAAATTTTGTCGTACTAGTAGGTATAGGTAATCATCGGTACAAAGGAATGGATGGCAAAAAAAAAAAACAGTTAAAAACACGAATTGGAAATATAATATTATGTAATAATATTATAGAAATTAACTCGATTAATATTATTTATTTATTTCATTAAAAACGATAATTATGCCCTTAAGACAAACAACACGGATAAATGAACATCAAAATAACTATATAAATTAGAAAATAATAAAAATAATTACATAAATGTAATAGTATCCAAATAGTCCAATGACATAATAAATAAGGACATATAGACCATAATAATTATGAAGATAAGGGAAACAAAAACGTTAATTGCATTGCATGATTTCCGTTCTGCGAGTGATTGTGTGGGTAGTTATAATATAAAACATAGGATTAGAATATTAATATAATTCTACGATATACCCGAGATTGCTTTGTTGTCGATATTATTTGAAAACAATAATCGTAGATAGCTGCTGCCGTGTATTTGACATATTTTTGAATGGTATTCGTATTGTTCGAGTGGATATAGTATAACATAATAATATTATTATTATAATATCGACACAAACAGACTCGGCGCATTTTCTGACGTTTCAAGTTTTGTAATAATCACGGTTGAAGTATACTAGGTTATTGCATATATACCCCTTCTCAATCAAATATTTTATGATAAAAACAAAAATGGCAGCATAAAGAGAGCCAATAATAATCAAGTATGTATGCGTGAAATTTCGAATTTATTAGATTTTTTCAGCGTATTTTTGATGATAAGAAAAATTGATATTTGTGATATCCCTTTACGCAGCCATTTTGTTACGGATGATAACAATCCGAGTCGATATACAATAACCTGTATATTTCAACCATGGTAATAATGCCATTCTGTTGACCGCTTTTTGTACGTCACAGATCGGTCGTACTTTTATTCATGCTAAAATTTAAATCTATTTTTATTATATTCACACCGTGCAGACAATTTATTTGCGGTGCAATGCATAATAATATTATTATATAATTTATTTTATTTTATTTATTTTTATTTATTTATTTATTTAATCATGAACAACAATCAAAAACATAAAACAATACCAATAAGTGTACATTATACCCCTTCAATAAGCATAGCTTGTGTTTGGAGTGAGTGAGTTCAAAAAAGGACTAATAATATTATATTAACAAAGATACATAATTTAAAAAAAAAATGAAAACAATATGTATAAGATAGTGCTAAGATAAAAAAAAATATATATGTAGTATAATAATACTAATAATAATAATAGATTTGAATAATATTATACAAAGATATTATCAAAGCAAATCGTTATTATACGATTGTCTTGCGCATTACAGACTGCGTTTATCGCACGGATATTAATAGCAGTGGACGAAAAAAAAAAGAAAACCAGTAAAAAAACACGAATTGGAAATATAATAATATTATAATTAATTCGATTAATATTATTTAATTCATCATAGACGATGATAATACGCGTTCGATTTATGCGGTGCAATACAATATATAATAATATTATATATAATTACCTTGCATATTATTATTAGTATACGATTGCCATTACAGACTGCGTTTATTGTGCCATATTAAAAGCAGCGGAAGACCAACAAAAAAAAAAAAAACGTGGAAAAACTACACACAAATTGTTCCACTCGACCCGCGGGCCTCGCGTAATAATGGTTCATATAATATTATACAAAAAGGAATGCGGTAATTTGCGAGGCTGGGCCATTTAGAGTGTAATAATAATAGTCTAAACCACGTATATTATTGCGTTCACCTATGTGTGTGTGTGTGTGTGTGTGTGTGTGTGAGCATTATACACAACAGTTGTACAGCTTAGGTATACCCCGCGGTAGTACCGATATTATACCGCAGGTACCTAATAACATATATTATTATACATGGCACGCGCACGCGCACATCAGCCGTGACCGTTAATTGTTTTTTTGGCGGCGGCGAGTTTTCGGGGCATTTATTTATTTATTTTTTTTTTTTTATGTTTTGTTCTCGCAGCTATACCCTATACCCGGTTTCGGCACACGGAAATTAGTTTCGTTCGCTCACACGTGATTAATTACTGGCGACATTAAACTTTGCGGTCACGCGCTTAAACATTTTTTCCACTCGAGCCCTTGCAGCAGTTTCTTTTCCGTTTCTCGCCCTCCCCCCTCCCATACCCCCACCAACACCTACCCAAACTCCGGTGTTATAGAGTTCTTTTCACACGGCCGTTTACTCTATGTACGTGTGTCGTCGTCATAATAACACGTGCTATATATATTATATAATATATAGGTATACATTATTATACCACACTACAGCCAATCACAACTCGAGGTGTCAGGACCACCGGCCGATCACACCCTTTCGTAAACGTTTATACCCAGGTATTAGTTGAAAGTTAACTCGCTGATCAAAATCCAATAAACGTCGTGCGTATGACACGTATAATAAATAATAATACCACTGGTCCAGCGTCACTAACATTATATTATGACACCAGCCGATCCGTTTAAATGTCTATATACAATATTTCGTTACCTGTCGGAAAGTCGAGTTTTTTGAAAATGTTTGTTTTACATAATTCGTGTGGTGTTATCACCTCTTGACAATTGACAATGCTCATTGGATAAAGAATTATATTATTTTCACAATAATTTTTAATGCTTTATTGAATCGATAATGTCAAAAAATTTTTAGTTTATTATCCAAAAGCGGACTATTTTCCGGAGAGTTTCTTCGAATAAAATACAATGTCTTAACTAGTATAGTTAAAGTTATTATTAGGTAGTAGAGGGTCACGAGAACACGACGCAAAATGTTGATTCTCTTTTCCACTCAAATAAATTTTAATACTTATGACTACCTAATATTGGTTTTGCTTGTTCAAAATTCAATTATTATGTAAGGAAGCAGTAAAAAAAAATTATTATACTACGGAATATGAAATTAATAATATGGGCGCTTTTTTTTTAACAATGCCGTTTTAATATTTTAATAACAGTTAAAACTGTATAATATTATACTATGACGTACTGTATTAAATTTATTTTACAGTCTTTTTCAGAATTTAAAGGAGCGTTGCTTATTAATGTCGTTATATCAAAATCATCAATTCTGTCATAGATCCTTTGTAAATCATAACAATATAAAAATATTATGGTTCTTACGTATTTTATATCTTAGGCAAAAGTATATCTGGTCCGAACGTCACACGTATAGAATTTCTGTACAAACCTACGTCTTCTTGCTGAAATGTGTGAATTTTTCTTAGCAGTAGGTAGGTAAAAATAATATACTAATTCGTCATTTATGAGCTCATCTATTTCAAACAGGCAGTTAACAATGACTATTATAAACAAAATTGTAGAGAAAAAAATATATCCATATATTAAGTTGTTTTTACAGAAAAAAAATACGTGTAGTTAGGTATACTTAGCCTATTTTGGTGAAATTCAATGTTTATAAATTTATTTTGAATATTTTATTAAATTCTGTATAAAAAAAAAAACGTATTTAAGATGCATTATAATTGCATAGTAAATTTTATCAAATCAAATAACAAACAAAAATGATTTTTTTTTCCCAAAACTATAAAATATATTACATAAAGGTATTATACAGTCTCTTTTGTTGGCATTAAATCGCAGTGACATAGGTTGGCTGGTAGATCACGTATACGCTGGTAAACGCATACGCGCATAACATTATCATATAATATTATTGGCCGGCGGCGCCAATATCGGTTCTTGTCGGATTATTGTAATCCACCGAAAACCTTGTCCGTCCCGTGGCTGGTTACATTCGCTCAAGAAGCAACACCACCAATGTAAGATTCTGGCCAAAAACACTGTCTTGTTCAACAAAATATCGAGCGGGAGTGATTGGTGTTATTGGACTTAGGATAAAGTCAATCTTAAAGGCACTGATCAAAAATATGATGACACATAGAATGTTAATATCTAAAATCGTAATACAACACCACCGGTCGTACGTATCATTGCTCTGTGTCAAATTGATATCGGTAAATCTTTTATCGATAAAATAAGCGTTTCATCGTAACAATTTTTATAGGTTTTACCCTTATTGGACTAATTTATAATTCATTTCATATTTTATGTGAATTGGTTCATATATCAATTTTAATTATGGGTCTTAAATACAATTTTGAGATGGCTTGTGATGTAGTTTGAATTACTATAGATAGCCCCCAACTGTTGGCTTATATTACCACAAATATATTGATCTATTGACAATGTATTTATTGTTGATTCGCAGTTAGATAATACAATAGATTATGAATAATCAATGATAATACACAGATAGGTGTTGTTGCTTCTTAATATTATTATTATGTGACTCATATTATATCGGTTTTATAGAGTTGACGTGCTATGGTAAAAAAAGTATAGTCTGCTTTTTCCAGTACCTACTCCGACGACGGTATAGTTTGATGGTAGTAATAATATGATAAAATAATATTATGATAATCCTTGATTTCCAGGTTCGCTTTTGCTCGTCACTCCCGAGTCCTTTTATTTATTCGTTATGCATTTCAAAATAATACCATCGCATTTCTATTATGCAATAATGACAATCATCGGCAGACATGCACACTGCAATGAGATTATAATATCACCGTATCTGCATCTGCAGGTGAATTTCATTGCTGCCATCGCATCCCTATCCAACGGTTATGGATAAAAATATAATCGAACAATATTGATTTTCGTTTTAAATATTATTGTAATATTTCGTATCAAAGTCGTTCTGTACGCTCCCAGAGTTTCACCGCAACAAGTGGTTCTGACAATTATAACACTGTTAACGATGCATATTTTTTTACCGAGATACGATGGTGCCACATCGATAACGTCAAAGCGTGTCTATTTCATGGGGGATCCTATATATCAATACATCAATTATCATGCGATTTTGAGTTGTCTGTACAGCTGTAGTCGCCTTACGATACCTACCTGATATTACACAGAATATACGAAATATAATCACGCTCGTCCTCGTTTGTTTCATTCATACCTAACGAATTTATTCGAGTTCTGATTTTTGAAAGAGTTACACAAGTCCTGAGGACCATATTTTGAAAAAATCAGATTTGTGTACCGTTTAAAGAGTTCTCTGTGACAATACAGACCTTGTAGTTTTTTTCAAACGAAAATCGACCATTTTTACTATAAGGTACTATAAACCCATGAATGTTGATTTATCTGAATCAAAATTTCAAAGATTATATTTTATTGAGTTGTTGAAATTTATAATATTTATAGGGTGATTATGTTCTTTAAAAGTAGTTTAACAAAAATATAAAATAGTTGTAACATTTGATCTAGTATATTTTATGATAATCTAAAAATGTTGTTTTCAATTTTGAAAAAAAAAGGGTCAACATCGCGACCAGATACTCATCAAAGGATTCCTATAAAAAAAATTTTCAAACGATTATAAAATACGACCATATTATTGTGTATGATTGAAAATTCTAAAAATCAGAATATTCAAACACGTTTATTTTGTTGTTAAGGAAAACGTGTGTATGAGCTCGATTTATGATTCACCCTGTATAGTGAACGAGGGCCGAGGCTTATCATCGCGTTAATCGAAATCGCTACAGCGTGCTCAATGTGCATAATTGTTCGGAATAGGTAATGGATATTTGATCGCGCAATATCGTGTAATATTGTTCCGGTGAATCGCACGTGACGTGCGGTATGTCATAATAATAATATATATTATAATATGCACCAGCGCTTGTCAGACGATGGAATTACATAATATACAAATACTGAAGAACACTTCGTTTTCGTAGTCATGTATATTATTTTATTAGTTACGTATCCATAATTATAAATTTTGGTTTTTTTTCATTTTGCAATTCAGTAGCTAAATAACTAACGTAAAAATGGGAATTTGATCGTGTCCGTTATCTAGAGTCTCTCCGCTATCGCGAAATTTGAAATCCTTGAGTCCATCGTGTCTCGTAATGCAATAATAAATTATAAGCGTATACGCAACGCCGATAGTTGATTTATTGATAAGATTATTATCGGACACACCGTCCGACAAATACACACCAAAATTGCCTATACAGTGCGCCGGCCAACTTATTATAAGAAATAAGAATTTATTATTATATTAATGTTGAATACACAATATTATTATAAACGATTGTAATGTATTTTATTTTTTTAGTCACTGTTTTGAATATTAATCGAAAACCGAGTACTTCAGTTAATATTTTCCACAATAATTTCTGCAATGTCATAAATTTGATTAAACTGTGAATTCGTCATAAAGACGGGAGGGACGAATTTTATCGTAATGGTTTGCCCCGCTACAGTAGTCTAGATTACTATATAGTTTCGCGCAAAGTTTATCAAATCATATTATTTTATTACATCCGTTTTTGTTTAACGTTACTGATAGTATACCGTGACAATGGTCCCCCAATAATTGATTAGTTGTAGTTTTTTAAGCGCATATTTTAATTTGTTCTATTCGTACATAATTTTAGTGCACTTAAGTCTTCGCTCTGGTGTGTGAGTTCAATATTTTAAAACAGCTATAATATGACAGCCATTTCAGTCATCGGAGATCTGGGTGTGGCGTCCATCGACGTTTTCAGCCCGTTGCCGTCGCCCAGGCAGAGTGGACAATTTTAGTGTTTTTATTTTTTTCCCACATACCTACCGGTTTTCATCAGCTCCACCCCCCCCTCCTCCCAGACCATCTACACTTGGCCATTCCGAAACCGCACACGGTCCACTATAATATTTATACATTTTGTCACGTAGATCCAGTCCTCCGCGCTGTCCCGGTCCATCGACCACCTGCTGCTGCGGATCGTATGACACGACGGTATAATAATAACGATACCCGTGCATAACAAGCATTATTTGTATATACGTTGTATATATTATTATTATATACGAGTATAAAACATTATTCCGAACGACGAGCACGGCGACGGTCTTACTACATTATATTATTATTGTTATTACTCTTCGCAGCAGCTATCATGTGCACACAGACGACGACGACGACGATGACGCTTATATGAGCGTAGTTAAAGTTCCCTCTCGTATTTCGTTATCGACCGTATATGCATATATGTATACATGGTGTATACAGTGTATTATAATATTCTGTACCCATCAGGTGGGTGTGTCGGCGAGGTATCGTGCTAGGGTGCTACAACGAGCAATGTCTCGCGGGTGTTTATGTGCTTGCAGTTATCCGTGTACGCAAACAAAAAGAAAAAAAGGTGTAATAATATCAGATTATACGAACAAAAACATGACGTTTCGATTGAAATTCATACCATTTTTTGAACTTCCGGTGAAAATAATAATAATTATAAAATAATTACGGACACGTCATAGTATGGTACGCGCTAGTCTATACAAAGATTTCTATATATTATAATATAGTACTAGATAGCGAAGTAGTCCCACCATGAATTGAAGCTTCAAGGTCAGTTGACAATTGTAATGTGTTTTGTATGGCAAATAAGATTAATTATGATATTTTATCTTGTATTGTATCTTAATATTTCTAAACCTGTTGTTTTAAAAAAAATATATTTTATGTTACCTATACATTTTACATTTACTATTTTATTTTACGATATTATTCCTAATACAATTTGTATAATTAATGAAATGTTTTGCTAACCGACAAAATGGCGGCCGTCAACAGCTGAGCTTCACTTGTAATACTGTGAATTTTATAGGAGTTCCTTATAATGGTGTAGTATGGAAGTAATATTATAAATTAATTTTTAATCAAATAACGTTTTAACTAATTCAACTTTACCACCGGTAGCGCTGTAGATAAAAAAAGTCACCAAATTACGTGACTTTTGTATTCATATACCGTAGTCGGCCTGGCGATAACACTTATAACTGATCGTTGGGCAACCATACTATCTGAAATCGTGGTCTATATCGGATTTAAATTTCTGCTACTATATTTTGGCGATCAAAAGCCTATCAATTTTTAGGCCGGCGATCTGAAATGGGCCATTTGGAAAAATGACATAGGTATAAACGTTACACGCAGCGTGCCCGTTTTAACTTATCAATTTGATAAGATTTTGATCGCATGAAAAATAGAGTATTGTCATCGGATCTGTTGCTTAACTTGCGGTTTCAAAAAAAAAAACACAAAAAAACGCGACAATCGAACGGGCCGATTATGATGCTGTGTTACCACAATCGCCCCGTATAATATATCGTGTCGAGGTTTATATTGTTTTTTTATCGAGTACTTAATTATTCGTCGAGCTGCAAGTATACACCCGCGTATATTGCGGTACCTGCGGGTGGTTATAGCGAGGGGTCGGCGGCCATATAATACACGATATAATATATACATATAATAATAACGGCGTATATATGTGTGATATGTATAATATATATAACGTCATAATAATATTATATACGACGAGTCCAACAAGTTTTTGTATACCCGCGACTCGGCGAAATCGCACACGAAATATATATTCATACTACACACACCGCGCGATAATGGTCGGTCGTGGTGGGTGGCTGCGTCCCCCCCCCCCCACTAGTCGTGATTTATTATTATTACTATTATCACTATTGTCGTAATGTATATTATAATTATTATACTGGCGCATACAACGATAATATTGTGACGATATTGTGTACCGTAATAATGCGAATGCGTTGTATTAATTGCGCACAGCCACTGTTTGCGATTCCTGTGTCGTTCGCGGTGCATTGATATCGTGCGATAGTAATTAAATTCGTAGGCACGTGTTTCGAACGTGCCCCACGATAATAATAATTATTGTGTAATTAATATTATAATAAACGGTCGTCGTCAGCCGTATACACTTTGAACGAATGTCGCAACAAAGAATACCTATAGTATTGTTTTACCTCATGCAATATATACTCGTATAGGTACTGTATAGTTTTCCCGATCGAGTGCGGTCGACTAGCAAAGGTGACCGCACATACCACAACGACGATCATGCACGTCCATCAGCAGCATAGGGCTGCGAGGGTGTAATAATATTAAATGTCGTGTACTGTGATATCATGGCGATGAAAGGGAAACGTAACAATATCTGCCACTCTATAAAATATTTAGAGACATCGCGTAAATGGTAAAGTTATATTCAGAGGCCTAACACGCTGTTATATCACAGAACAATGGTTCTCAATATTTTTAGGGCCACGACCCAAATTCATCTCTGAAATATATCGCAACCCACGTGGTTTATTTACAAGATTAAAAATTAGTTCGAAAACGGAATTTGATTACTATTTTTTATAACTTATAACTTTATTAATATATAAATTATAATCAACATAATATTCGTATAAAATGAATACATTTCTTGGAATCTCTATAAAATATAAATTCGAAGAAGTTCTCGTGACCCACAGTTTTAGAAATGCTGCAAAGAAATAACCAGAAAGACCACTTAACGATAACTCGAAAACCGATGAAAAATTGTCGGTATATATACTGATATATAAGTGTAGTCAGAAATCAACCAGGATAGTAATAATTCTCTTTGGCTGAGGAAACTATTTCTACAAATTGTTTATGTTATCGTTGTAAACAAACGCAATAAATATTCATAGACCTTATACTAGTAGCCGGATCATATAAGAACAGTGGAGTTGGGCGGTGCAGTCCTTGGAAATTTGCGATACAGTGACATATATTATATTGTGTCATAAACTGCGCACGTGCGTAGGACACCGGGTCGTGTTGAGCAGCGCAGCCTGAAAACACCCCTTGAACTACACCCTTGATCCGTCTATTAGTATAAGTCTTATACTTTATATTTTATTTTTCAGCGACGATTGATAAACTACAAATGTTATCTACGATATTTATCGTAAGTTGTACATTGATTATAACATATGTATACAGACTACACTGATGATATACCGACAGGTAATCCTCATAAGAACTATCGTGACGTAATACCAGAAAAGTGATAAATCTGGTTATTCTGTGGTTACACCGCGTTAAACATTTCGTCGTGGTGTGCCGCTGCCACTCACACTTTTACAACAATATATTAATATCGCGTGCACAGCAGGAGCATGCTGTGTACTGTGGTTCGACTAGAAATCGAATTGAAATTAGATTAAAAACCTCTCGAGTGTTTGTTTTGAGACGAGGACTCGAGTGAAAAACAATTTCCACAGTCCCGCTTAGTTACCACAGTTATATCGATCTCGTCGCACGTCTTGGTTTCTTGAACGATTAAATTTATATCATATAATTACGTCACGTGCACATGATGGATTCGAGATATAATATATACATATATATATATGTTTTTAAGTGGGTATATTCTGATTTACTCTGCTAAAAAATAATATATCGTTATGTATAAATTACGATTTTATTGTCCATATTATGTTTATATACCGATATCTAATAGGTAATCTGGAAAATTTAGTCGGGATAATATTACATGCTAGGATAGTTGTGTGTGCTTTCGGCACTCGCAACCGCACCAGAGTGATTTTTGAAAGCGATCGTGATCGTAAGTCCTTAAATTGCTAAAACTAAGAAACCAAGACGACGAGAAACATCAATTGACGGTCGATGACAGCTCTATGCGTATAGTCTTCGGACCATCTCTGCCCTACCAACTGCAGTGGTCTACGGACTGCTATCAAACGCCATTTAAATCGGCGTCCTCGACTCGGTGCAAGTATTCAACCGTATTAATTTATAATAATATAATAGAAGACAAAAACATTGTTTTTCGCCATTATAATTATGATCGTAAGTACGAGAGCATAAAAATAAAACCGGCGCCTGTGATGGCTTTATGTGAGCGCAGTTGTGGGAGGGGGGGGGAGGCGATTAAACGAGCTTTACTTGTATAATTATTTCGTGAAATATAACGCGCAGACTTGCACCGCTGCCGCACACGGTAAAACGTAATTAATTTCAATTACACGCGATCGCCGATCAACTACGTTTTAAATACGGCGATTATAAAATATAAATCTCAGTGGAGGGTGTTGCCGCAGGGTCGTACCGGTGCAGCGAACACTGTAGTAACCGATCGATATAGATATAACCAACGCGATATTTGATTATCATCGTCGTCATTATTATTATCATCATCATCGTCGTCGTTATTATTATTATTATGTGTAACAAAGATCCGTAAAGCGAACAATCATAATGATAATAATAATAATAATAATAATAATATACTGCAAGCGTGAATATCTCAATAATGCGCGAGTACATGATGATGGATGCGTTTCACGGATATCTGATGGAATACGCCTAGTACGCGACATAACGATATATTATAATATGCGTATTGTATGCGAGTATGTATATTATTATTACTAAAAGGGCGGAACACAAAAAGATGAACGATGCCAGTGCTATATATATTGTATACAAGGTGTAACGGAAGGGCTTGACGAAAAAAGTAAATAAAAATGATGCTACTTAAACGTACGACAAAAACTGATAATGTTGTAATATGATTAGTAAATGATTTAAGAAATTCACTCATGTCAGCAAATTCCCAAAAAAAAATATTTTTAAAAAAATTATTAATTACGTTCCAAAATCATTTAATCAAAAAAATATTGATACTTAAAAAAAAGTTCTAAAAACTAAACTACCTGCTTAGAACATTTTTTATACTATCAAAGTTGTTCTTATAATCAGATTCAAAAATTGACTATTTTGGCTTATTGGCAAAAAAAATGTTAATCAAATTTTAAATTTTTTATTGTCAGTGTAAGAAATAAAAATAATTTTTTGTATAATATAAGTGTAACCCGAGTGACTATAAATTATGTATAAAAACATTTTAAATATTGATTAGAACAAAAGTTATTCCAAAAGTCAGTTCTATCTGTTATACGCTGTATAATATATAAAGGTAGGTACGCGTATATAGTCGTTCCAAACGTTTATTGATACCACCTCATCGTCGTCATGATAACATTATTATCATCACTATTACCTCATGCACGCGAACATTATATTGTTATTATATTATAATATTATTTGGGTATAGTTATAATAATATAATATTATTATCATTATCATTATTATTATTATTATTAATAGTATGATTGTTGTTTTTTTTTTCCTATTGAGTTCGTGATGCTTCAACGTCTGAAGTCATTAGCCTGTAGTAGTCCTTGTATATTAATTTTAATCCTACGGGGGTATATCATGTTGAGGAGTCGATATAGGTTATATTATAAATTTTCTTAAAGTAACTTCGATAGACCTATGCCCGTGAACATTCTGAAGATGAAAGTTTTCTTTTCCAAGTCCTCGATTCATAGTGCATTATGGATCCTGAGAATTCACCTGGAGCTGTTATAAGCTATTGGGGCATTCAAGATGTTTACGATGAATGCAGATACGTCACTTGTTCGCAGGTTGGACAATCTTCTTTGGCTATAAGATAACAGGTGTGTGTGTGTTAGTCCGATCCGGTCCATCGTAATAACAATTACTTCAACAGGTACTTCTTCATTACTGGTCGAGGGTGGGAGGGATTTCCGTTGACTGATTGATGTTTTGATTTCACCGAGTTTGTTTGAAATTGGTTATTAAATCATTATTATTATTATTATTATGACAAACTAAGACGTATTGTACGGTTTTTTATTTAACAAGCTGATTTCCACAGAATTTTCAGATAACTACCTCAAACGCCATGAGTACCAGAATAGTTACTCACTGCTTTTGTCGTGATATTTTTGGACGCATTACAACATAATTGCCATCATAGGGTTTTTCATAATTCTTATAATTTTCTCATCTCAAATGCTTGGTGATGTAATTTCTTGTTTATTTTAGGCGTTCGAGGGCGCAGGTAGTACGCATATTGTATTATAGTGATAATATGTTATGAGTAAGTCAACTAGCCGGACAAAGAAACAATCAATCGCAGCCGCAATATTCATCATCGTAGAGTTTGCGATTATCAGAACAGAACACCACGATGTTATTATAATATGCTAATTATTCAAATTTAGAGTCGTGTTTCGTTATTGATGAGCATACCTAATATATTGCGCGGGAATTGGGCAAGTCACGGCCACGTCATCGTCGTAAAATCCGATAACATTGTTATAGCAGATATCCAAAATCATAATATAATAATAATAACAACATAATATATTTATGATATTATTGATATTTTCAAAACAAAATGGGACAAGTATCGCGAGATGACTTGTTGTGTATTTGTGTATATTCCAAGAGCAGAGCTTCGCGCGTCGACCCTTTCGGTTCACATCGTACGAGTGTGCAAATTTCAAAAATTGTACACGCTTTTAATTCGCATCGATTTAACATTATAATATTGCAGCAGACAATAAAGTCATCGTGTATTTACTTTTACATAAACGTGTCACAACTCCTAACCCAATTAACCGACCTAACTTTTGCTGGAGTTTCGCGTACAGTAGCTGATGTTTATAATTATGCAAAATTGGAGTGAATCTATTAAAACATGAAAATTATCCTTTTATACCCTCAAATAATATGCAAAAATATGTGAAATAGAATTTCATATACGTGTGATAATGCAATTTCACTGTACTTTTTTCATAATGAACCAATTTAAGTGATTTCATTATTTTACAGAAATAACTATCCCAAAACTGGGTGCAAAGTCCCTAATAACTATTCAGCATGACGTTTAACAATTAATTTGTACATCCTCGTAAAATGCATCATGATTAGAATAAATATCTTATACAAGATAATATAAAGGTGTTATAAAAAATAAATAGCTATACCTTATAGGATTTAATTTATATCGTTCACAGTCATCAGATGAATATTAAATTGCATCAAATAAATGTTGAACAAAAACAGTGTGGGTAAATAATGCAATAAAATTGACGAGTTCAGGGCTTTTTTAGTGTTGTTGCATAATAGGCCTCGATAAACCTGACACCATGAATTCCCCAGATGGTGTGCTTTTTGATTTTAGATTTTTCACCAACGGAGGACGACCGGTATTTTCGCGAACCAAGAAGGGTACGACTGGGACAAGAATGTAGCTGGACCTTTGAAATATCGAAAATCCATTTTACGACGTGTCGTGATGGGTCGTGTGCGAAAGGGTGTTGATTGTTTACACGCCGGCGACAACGGAAAACCCGTTAAAATAGCACACTATATATAATTACCGCACTCGTGTGTGTGTGTTTACTTTTAAAGCTTAAATTGAGTTGCGAAATGGGTGCGCAATATATATATATATATACCAATGTTCAACGTGGCCGCGTCGAACGTAGACAATAAATATTGTGTACAGACTGTGCCACGGCGGCGTTTGTCCGTATGGATAAATCGTTTTACAATTTATGCGTTTAAATAATTGAGCGTGTCAAACAATACTTAGAAGTTTACTATGCTCAAAACGAAACAAAAATCTCAGACGACTATAACGCGATTATAATATACCGAGTTTCCGTAAACACTAAACATGTCAAGTCGAAAAACCAATGGACGATTGTCATTCGTCAGCTCGCATTATTATATTCAATATTAGTGATGCGATGGATTCATAACCCAAGCCGAAAGGGTGTGTCGTGAGTTCGAGTGAATGCGAAACGTACGAGCACAGACACGACGATGACGAGTGCGCCGTACCCCGTACGCACGATATCGGCAACTGTGACCGTGGTCGAGTTTGGCGCCGGCCGATTTTCGCAGTCTGCGAAGGGTCGTACTATTATGTTTATATTTAGACAGGACCGTCTCGACGGCGACATTATTAGTGTGGCGTGTGCGTGTCATATCGCTTGCGTCTCAGGACACACGCCCATACCCACATACACTAACACGCGCATATATTGTTATTTAATATATTGTTAATATCGTGTGTACACACGACGGCGGCGTGTCAATCCGGGAGGGTCGTTTGGACGATGATGCGGGATCGAATTATTAATGTCTCGGCGGGACGTGCTGGCGCGAAAGATTTGTATGTTTAACGTAATCACGGTGCTGCGAATACCTAAGGAGAGGTGAGCGGCACTCGATCGAGGCCTAACGCCCTCCTACTCATCCACTCACCGCCTAAAGATCACCGTCGACGAAAACACATCGGTGGAAGCGAACAATAATATTATGAATTTCTGTCGCGATGTGTGAACGAAATATCGTAAATATAATAATATTATCTCGATATGTCGTAATTGGCACCATATTACTATATTATTACTATAATATGACATGGTTATAACTTATAGGTTTGTAACATATTTTTTAATTTTTTTCGGACGACGAAAATATTATTTCTATTTGCAATTTTGATATTTTATAATTTACTTATATTACGTGAGTCCGACGAACAAAGTATAATCAAACAACGTCTCTATACACATCATGCGCAATAATAATATAATATATAACAACATTAATATTTATTAGTACAACCTCAACAAAAAAAAACAGGCCAAGTGCGAGTCGGATTCGCGCACGAAAGGTTCCGTACCCTCATCTATAAACATGTTGGAAACACTGCTTATATTATATATTCTGTGATTTTTAGTATTTTTTGTTATGGTGGTAACAGAAAAACATAATCTGTGAAAATTTCAACTTTCTAACTTTCATGGTTCATGAGATACAGCCTGGTGACAGACGGACGGACAGACAGCAGAGCCTCAGTAATAGGGTCCCGTTTTACCGTACGGAACCCTAAAAATATAATGTATCGTTACCGTACGATATTCTATTTGTTCATATCGTGTTACCGTTTTACGATAGGGCCTACTTCAAACCCAAAATGGAAACAGTTTCGAATAATATTAGACCGCGTATTACTTTCAATACCTAAAACCTATAATTACATACCAATACCCACATATCATTTGAGAAATGATAACATTTTGTGAACATTTTAAAGTGTTTTTTCAACATATATAATTAAAATGTTTTGTGCTTAAATGTATTTTTTTATAAAATATTTTCAAAAATATGGAATTCTTGGCCAAATAATATAACTAAAATATTTCCTAATTATTTATGCAAATTTTAAAATATTTTTACCATAGTTAAGAGATATTTGTATTTTGTGGGGGAACACGTGTTATTTAATAATAATATAATTACTAAGAGCTATATACCTACTCATGGGACTTTTTGCATGTCAAATATTTGGGTATTTGAAATACATGTTATATTCAGTCGACATATTTCCCAGAATCATTATTGTTTTTTGAACAACAAAAAAATATTATAATAAATATATATATATAAAAAGAGTCATTGTTTTTATTTGGCAGTTTTTCGGCGGTGTTCTAATAAAAACTACCTGTGTTTCCACAAAAGTCAAAAGTCCAAAGTCAAAACACAATACCCATGTCAAGATTCCAATCAAACGCGCCTTCTAATAATGGATTTTAAAAATTTTGTGATCACTCTTTTTATCCATAAAAGTCACATCCTATTGTAAATCCGTCATCGTTCACGATTTAAATCAAGATGGAAAATTATTTACACATTTTTTTCCTCGCGTTAAATGTCGACACCGAATACAACAATGTACAAAAAAAAAAAACATAATAATAATTTTGACCCCGTTGCTTTTAATTTTTTTTATGTCTTCATAACATGCATAATAATATTATTACTATCGTTGTTTTCGATGTTTTAATTTTTGGTGTTATCTGCAACGATATTAAAATAATATAATGCGACGAGTATAATAAAATATATAATTGGTCATTAAACGTATCGGTCGTGTGTAACATAATATTTATAATAATATTACTGCAATGTTATAAAAGGTACCCACGCGGTAACTCTGGTATACGGTGGATACAGATAATATTTACAATGTTATAAACACGCATATATGCATCATATTATTATTATATTGTAAAATGCAATACCTATAAAATGATTTAAAGTACCTATGTATAGTGTATATTGTAATAATATAACTATGACTTTTAGACTCTTTTGAAATATTAATTGTAACAACAATAAATATTGCAAAACATATTATATTTCAACAAGCACTTAAAATATAATATTATTGTTATCAAATGCGATGTTAAAAAGAAAATAATAGAACGTCGTCCAATTATATTATTATAGTATAATGTTATTGTCTACATGGCTTCGACGTCTCGTACATTTTAATGTTAGTCAGTACTAATAAAGGTACCAGCTATAAATAAACAAGAGTTTTTAATTACTAAATTTAGTTCCATCAACCATTTGATATACGAATAAACAGATGTTTTATGAGCGATGTTACTGTTTTAATTACATTTATGTGTGTCATCCTATTATTATAGCGTTTCAATTGTGTTTTACTCTTTTGTGTTTTTTTTTATTCGATTACCCGGTGGTACCGAGAATTGCACCACCCGGAAATCAGCTGTAGTTAGTGTCCCGAAAAAATTCAAGAAATAAAATCTCAAAAAGTCCATGCATTACATAGGCGAAAATTATGACTATGTGTGTTTCATTATTTGAAACAATTGATTGCTATAATTATATAATTATTACTACGGTTGTGAATTATTGTTGAGAAATGCGTTATTTTTTTACCGTCATAAACATAATAATATAGTTTCTTTCGAGTTTTGCTTTAACGCAAAGTTTGTGCTAGGTATATTAATGCATTCAATTTTGAAACTTTTGTTTTTACGATTTTTTGGAGTTTTTGATTTATTAGGTCTTTAGCAGTCGAGCATTCTGGAGGTCGTTTTTTAATTTGTATTACTTTTTCGGTTATAAAAATAATTTCCGTCAATTAAAACTTTTTACACACGTTTTAAGAATTATTTTTATTTATTTAATTTTCATCTTGTAAATATTTTACACTTTCCGCATGCGCACTAAATTAATAATGCCTTTTAGTTAAGACCAAAAGTCCCCGAATTCAAAATTAAATTTGTTCCTATGTTACCGTTATGTTGACCGTTTTCACTCGGTGTGCGTTTAATATTACATTAGGCGCGTGCAAATTAATGAATAAAAATATGTAAATCGTTCGTTCGCGCGCATTTTCAATTATCCGATATCAGCTAATGAATTACATAATATGATATAATATTGAGGCTAATAAAATAATATTATTATAGCTGTGCACCGCGAAGAGGGGACCGGGAGTGGAGATGAAATACAAAATGTGTAGTAATATTTCTTGATTGGAAATTATATCTTATACTGTTATCCCTTCTGCGCGTATAATACATAAGCGCACAGATTAACTTATAGTCTTATTCTTTCTTGTTCGACAATAATATTAACTTCTCTGGAACGCGTACGCGATCAATACACCACCGAGCGCAGAATACCACATCGTCATACAAACACACATCCATATTTATAAATATATTAGTCATGTACACATATACATATACATACATGTACACACAGACATATATAATATAATATATAGTGCAGTGATGTGTTACGCGTATCGTTATTATATTATACGCATAGTCGCAGTGTTTAATGTTCCTAGCCACTCTCGAATTGAAAATAAATTAAATCTCGGACCGGCCGTATCATCGTTATTACGAATGCGAACATAGCTATATTATTATTATCATTATAATGGTGCTGTGTGGTGGTCGTTTCTCCATATCCGTTGTAATAATATCATTGAATTTAGACGCCGCCGCGTTACTCAGCGGTACGAAAATACATAAACCGATAATGTGCTCCAGTCGACCGGCCGACATTATTTTCTCGTCGTCATTTTTTTCGGTCATCGATTCATCCCACCAATTCCATAGGTACGAATCGTCTAGACGACACTAACAACATTATAATATAGTGTGTATAGTTTTATATTAATTACGATTTTTGTATGACCGGAGGACGAGACTATAGCTAAAGGCCAAACGATTTCGATTGTTTTCGCGATATAATAATATTATTATCACCGTACATTTTTTTTTATCGAAATAATACCTACCTTTTTGTTTATCTGAAAAAATCGTATTATCTGCCATCGGAATATCTTACATTGCTAGACTTTGGCCATTAGTGGAAAAACCATCAGAATATATAATACGAGGACTGGCATACGTTGAACCGATGTATATAATATTATATCGTAAACGTCTTCGCATAGCTAAGGATAACATTTTGTTCGCGTGATATAAGAATGGCGGTATCGCAGTTGTAGATTGATCGTTCAGTTACCGTTGTCCGTACCTTGATATTTCATAGGTATATGTATATTTTCCGCAATTCTATAAAATTTGAAGAATATATTTTATATTTTAGTTCCCACCTTAAATTTAATACTTTTCCACTGATCTACTGGCCAATACTTTTTTTAAGAATCTAAGGGGGAGGGATAATGTGGTGTATTAGGAACATATATCGAAAAAAATGATTTCACAGGAAAAATGCTCAGGCCTTCTAGAATTGTCGGATTTTGATAATTATTTATTTTATAAGAAAGAAGAAAACTTCCTACAGGATGTATTGAATTCAGATATTGGTATAAAATTATTTTTTTTTTTTTAATTTATGTTATTTTTTTGTAAAATTGCATTTTTTCCTGAAATTATTATATATTAATAAATAAATAAAATATTTTCGAATTAAGAAGACATTTTATTTCAGATACAACAAAAGAATACAAATAACTTTAAACCTGTAGTTTTAAATTTACGGTGAAAACAGGTCACCTATATAATTTTGAATGATCGGTATTGCCCGATCAGTTTGGACCGGTATTGGCCGAATATAAACAATTTTAAATTAGGTGAGGTTGTATCTCAATAAATAAATTAACCAATCGCTTTATAACTGCTACATATTAAACTAGTATATAACATTTACCATAAAACAGGTTAATAAATAACTTATGGGATGAAATAAACATTTTTATAATTTTGAAAACCAGAAATTGTGTTATCAGTTGTTAATACAATAATATGGCGGGAATAATAAATTTAGGGAAATTTTAAGAAA
>NC_042494.1:94095008-94096499 GCF_005508785.2 Acyrthosiphon pisum | reverse complement strand
GAGCGGTATCGACGGATTCGAACTCGGACCTACCTAGCAACCTACGTTTGGGGAACCTACGCCTAACCTACTACGCCACGATTTATGTTGCTGCTTACGGTCAAAACTTCATTACTTAAGCTGTGACGCTGTGTATCAACAGAGTGACCTAAACCAATATATTCGATATATATCGATGTAATCGTATATAATTTGACGTAACTACACACTGTTTAAAATTTAATTGTAATTTATTCAATGATCTGACCGTTATTATTATGATTACATTATTATAATGTATGTTTGAATAATACATTTATTTAAATCAAACCGCAAAATTGGGTTTACGTTAAGCAATATACCAACGTAATTAAGGACCAAACAATAATGCAATATTTATTGAATCAAAAACAAAATTGTGCACTTGTGCGTTGGAACGAAGACCGACCTACATTTCGTGAACGCGAATTTTAAGTGTACAAACCGAATTTGGGTACAAACCGCATATCCACGGGTTTTAAAAGAAATAAACTTAACAAATAGAGCACAGGCGGAGATTGAAAAGACGAAACGAATCGAGAAAAAAAAAAGCAATAATAACGACTGACGCTGGCGAAAAAAGCATTTGAAAACCAACCGACCGCCGCCGCCGGCGAAGGCACGCGATTGGACGCGCCAAGGAATCGCCGGGAACGGGTCGGGCGGACTGTAGAAACGGAGCGGTGTTAAATTTTTTACGCCACGGTTTCACTTGGCTGGCGTTTTCCGTTCCACGGGTGGCTTGCAGACAGCTGTTCTGGTAGTCAGCTGATCTTCATTTTATATATTAAGATTATTTATCCGTATATCAATACGATATACAACACCTCTCCCCTTACTTACTGATACTTTACGTTAGATACATTTTTTTTTCTATATTAAAAAATAAACGATATTCTTAATGCTAAAGTTTAATTTCTAAAGTCTACAGTTTTATAGGGGTCAGGCGATCTCTTATCTCTAATCGGGCGAGAGAGTCCTATCGAACTAGTTCCCGTTTCCCCGACTGTTTCTTTGTCTGGTACCTCCCTTGGTCCCGTTGTGTTGAAGTTCCCTTCGACTTGGAGTGTCTCCGAATTTCTGTTGGGTATCTTAATGGTCTGGCCAGGTGTCATTTCCAAGTACCGACCTCGGTATCTACCTGGAACGCGTGTTCACCTACTTTGTCCACAATACTGTCCCCGTTTCCCACTTATTGTCTCCCCTACGGTAATCACATGCGGCTACTGTGTCTCCCTGCCGAATAACGTTCTGCCGTTTACCGTGACGCTTGATTTTAGAGTTCTGGTGATCGATTACTACGTCCTTTGTACTGGGAATTAGGATATCGAACTGTGTTCGGGTATTGCGTCCTAGCAATAATTTTGCCAGTGTCCGGTGAGTTGCCCAGTGCGAAGTATTACGATAAAATGACAGGAACTTTTGTAATAGCGTCGTGCTGATCATCTTGTTTTTCTTAAAAACATTTTTCAC
>NC_042494.1:94083603-94094908 GCF_005508785.2 Acyrthosiphon pisum | reverse complement strand
GATCAAGGCACCCGGGTGACAATGTAATTTCATCCCCGAAAATAGGGGTGAGTGGGTGAATGTCGGCAGAGGCAAAAACCGGGCATACAGGTAATCTCAAAGACTAACACTGATAAAAATCCATTTTGTTGTGCAACTGTTTTCTTAAAATTTCCTTAAAATTATTATTCCCGCCATATTATTGTATTAACAACTGATAACACAATTTCTGGTTTTCAAAATTATAAAAATGTTTATTTCATCCCATAAGTTATTTATTAACCTGTTTTATGTTAAATGTTATATACCTAGTTTAATATGTTAGCAGTTATAAAGCGATTGGTTAATTTATTTATTGAGATACAACCTCACCTAATTTAAAATTGTTTATATTCGGCCAATACCGGTCCAAACTGATCGGGCAATACCGATCATTCAAAATTATATAGGTGACCTGTTTTCACCGTAAATTTAAAACTACAGGTTTAAAGTTATTTGTATTCTTTTGTTGTATCTGAAATAAAATGTCTTCTTAATTCGAAAATATTTTATTTATTTATTAATATATAATAATTTCAGGAAAAAATGCAATTTTACAAAAAAATAACATAAATTAAAAAAAAAAAAATAATTTTATACCAATATCTGAATTCAATACATCCTGTAGGAAGTTTTCTTCTTTCTGATAAAATAAATAATTATCAAAATCCGACAATTCTAGAAGGCCTGAGCATTTTTCCTGTGAAATCATTTTTTTCGATATATGTTCCTAATACACCACATTATCCCTCCCCCTTAGATTCTTAAAAAAAGTATTGGCCAGTAGATCAGTGGAAAAGTATTAAATTTAAGGTGGGAACTAAAATATAAAATATATTCTTCAAATTTTATAGAATTGCGGAAAATATACATATACCTATGAAATATCAAGGTACGGACAACGGTAACTGAACGATCAATCTACAACTGCGATACCGCCATTCTTATATCACGCGAACAAAATGTTATCCTTAGCTATGCGAAGACGTTTACGATATAATATTATATACATCGGTTCAACGTATGCCAGTCCTCGTATTATATATTCTGATGGTTTTTCCACTAATGGCCAAAGTCTAGCAATGTAAGATATTCCGATGGCAGATAATACGATTTTTTCAGATAAACAAAAAGGTAGGTATTATTTCGATAAAAAAAAATGTACGGTGATAATAATATTATTATATCGCGAAAACAATCGAAATCGTTTGGCCTTTAGCTATAGTCTCGTCCTCCGGTCATACAAAAATCGTAATTAATATAAAACTATACACACTATATTATAATGTTGTTAGTGTCGTCTAGACGATTCGTACCTATGGAATTGGTGGGATGAATCGATGACCGAAAAAAATGACGACGAGAAAATAATGTCGGCCGGTCGACTGGAGCACATTATCGGTTTATGTATTTTCGTACCGCTGAGTAACGCGGCGGCGTCTAAATTCAATGTTATTATTACAACGGATATGGAGAAACGACCACCACACAGCACCATTATAATAATAATAATAATAATATAGCTATGTTCGCATTCGTAATAACGATGATACGGCCGGTCCGAGATTTAATTTATTTTCAATTCGAGAGTGGCTAGGAACATTAAACACTGCGACTATGCGTATAATATAATAACGATACGCGTAACACATCACTGCACTATATATTATATTATATATGTCTGTGTGTACATGTATGTATATGTATATGTGTACATGACTAATATATTTATAAATATGGATGTGTGTTTGTATGACGATGTGGTATTCTGCGCTCGGTGGTGTATTGATCGCGTACGCGTTCCAGAGAAGTTAATATTATTGTCGAACAAGAAAGAATAAGACTATAAGTTAATCTGTGCGCTTATGTATTATACGCGCAGAAGGGATAACAGTATAAGATATAATTTCCAATCAAGAAATATTACTACACATTTTGTATTTCATCTCCACTCCCGGTCCCCTCTTCGCGGTGCACAGCTATAATAATATTATTTTATTAGCCTCAATATTATATCATATTATATTATTATGTAATTCATTTATTTAGCTGATATCGGATAATTGAAAATGCGCGCGAACGAACGATTTACATATTTTTATTCATTAATTTGCACGCGCCTAATGTAATATTAAACGCACACCGAGTGAAAACGGTCAACATAACGGTAACATAGGCACAAATTTAATTTTGAATTCGGGGACTTTTGGTCTTAACTAAAAGGCATTATTAATTTAGTGCGCATGCGGGAAGTGTAAAATATTTACAAGATGAAAATTAAATAAATAAAAATAATTCTTAAAACGTGTGTAAAAAGTTTTAATTGACGGAAATTATTTTTATAACCGAAAAAGTAATACAAATTAAAAAACGACCTCCAGAATGCTCGACTGCTAAAGACCTAATAAATCAAAAACTCCAAAAAATCGTAAAAACAAAAGTTTCAAAATTGAATGCATTAATATACCTAGCACAAACTTTGCGTTAAAGCAAAACTCGAAAGAAACTATATTATTATGTTTATGACGGTCAAAAAATAACGCATTTCTCAACAATAATTCACAACCGTAGTAATAATTATATAATTATAGCAATCAATTGTTTCAAATAATGAAACACACATAGTCATAATTTTCGCCTATGTAATGCATGGACTTTTTGAAATTTTATTTCTTGAATTTTTTCGGGACACTAACTACAGCTGATTTCCGGGTGGTGCAATTCTCGGTACCACCGGGTAATCGAATAAAAAAAAACACAAAAGAGTAAAACACAATTGAAACGCTATAATAATAGGATGACACACATAAATGTAATTAAAACAGTAACATCGCTCATAAAACATCTGTTTATTCGTATATCAAATGGTTGATGGAACTAAATTTAGTAATTAAAAACTCTTGTTTATTTATAGCTGGTACCTTTATTAGTACTGACTAACATTAAAATGTACGAGACGTCGAAGCCATGTAGACAATAACATTATACTATAATAATATAATTGGACGACGTTCTATTATTTTCTTTTTAACATCGCATTTGATAACAATAATATTATATTTTAAGTGCTTGTTGAAATATAATATGTTTTGCAATATTTATTGTTGTTACAATTAATATTTCAAAAGAGTCTAAAAGTCATAGTTATATTATTACAATATACACTATACATAGGTACTTTAAATCATTTTATAGGTATTGCATTTTACAATATAATAATAATATGATGCATATATGCGTGTTTATAACATTGTAAATATTATCTGTATCCACCGTATACCAGAGTTACCGCGTGGGTACCTTTATAACATTGCAGTAATATTATTATAAATATTATGTTACACACGACCGATACGTTTAATGACCAATTATATATTTTATTATACTCGTCGCATTATATTATTTTAATATCGTTGCAGATAACACCAAAAATTAAAACATCGAAAACAACGATAGTAATAATATTATTATGCATGTTATGAAGACATAAAAAAAATTAAAAGCAACGGGGTCAAAATTATTATTATGTTTTTTTTTTTTGTACATTGTTGTATTCGGTGTCGACATTTAACGCGAGGAAAAAAATGTGTAAATAATTTTCCATCTTGATTTAAATCGTGAACGATGACGGATTTACAATAGGATGTGACTTTTATGGATAAAAAGAGTGATCACAAAGTTTTTAAAATCCATTATTAGAAGGCGCGTTTGATTGGAATCTTGACATGGGTATTGTGTTTTGACTTTGGACTTTTGACTTTTGTGGAAACACAGGTAGTTTTTATTAGAACACCGCCGAAAAACTGCCAAATAAAAACAATGACTCTTTTTATATATATATATTTATTATAATATTTTTTTCTTGTTAAAAAAACAATAATGATTCTGGGAAATATGTCGACTGAATATAACATGTATTTCAAATACCCAAATATTTGACGTGCAAAAAGTCCCATGAGTAGGTATATAGCTCTTAATAATTATATTATTATTAAATAACACGTGTTCCCCCACAAAATACAAATATCTCCTAACTATGGTAAAAATATTTTAAAATTTGCATAAATAATTAGGAAATATTTTAGTCATATTATTTGGCCAAGAATTCCATATTTTTGAAAATATTTTATAAAAAAATACATTTAAGCACAAAACATTTTAATTATATATGTTCAAAAAACACTTTAAAATGTTCACAAAATGTTATCATTTATCAAATTATATGTGGGTATTGGTATGTAATTATAGGTTTTAGGTATTGAAAGTAATACGCGGTCTAATATTTCGTTATTCTTCGAAACTGTTTCCATTTTGGGTTTGAAGTAGGCCCTATCGTAAAACGGTAACACGATATGAACAAATAGAATATCGTACGGTAACGATACATTATATTTTTAGGGTTCCGTACGGTAAAACGGGACCCTATTACTGAGGCTCTGCTGTCTGTCCGTCCGTCTGTCACCATGAAAGTTAGAAAGTTGAAATTTTCACAGATTATGTTTTTCTGTTACCACCATAACAAAAAATACTAAAATCACAGAATATATAATATAAGCAGTGTTTCCAACATGTTTATAGATGAGGGTACGGAACCCTTCGTGCGCGAATCCGACTCGCACTTGGCCTGTTTTTTTTTGTTGAGGTTGTACTAATAAATATTAATGTTGTTATATATTATATTATTATTGCGCATGATGTGTATAGAGTTTGTAGAGTATGGGCGTTAGGCCTCGATCGAGTGCCGCTCACCTCTCCTTAGGTATTCGCAGCACCGTGGTTACGTTAAACATACAAATCTTTCGCGCCAGCACGTCCCGCCGAGACATTAATAATTCGATCCCGCATCATCGTCCAAACGACCCTCCCGGATTGACACGCCGCCGTCGTGTGTACACACGATATTAACAATATATTAAATAACAATATATGCGCGTGTTAGTGTATGTGGGTATGGGCGTGTGTCCTGAGACGCAAGCGATATGACACGCACACGCCACACTAATAATGTCGCCGTCGAGACGGTCCTGTCTAAATATAAACATAATAGTACGACCCTTCGCAGACTGCGAAAATCGGCCGGCGCCAAACTCGACCACGGTCACGGTTGCCGATATCGTGCGTACGGGGTACGGCGCACTCGTCATCGTCGTGTCTGTGCTCGTACGTTTCGCATTCACTCGAACTCACGACACACCCTTCCGGCTTGGGTTATGAATCCATCGCATCACTAATATTGAATATAATAATGCGAGCTGACGAATGACAATCGTCCATTGGTTTTTCGACTTGACATGTTTAGTGTTTACGGAAACTCGGTATATTATAATCGCGTTATAGTCGTCTGAGATTTTTGTTTCGTTTTGAGCATAGTAAACTTCTAAGTATAGTTTGACACGCTCAATTATTTAAACGCATAAATTGTAAAACGATTTATCCATACGGACAAACGCCGCCGTGGCACAGTCTGTACACAATATTTATTGTCTACGTTCGACGCGGCCACGTTGAAAATTGGTATATATATATATATATATATATATATATTGCGCACCCATTTCGCAACTCAATTTAAGCTTTAAAAGTAAACACACACACACGAGTGCGGTAATTATATATAGTGTGCTATTTTAACGGGTTTTCCGTTGTCGCCGGCGTGTAAACAATCAACACCCTTTCGCACACGACCCATCACGACACGTCGTAAAATGGATTTTCGATATTTCAAAGGTCCAGCTACATTCTTGTCCCAGTCGTACCCTTCTTGGTTCGCGAAAATACCGGTCGTCGTCCGTTGGTGAAAAATCTAAAATCAAAAAGCACACCATCTGGGGAATTCATGGTGTCAGGTCTATCGAGGCCTATTATGCGACAACACTAAAAAAGCCCTGAACTCGTCAATTTTATTGCATTATTTACCCACACTGTTTTTGTTCAACATTTATTTGATGCAATTTAATATTCATCTGATGACTGTGAACGATATAAATTAAATCCTATAAGGTATAGCTATTTATTTTTTATAACACCTTTATATTATTTTGTATAAGATATTTATTCTAATCATGATGCATTTTACGAGGATGTACAAATTAATTGTTAAACGTCATGCTGAATAGTTATTAGGGACTTTGCACCCAGTTTTGGGATAGTTATTTCTGTAAAATAATGAAATCACTTAAATTGGTTCATTATGAAAAAAGTACAGTGAAATTGCATTATCACACGTATATGAAATTCTATTTCGCATATTTTTGCATATTATTTGAGGGTATAAAAGGATAATTTTCATGTTTTAATAGATTCACTCCAATTTTGCATAATTATAAACATCAGCTACTGTACGCGAAACTCCAGCAAAAGTTAGGTCGGTTAATTGGGTTAGGAGTTGTGACACGTTTATGTAAAAGTAAATACACGATGACTTTATTGTCTGCTGCAATATTATAATGTTAAATCGATGCGAATTAAAAGCGTGTACAATTTTTGAAATTTGGACACTCGTACGATGTGAACCGAAAGGGTCGACGCGCGAAGCTCTGCTCTTGGAATATACACAAATACACAACAAGTCATCTCGCGATACTTGTCCCATTTTGTTTTGAAAATATCAATAATATCATAAATATATTATGTTGTTATTATTATTATATTATGATTTTGGATATCTGCTATAACAATGTTATCGGATTTTACGACGATGACGTGGCCGTGACTTGCCCAATTCCCGCGCAATATATTAGGTATGCTCATCAATAACGAAACACGACTCTAAATTTGAATAATTAGCATATTATAATAACATCGTGGTGTTCTGTTCTGATAATCGCAAACTCTACGATGATGAATATTGCGGCTGCGATTGATTGTTTCTTTGTCCGGCTAGTTGACTTACTCATAACATATTATCACTATAATACAATATGCGTACTACCTGCGCCCTCGAACGCCTAAAATAAACAAGAAATTACATCACCAAGCATTTGAGATGAGAAAATTATAAGAATTATGAAAAACCCTATGATGGCAATTATGTTGTAATGCGTCCAAAAATATCACGACAAAAGCAGTGAGTAACTATTCTGGTACTCATGTCGTTTGAGGTAGTTATCTGAAAATTCTGTGGAAATCAGCTTGTTAAATAAAAAACCGTACAATACGTCTTAGTTTGTCATAATAATAATAATAATGATTTAATAACCAATTTCAAACAAACTCGGTGAAATCAAAACATCAATCAGTCAACGGAAATCCCTCCCACCCTCTACCAGTAATGAAGAAGTACCTGTTGAAGTAATTGTTATTACGATGGACCGGATCGGACTAACACACACACACACCTGTTATCTTATAGCCAAAGAAGATTGTCCAACCTGCGAACAAGTGACGTATCTGCATTCATCGTAAACATCTTGAATGCCCCAATAGCTTATAACAGCTCCAGGTGAATTCTCAGGATCCATAATGCACTATGAATCGAGGACTTGGAAAAGAAAACTTTCATCTTCAGAATGTTCACGGGCATAGGTCTATCGAAGTTACTTTAAGAAAATGTATAATATAACCTATATCGACTCCTCAACATGATATACCCCAGTAGGATTAAAATTAATATACAAGGACTACTACAGGCTAATGACTTCAGACGTTGAAGCATCACGAACTCAATAGGAAAAAAAAAACAACAATCATACTATTAATAATAATAATAATGATAATGATGATAATATTATATTATTATAACTATACTCAAATAATATTATAATATAATAACAATATAATGTTCGCGTGCATGAGGTAATAGTGATGATAATAATGTTATCATGACGACGATGAGGTGGTATCAATAAACGTTTGGAACGACTATATACGCGTACCTACCTTTATATATTATACAGCGTATAACAGATAGAACTGACTTTTGGAATAACTTTTGTTCTAATCAATATTTAAAATGTTTTTATACATAATTTATAGTCACTCGGGTTACACTTATATTATACAAAAAATTATTTTTATTTCTTACACTGACAATAAAAAATTTAAAATTTGATTAACATTTTTTTTGCCAATAAGCCAAAATAGTCAATTTTTGAATCTGATTATAAGAACAACTTTGATAGTATAAAAAATGTTCTAAGCAGGTAGTTTAGTTTTTAGAACTTTTTTTTAAGTATCAATATTTTTTTGATTAAATGATTTTGGAACGTAATTAATAACTTTTTTAAAAATATTTTTTTTTGGGAATTTGCTGACATGAGTGAATTTCTTAAATCATTTACTAATCATATTATAACATTATCAGTTTTTGTCGTACGTTTAAGTAGCATCATTTTTATTTACTTTTTTCGTCAAGCCCTTCCGTTACACCTTGTATACAATATATATAGCACTGGCATCGTTCATCTTTTTGTGTTCCGCCCTTTTAGTAATAATAATATACATACTCGCATACAATACGCATATTATAATATATCGTTATGTCGCGTACTAGGCGTATTCCATCAGATATCCGTGAAACGCATCCATCATCATGTACTCGCGCATTATTGAGATATTCACGCTTGCAGTATATTATTATTATTATTATTATTATTATTATTATCATTATGATTGTTCGCTTTACGGATCTTTGTTACACATAATAATAATAATAACGACGACGATGATGATGATAATAATAATGACGACGATGATAATCAAATATCGCGTTGGTTATATCTATATCGATCGGTTACTACAGTGTTCGCTGCACCGGTACGACCCTGCGGCAACACCCTCCACTGAGATTTATATTTTATAATCGCCGTATTTAAAACGTAGTTGATCGGCGATCGCGTGTAATTGAAATTAATTACGTTTCACCGTGTGCGGCAGCGGTGCAAGTCTGCGCGTTATATTTCACGAAATAATTATACAAGTAAAGCTCGTTTAATCGCCTCCCCCCCCCCTCCCACAACTGCGCTCACATAAAGCCATCACACGCGCCGGTTTTATTTTTATGCTCTCGTACTTACGATCATAATTATAATGGCGAAAAACAATGTTTTTGTCTTCTATTATATTATTATAAATTAATACGGTTGAATACTTGCACCGAGTCGAGGACGCCGATTTAAATGGCGTTTGATAGCAGTCCGTAGACCACTGCAGTTGGTAGGGCAGATATGGTCCGAAGACTATACGCATAGAGCTGTCATCGACCGTCAATTGATGTTTCTCGTCGTCTTGGTTTCTTAGTTTTAGCAATTTAAGGACTTACGATCACGATCGCTTTCAAAAATCACTCTGGTGCGGTTGCGAGTGCCGAAAGCACACACAACTATCCTAGCATGTAATATTATCCCGACTAAATTTTCCAGATTACCTATTAGATATCGGTATATAAACATAATATGGACAATAAAATCGTAATTTATACATAACGATATATTATTTTTTAGCAGAGTAAATCAGAATATACCCACTTAAAAAACATATATATATATATGTATATATTATATCTTGAATCCATCATGTGCACGTGACGTAATTATATGATATAAATTTAATCGTTCAAGAAACCAAGACGTGTGACGAGATCGATATAACTGTGGTAACTAAGCGGGACTGTGGAAATTGTTTTTCACTCGAGTCCTCGTCTCAAAACAAACACTCGAGAGGTTTTTAATCTAATTTCGATTCGATTTCAAGTCGAACCACAGTACACAGCATGCTCCTGCTGTGCACGCGATATTAATATTTTGTTGTAAAAGTGTGAGTGGCAGCGGCACACCACGACGAAATGTTGAACGCGGTGTAACCACAGAATAACCAGATTTATCACTTTTCTGGTATTACGTCACGATAGTTCTTATGAGGATTACCTGTCGGTATATCATCAGTGTAGTCTGTATACATATGTTATAATCAATGTACAACTTACGATAAATATCGTAGATAACATTTGTAGTTTATCAATCGTCGCTGAAAAATAAAATATAAAGTATAAGGCTTATACTAATAGACGGAGCAAGGGTGTAGTTCAAGGGGTGTTTTCAGGCTGCGCTGCTCAACACGACCCGATGTCCTACGCACGTGCGCAGTTTATGACACAATATAATATATGTCACTGTATCGCAAATTTCCAAGGACTGCACCGCCCAACTCCACTGTTCTTATATGATCCGGCTACTAGTATAAGGTCTATGAATATTTATTGCGTTTGTTTACAACGATAACATATTAAACAATTTGTAGAAATAGTTTCCTCAGCCAAAGAGAATTATTACTATCCTGGTTGATTTCTGACTACACTTATATATCAGTATATATACCGACAATTTTTCATCGGTTTTCGAGTTATCGTTAAGTGGTCCTTCTGGTTATTTTTTTGGAGCATTTCTAAAACTGTGGGTCACGAGAACTTCTTCGAATTTATATTTTATAGAGATTCCAAGAAATGTATTCATTTTATACGAATATTATGTTGATTATAATTTATATATTAATAAAGTTATAAGTTATAAAAAATAGTAATCAAATTCCGTTTTCGAACTAATTTTTAATCTTGTAAATAAACCACGTGGGTCGCGATATATTTCAGAGATGAATTTGGGTCGTGGCCCTAAAAATATTGAGAACCATTGTTCTGTGATATAACAGCGTGTTAGGCCTCTTAATATAACTTTACCATTTACGCGATGCCTCTAAATATTTTATAGAGTGGCAGATATTGTTACGTTTTCCTTTCATAGCCATGATATCACAGTACACGACATTTAATATTATTACACCCTCGCAGCCCTATGCTGCTGATGGACGTGCATGATCGTCGTTGTGGTATGTGCGGTCACCTTTGCTGGTCGACCGCACTCGACCGGGAAAACTATACAGTACCTATACGAGTATATATTGCATGAGGTAAAACAATACTATAGGTATTCTTTGTTGCGACATTCGTTCAAAGTGTATACGGCTGACGACGACCGTATATTATAATATTAATTACACAATAATTATTATTATCGTGGGGCACGTTCGAAACACGTGCCTACGAATTTAATTACTATCGCACGATATCAATGCACCGCGAACGACACAGGAATCGCAAACAGTGGCTGTGCGCAATTAATACAACGCATTCGCATTATTACGGTACACAATATCGTCACAATATTATCGTTGTATGCGCCAGTATAATAATTATAATATACATTACGACAATAGTGATAATAGTAATAATAATAAATCACGACTATTGGGGGGGGGGGGGGGGGACGCACCCACCCACCACGACCGACCATTATCG
>NC_042494.1:94080109-94081269 GCF_005508785.2 Acyrthosiphon pisum | reverse complement strand
GTAAATGGGTCACAAATTCAAATCTTTCATGGGAAAGAGATATTTTAGAAATGTAATGTAAAATATTTAAAAAGATTTAAGCGGAGATATTTATATTATTTTTTCTTGCAGCCTATTATAAAGTTAGCCACATTAATCGATAAGTACCCAATAATCTTATTGGTGATACTAACTCCTCCAATTTTTTGTTAAAGAACAACTTTGACAAATACTAGCATATCTCTCATTCGTCTATTATTTAAATGTTCTTTTTCAAGTACAAGAATAACACCAACTTCAAAAACGAGTGCAATGTGGGTCCAACGCTGGTAAAATTTACTTTTTATCCAACCTGCACGTGTTGATTACTAATCCAGAACAGTTAACTGTAAAAATAAAATTAATACAAAATTAATCACAGCAATTAAAACATTATATAATATTAAAAAATAGCAAATATATCAATGGTTAGAAGGTAAAAGGGCGTAAACGCCAATTTCCAAATTGTTCAGGAGAGTCGAAAAACAGATATTTTCATATGAACTGTGTTACAACCTAAGAACATCGTATAACACTTCGATTTAAGACTTAATATGACTTATAATGAGTTTTTACGTATTTTGTATTGATTAATTGTTAATAATCATAAAATATTTGTGTATTTAAATTTTAAAGTCAATTAAAAAAAAATGACTCTTACGCCCCTTTTTTCTGATCGTGGCTCTTACACCCCGAAGTTCTAAGAAGTATAATGGATAGTTTAATATTGATATTTGTTTTATATTATTGATTAAATTCAATGAAGATTCGTATTAAAAGTATTTAGAAAATTTTAAGATATAATCGCTTTTTACAGCGCTGACAATACCACTAACAAAAATGATAAATTTATGTAACTGTCAACAATGACACTTACGTATTATCAAGTTTCCTTGAATGCCGTTTACATAATTTAATTGACGTTTACACAGTTATTTCATTCGCACCAATTCTATGCCATTTTCTACCACATATTAAAACATTGATTCTTGATATATACAAATGATAACAATGTTTAGGTTCGATTAATCAATGTATATAATGCTGTTTACAACAATATGCAAAAACACTGATTTTGAAAAAGTGGCGTTTACGCCCTTTTACCTTCTAACCATCGATATATTCTAACACTAATTACCATT
>NC_042494.1:94078586-94080009 GCF_005508785.2 Acyrthosiphon pisum | reverse complement strand
TGCCGACGACTTTCCTACTGTTATTCTCAACGTCACGCAGTGTAGTCTGCCATACAAAATTTCGTTTGCACAAAATGGTTCGTAGTTTTTTTTTGTTCTATATATTATCGTTTTGGCTACAGTAAAAAATATATTATAATAACTATTTATTTGGTCGTACGATAATATATAGTAATAACGATGAGTACAATGAGCATAAAATACTGTTTATAAAACCGTAACAGAAAAATTATTTTTTTTAAATTAATTTTATCGACAAAGGAATAATTCATTTCACGAAATATTATGTTATTTCACTAACGGTATAAAAGAAAAATAAATGATTTGTTTTAAAAAAAAGTAGGTACCCATAATATATTTATATTGTATTTTATTAATTGCTTAAAAAAAAATATATACTCTCATGTCAAAATATTATAAACGCCACGAGACATTGCTAGACCGAAATGTACACTAAAAAAATAAACGTTGTGATCTTAACTGAAAGTTATAGCGTGTGCTGCGATTCAGAATACAATTTCACAGTGAACTATTGAAAATAAATCGCAGTTTGTTGTATTTTATACTTCGCAAATCACAATGTAGGTAGGTGTAGGTACATAAAACGAACACGTCATGATACACGCGACATAAATATTAATTAATTTACAATAAAAATCGTGTAAACAGAAATTGTTGTTACCACAACGGTCGTTGTACATTATTATTATTATTATTGTAGGTAGGTACCTAGTAGTGAAATATTACTTTTGACGTATTCGTCACAATATTGTTTTATCGACGGCGATAGATCGAAAGCGTATACGATTGTGTCACTTATTTCGTGAAACGTCCACGATACCCCTTAACTTATTAAACATAAAATTGCACGGCGAGTTCCTCTGCAGGCACGTCGTGTCAACCGAACCGTTCATGTTTTCTAATCACGTCGTCGTGTACGGGCTAATTCCCGTTGGTTTTTATTGCCAGCTTTGTTCGTTTCGCATTTCTAAACTATAGACAGTGTTCGGACTTATCTAAATAAATTTATCTAGATGAATATCTAGATAATTATTTGTTCATCTTTTATCTTATCTAGATGAATAGTTACAAGGTATCTAAACGTTTATCTTAGATAATTTTTTTACTAATCTAAATAAATTCATCTAGATACATTTTTTATTGATAAAAATCGCGAAATTGTACTAAAACATTATATATTTATACAGATTCTCAAACAAAGTTTATGGTATATAAATAATGTAATTATTTTTATTTATATCATTATTATTATTATGTTCCTAGTGCCCAACTAAAATATATCAACATTTATAACCATTTAAAAAATAATTGTATCTTTTTTTTATCTAGATAAAAAAGTATTTATCTTTATCTTTATCTAGATAAATATGAGTTAAGTTATCTTTTATCTCTATCTAGATAC
>NC_042494.1:93906791-94078486 GCF_005508785.2 Acyrthosiphon pisum | reverse complement strand
GCTGAGACATTTTTGGTCGTCCTTCGAGCCACATAAATTGCCAGCCTTCAACGCGGCGCATATTATTTTATTATATGCACATCATAATATTATAATTTATCACTTCGTTTGATTTACGCCGTCACACATCCGATGTGAACTTTGATAGACGGTACACAGCTGCTGTAGTCCAAATACGATATCGTATTTATAGTGGGATATGACGCGTATCGCCGAACAAAAATCTATACACGTTCCGACTGTTCAAAGGTTGGTTTCCGGCGGGATTAGGTACTAACGTTATAGTAGTATAATAATACATCGTATTTTGTGTTATTGTATTTGGTATATGGACGTGAAAATCGTGTCCAACAAAACCCTTGTGATAATACATATTATATTACAAATAATATATACAGCGTGGTTTTCAAAGTTTGCTCAGCCCCATTTTCCCATTTAACAGTACATATTTTATTAAAATTCTGATTTTTAGAATTTTTGAAGTCTACCTAAGATGCTATTTTTAAATTTCTGATATTGTCTGTACAAATTCAGAAGTTTCATGCGCCGATAAAAACTGTTTTCTATTTTTCATATAAGAACCCACCTTTTTATACTGAAAATTATTTTCCGAATGATTTTCTTGAAAATGTTAATGTATCTAAATAAAAACTCTGATGAGTAGTTTCTGAGTTGTATAATAACGATAACGACCCTTAAAAATGGTCTGGAAAAATATTAACTACCTATATTATGTAATAATAAGTGTACCTAGTAATAATTATATTTGGACCGTTTTTTCAAATTATTTATATTGATAGATCAATAGTAATTACTAACATTTTAAAATCACCTAAGCCCCGATATTTAATCAACCTGCAACTACCGTGTAGAAATATAACCCTTAGTACACAAAGGTACTTAATTAAAATATTACTCGTTTGAATTTCGATTTAGATAGGTACATCAAAGCTCTAGCAACAAAAGAATATCCGCCGCATAGTTAAAAGTGGAAAATAGGGTTTCTATTTGAAAAAAAAAATAAAAGTTTGTATTGTCACAGGATCATCCCCTTAATAGTCGTACGAAAAATCTCAAGTGCTCGAAACTATAATATTGTCAAGTGTATATATTTTAAAATTTTAAAAATCTGATTATATGCACGATCTAGACGTACAAACGGGGTGAACAATAATATTACCGAGCAAGCTTAGAAAACACCACGTATTACACGAGGTTCATTATTATACATATTATATACAGGTTGTATCTTTTGTCATTGTACACGGGGTTTCTTAACGATTATGGACCGATGACGTAGAATTTAGTTAAAACGAAAAAAGACGTGTATCTTTATTTTTAACAGGTAATTCTTTTATAACAATTTCAAAATTTTTAAACACGCAGGTAATCAACTTTATTTTTTCAAATGGTAACTAACTACTATATTTTTAAATAGGTTCCAGCGTAAAGCTTTTTTTTTTTGAAAATGTTGATAGTCAAATCATCAATTTTGGTTCGCTAGTTTATTCACTATGGTCCTCTAAAGTTTAGTAAAATACGAATTAATACTTTTAATTGAAATACCTAATTGGTATAGGTTTAATTTACAAGAGCTAAATGATTTTTTTCTTATAACTAACTTTTATAACTTGAAATTTGAACCACAATAGTTCCCTATATTGGTGGGTATCGCGTGCAAAGTATGAATTTAGCAGTTGAAATTCTTTAATAATTGTTTAATGATCGTGATAATCGAAACAAACTATTTGCAAGATATTTAGATTGCCTGTTAAAATTAAAGAAACACGTAATTTTTCGTCTTAACGAAATCATATTATGTCATCGATCCACAATCGTTGAAAACCCCGCGCACAATGACACAAGATACACCCTGTATAATATTTGTCACTATTTGTGTGTGTGTGTGTGTGTGTGTGTGTGTGTGTGTGTGTGTGTGTCTATATACGGTTTTACTCCGTCCGGCAGTCGAGATGTGCGCCTTCGTATAATATAACTTTATGAGGAGCAGAGTGAAATATAATAAATACGTAATGCGAGTTTTTACGGCGAATGTATATATATATATACCTATCGCAAGTTTACTCTTAGACGAAACCGCATTTTTATTTCGGTGAAACGGGCCGAAATTTCGTTTCGTCGACAGTAAACATAGAGGGAAAGCACGGTGAAAGCGCAAACGATTCGCGGGCGCGGAAAAACCGTGAGAACGAAAATAAATATCAAAAGAATGTACGCGGGCACCGCTCCTGCAGTCCGTCCGCTCTAGTATGATATTTTATATACGTCCGCAAAAGTTAAACAAATACCCAGAAGCGACTGGAAACGAGTCGGTGTGCATTAAAATTTACAATAAAGTGAGCGTTTTAAACGGCACGGAGGCCGCACAAAAACGTGCACAGCTTTCCGTCAGCGCATAACCGTTTTGCCCGCGGTACAACGAGCGCCGAAATGAGTTTCGATATTACTACATAATATTATTATTATTATTATTACTACTATTTACCTAACCGTATACCTTGAACGGATTTCTATATTAAAACGTCTGTCGTCGATCGTACTCGGATCTTCGGGTGATCTGCTCGATCGACATATTTCGTCTTCCGCTAATATTGCCGACCAGTAAAATGTGGAGAACTACGAGAAATGATTTTTTATGTAGATTAGTTGGGGTGGGGGAGTGGTGCTCCAACTGGATGAAAACTGTTTTTTTTTTGCTATCAAAATCTACCTATTTGTTTAGTCATGGATTGTATTATGATGCGTAATATCATCTTTCTTTTTCCAATTAATTTTTCCAATATGCATTAAAACATTTCCCGAGACACGAGCAATCTATTATTACAAACCATATTTAAAGAAAATGAGCACTTTTCGAGATATACTCATATAGGTACATACAAAAAAGGTCTTCTATTTTAAAATCCATTTATGTATATTGTACAATATATATATATATATATTAGCTGGTCCAACGCACTTCGTTACCCGTAAATAATTACGACTCTTAAAAATATGTGATTGTTCAACTGTGTAACTTGAGCAACTCGCTGCAGTAAGTGAAACTCAGCCACCTCGGTAGACAATGTGCAAAAGTTCAATTTGAACCTGATCTGCTCGAATAACCAACGGCAACCAATAATAAAAATATACTTATTATTTCTCTTGTAACCAATAGCAACCATTTATAAACAAAAATGTCCATCATAAAGATCAATTCCCATTGACCCAGGCCGGAATCCGTCCGGGTACGATAAAAATTCTATCCAATGCATTTTAATTGCGAACGTTCACATTTATCCGGGCCCGGGTTAGGTTAGGTAGGCCCAACCGGGTCCACTTAAGAATCCAAACCGTTCATTGACCCACTCGAGCACGTACACAAAACAATTCATCAAAATCGGTGCAACCGGTTAGGAGAAACTTGAATACTCACACACAGAAGAAACATATATACGGAGTATATTGAGATAGATACATGTAGGACGTATAATAGAGACGATACATTTCTCGCGTTCGTAATAATATTATTATTATTATTATTATCATTTGCCTACATTGTACATGTTCGTTTCGTGCATTTTCCGGTCGAACGGATTTCTTCGAGACGTCGTTGTAGTTGCCCGAGACACACGCAGTCAGAGCTTCGTCCACTGGTGGGTACATTCGTGTCGTAGGTACAACAGACCAGCTCGTGGTTTTAATAATGTTATGATTTATGGGTATCCGTATTACTTAATATGCGCGTAGAGACGGAGAGTGTTATAATTCAAAGTTACGTCCTTCCACGCTGAGCGTGTCAAAACGCGTCGGGCCTAATGAAAACTCATCGCTTCGGTGGGGTCGAGCCTAATAAATTATATAATATGTTTATGTGCTGCAGGTACATTGTTGTGTAAATAGAAACGCGGTCTCGTTACACCCGTTGTCCACATCTTACGGTTTTTCCGTTGGGTTCTTCAATGTACATTTATGTTGGGATATTTGTTTCCCCCATCCCCCCCCCCCACCACGACTGGTATGGAATGCAGAATATTACAAGATATTTTTATAATACTATCGTAGATCTACACGCGTCCACCATTACCATTGGGGGTTATCATTTGTTTCGCATTATCACCACCCAAAATATAAATAATACAGCCAATAATAAGTAATACCTGTGGACAGTTTCGATAAGGATTGATAAAAACATTAAATCGGTCAGGGGGCGTAACGTTGTGCATATTATAATATCGATATCGTTATACTAATTACCAAAAAAATTATTCGTATTCCAAGTGGGTATATTAGCTTAGGATAAAAAATAAATGCGTCAAACGAATAGGTTTTGATCAAAATCACACTCTCGTCGAAACAGCTCATTCGTAAACTCACCGACACCGTGCCATAGTATGCTTAATTAACACGTCGCACGCCTACCCATATCATTGCAAACGGCTAAAAACTTCATCGGTAGGATGAACTATATTGTAGTCGGTCGATAGCAGGAAGTACATATTATTCATATTTTACGATAATAACTTGCGTGTGCCCGAGTGAACTGGGCCGCTGTGTTTTTCCACAGTATCGCTTAATCAGCACCGGAAAATGGGAAATCACGGTAGGCCGCCACGGCGATATGCATAAATAGAGCGGGACTTTCTGGGCTAAGCCCCCTCAGAATATTTCCTAAACTTTGTTTTAAGCCTATTAAATACTATCGCAATAAGGCTAGCCACCCTCCCCCCAAACTTAAACTACCGTGATCACTATAGTATTTGCGACTGTTGTGGCCATGACTGACACGTTACGCGTGTAACGAGTGATGTATGGCTGTACGGTAAATTTAGCCTGTATATATCTTTTCAAAATATTGCTATATTGTATAATAATTTAATATACATTTATAAATTCTCTTTTTTAATAATTTTATTTTTTTGTGTTTGTGTGTGTTTACCTACAAACTCGGAGAACGAAATGCACGTCTGCAAGTGTATAAATTATGTATCGTCGAACAGTATAAGTTTATATTGGAAAAGTTTCGAGATGGTTAACCTTTAATAAAATGACGTAAGAACGATGATTAGTTTCTATGCGGTTTATAAGAGCCACGCGAAATTGGCCTTTCGCGAATTAATATTGAATTCCTTCATTTTAATTGATTACATGCGTCTCTCGGTAAACAATATTCGATTAGCAGTCACGTGAGTGAAACGTTTTCATCGATTTATGTTTTCTACAGCCCGTTAAACTAAACCATGTTCGTTATTAATATCCATCGCATTGCACAAAATGGCTGAACACGTTTTTAACGCACAATATATTTCGATTTCTTCGTCGGTTTTTTTTACGAAGTTATCACAAATTTCCGATCGCGTAAAGAACAATCGTTACCGATTCATCGTATTAATATCACATGGTCCATACACAATTATTGGACTATAAATAGTTGTTAGCCAAATTTGCTGATCTCTTCGGCTAAATTATACAACGATAAAGTGTGCGCGCGTCCGTTAGTTTTCTCTTCTTTATTTTTCCAGCAACGTCCGTGTCATTATAATATAGTTATTTCAACAATTTTAAGCTTTACCGTAGTTTTTGATGTTTTAAAATAACACCATTACATGTTCAGACGGACTCGGGATTTAATCACTGCAACTCACGGAGTAAAATTTGATTAAAGTAATAATGTACGAATCATTAGAAGGTTATTGTCGACATGACTATAACCTATTGATATTTGAATGACCTCAACGAATATCGATGTCACTTCTCCTCAATATTTACTATGGACTCTGATTATTGTCGCAACAAATGTTTTTGAATTAACACTTTTAGAGAGTTATTTTGAACTCCTCGGCCACTGCAGACTTCAACAATCGGCCTGTTGACACTGTAATATTGGTGATTATAACTCTCTATAAATCTATATGTGTGCACATGCATTGAAAAAAATAATTAAAAGTTGGTAAAAATTGAAAGCCAAAATGAGTGTTAACTGAAAGTAAAATTTACTGAACTTAAACACCATGTGATAATATATACATTTATACAACATTCTAACTTTGTATGAATTTAAAAAATATATATAATAATAAGAATCACGCGTTGATGATGCGCAAATTACGTAGATCGCATTAAACTCAGCCGGAGCTCGTTTTAAAATAAACTCACCATCCATCTAATCAATATTTACAGAATTAAGTTAATAAAAACCGGGATTAACTTAAACAAATTCATATAAGTCAAGACCAACTTACCGAACTTCGTCTTAAACTAAACTTGTTAATGAGCAGTCTGGGAGGATTATTCAGTTGCGTGCGCGCATCTACCTATTATACTCGCCGATCTTGATTTTTAGACAAATCGAAAATATTTTTACTTTTCAAGAGTAGAAATTCGTGTACATAAAATATATATTAATATTGGATCACTGAGCTTAAACATACCACACACACACACACACACACACACACACATATTCGTTGTCATCGTGCAGAAATACGATTCTGCGTTTGACGTTTTGATAATATTATAATAATAATTCACCACCGATACTGGTCGGGTCCGTTTGACGTTTTGGTTCTCAGACGAACGCCGCAAACGAAATGCGTGCCCTGCCCATAATGTCATTGCAATAATATTATACCTCCACACTTTAGCTATTATTCCATCGATACGGATGCCTTCAGTTGTAATAGTTGTTATAGGTACGAAAGTATACAGAAAAACGCTTTCCCGTCTACAGTGCACTTTTCCCGGGAGATCTAAAAGCGGATGTCATGATGATGTCCTGCAGGGGGTTCCATCATTTTTTTTCGCTCAAATGGACAACGACAGACGCCCGCGTTTGTGAGACTTACCTATAGGAATACGACGTGCACGCAAACAACGCGGACGATAAATAATATTATACAGGATGATTCCCGACAAGCATGAGTGTGCCACTCAGACGCACTTTTCCCGGGAGAGGGGAGGGAGATCTAGGAGCGGATGTCACTATACGTCTGGGGCGTTCGATTCTTTTCAGGTGAATCAAATCAACAAAATGTTCACTGGTGGAAACAATTGGTACCTTCTGATTCGGGATGTATTGAGATATAGTTTTATATTGGTAGTTTTACTTATTTCAACAAATAATTTTAGTATTGAAACTTTATATGCCGGTATAGGTAACTGTATACGTCGACAAGTGCGCGATTTCTACTAATATTATCGAATACAGTCAAATACACTTCAATCAAAGCAAAACGTATGCGAAATGTCCGGAAAATACACACAAGCATTACTATTGTATATTGTATCCCGACTCAGTGCAGGGGGGGAGAGACCCGCCTAACCACGACAGGCGTCAACATCGGTCCCGGTGTTAATTTGTTCTGCCAATAAACGGATGTCATTAAGTCATAATTTCCTGGGGCGTTGGATGCTTTTTTATCGCGCAAATGCACAACGACAGATACCCAAGCTTGTACGATATTTAGGAATTTGCGTGCACACAAACAAAATCTGACCTTATGTTATGTATTTAATATATTTTGGACAAAATATATACAGGATATGATGTCCAACTGCATCACCCCCATTTTTTTCTTTTATTAATGCATTTTTTCAAGTTCTGATTTTTGGAATTTTTAAATGATACTATACTCGAAGACATTTTTTTCAAATTCTTGTATTTATTACTCAAAAATTATGTTCTATGGTGATACAACCATCCGGTTTCAGTATACACGTCTCTCATGCCGTAGTTTGTAGTGACCTATCTACCACGAGAGGACCATCTAAAAAAATAGATTCTCTATGTTTTTTTTCGATTTCCCGTGGGTCACGTCGAGGCAATAGCTCTTCGATCGGTTGTCGCCGGGGTCCAAACCTATCATGGGAAGGTCACTATGCTCAAAGCTAGTCCTTTCTCCGGACCTTACAGTCTGCCACATTTTTTCTCCAGAGGTATTGGTATAAAAAAATATGTTCATGTACCATGTGTCACATTATGACACATTCATGTGTCCTCTCCCTCTACCACTAGTGCTCTTTATTTATTTAAAAATCACATTATAGACGCCATCGACTGGATTGCGCGGTCAACAATCTTCGATGGGTCAATGTATGATTTGACCTACTCAAATCGTACAATAAATATTATTTTTTTTGTATCAATAATTTCGGAACACTCGCTGTGCACGTAATACATTATTATTTTGTATCAAATCAAACGTTTTATGAGTCGATGGTGGCAGATATTTGGCTGCGTTGTACTGTAATATTATTATGCTATATCGATATATACACACAACGAAATTATGTTTACGTATGAAACATATTATAATAGTATATATAGGAACGTCAACTTAAATTATTTTCGTTTTCCTCCAAATATAATTATTATATGGTTTACGAGAGAAATATCTTACTGCAGCGTCTTTGACGACTCACACAGCATAGTTATTAAATATAGTATTATTATATTTTCAGATCTAATGCAAAAACGGAAACGAGCATTCTTATGTATTCATTAAAACTATTTGCCCAAGGTCAATATTGGTTTATAAGTAGGTATATTGCATTGTAACCTATGTTCTTTTTGTATTTTTCTTTTATTAAAAATGTTTTTAATTTAATTTAATTACTAGGTAAATACTAATACGATACCGAAACAATTAAAAATGTATTATTTGATATACCACCGCGTTATATTGTGTACACAAGGCATTGCAAAGTCGAATAGTATAAATATAAAGACTTTTTACTTAATTAAAATTGTTTAACTCCGTTCAAACAATACGTCTTCTGGTTATGATGGAATATAATCTGACATTCTCGTTCGGTAATGTTTTGAGTTTGGACACTGTTCAGAGAAAATGTTTTACAATGTAAAATTTACATTTCCGTGCATACAATTTTGTCCGAAAGAGGTTTTTCAAACACGATTTCATGTACTGAACAACTCGTTTAGTCGACACTATCATTGCGTTTGGAAGTCCAAGGTTTTTTGAAAATATCATATTCGCATAATTATTGGACAACCGTGCATTTTTTTAACACTCTAATCGTTATTTCTTTTTAAGTTATTTACTTCTGTGAATTACAATGCCATACAATATCACATTTTTAATTTCATAATCCGAAGCCAAATATTTTTCTGGAGTTATTCGACGATACGTCGTCGTATAAAATCGAACGAATAGTTATTTAATAATTACAAGCCGGTCATCAGTAAGTATTTTAAGTTAGTAGAATATCGGATCAGTACATGATATTATGTTGTAGTTGATTTTCTAAACGATTAACATATTATTATATGAAAGAGGAGTTTCATCGGATTTTCTGCAGCAGGTTCGTATTCAATTCAACACATATTCGTGCAATATGTATATACATATAATATCGTTGTACGGAGTATCAACACCGCCGTGACGGCTCACATGAATATTATAGCCACAACAGAAATTGCAGTCCGGTGGAAAAAAAAATCTACCTCCAGTCGGCGAAACTACTCTTGTTGAAAACCTTTGTCGTATATTATATTATATAATTGTGTTCGCCGAAAAAAAATCTCTCTGACGCTATAAATATATATTATTATGCGGTGCGTCCTACCTATTTATATACTGCACATATATGTGTGTGTGAAGGTAGGTGGCGGCCAGTAAAACAGAATAAAAAAAAAATGTACACCACCGGCACATACTACATAGTGATTAATAATATTAGACCCGTGTAAATTGTGCGCATAGGACGTAGTGTATAACTATCCCGGGTAAAATTTTGCTCGTAAAAAAAAAAATTCAACGCTATTATTAATTACCAGGCGTGGCGAAATGTATATCCACACCCGCGCGCGCCACTCGGTGAAACGGTTCCGTTACGATAGCTATATAAATCGTTATTAACTTTTTCTTTCTTTTTTTTTTTGTTTAGGCGTCATAATAATATTATTATTACGTTATGATAAGTGTCGTCGTAGAATAATTTTAGGTTAAAATCTCGAAAGAGAGGGAAAACAATTTTGAAAAATTATTATATTATACTTTCTGTAAACCTAAATGCCACTGCATTTTAAAATTTCATTGTGTGTATGGTGTAAAGTGTGTATACGATGCAATAACGATGTACTCTAAAAGTTTCAAGTGTCCGAGAATAATATTTTTAAATTTGTTAAATAAATAAATACAGCAGAATAACTAAAATCGTTATGCTAGGTATTGGGTTTAATGTGTAATTTCGTCCGAATTCGAACTTAAAATGTCTGTAAAAAATAACTGTTTTTATATATTTTTAGAGTTTTCGATTACAGTATTAACTATTTGTGAAGATCCCTTTCTTAAATTCTCAATGATTAACTATACAAATTGAACGTTTAATAACTTCTTAACTACAAAATAATTTGATAAATTTTTTCAAAATGTGAATTTTAAGTACTTGTAAAAAAGTTTTATACAGCTATTTTAACTTGTGTGTGAAAGAGTAGAGAGTTAACATTCGTATAGTTTGTTATACAGAAATAGAAAAAGAAAATTACTTATCAATGAATTCATATTACCTATTTACATTACAATGAGTTGGATTGATAGAACAAAGAACAATAAGTATATTCAAATAATATATAATATAAAAATATAGACTGGTTATGTTATCCATACTTGTAATTATCTATAATATTACAAAATTAAAAAGTAAAAAAAAAACCATCGTTGTACAACATCAAGAATGCAGACTCTTACTAGGATAAAAATTATAACCAGAGCTCTGATTTTATAGCACTAAAAATAACTGAAATATATGCTATAATATGTTGACATAAAAATTCTTAAAACAAACTCTATACCTAATAATATTCCATATAAACATGGGAAATAGCAAAAAAAAGAACATTTTTTTTATGTTTTCTCGCGTAAAAAATTTAAAACAACTAATATTTATTAAATAATTATCAGTCAAAACTGCTGGACACAAATATATAAATACAACTTGTATGCAGTTATCATAAATTGTATATACTGTTCGGCGGGTCAATGCCCGGGCTACCTAAATATATAATATGATTAATATATGATAAATATGAAATAAAAATGTGGGTGCTTTTATCACGGGTCCACATGAATCGTAAATTGTTTCTACTTATAAAGTTAATTCATCATAGTATGTGTATTAGGAAAAAAAATAGAATCTAAACTTGAAGAATAACAACACAAAATATCTAAAAATAGGTGGTATTCAAATATGCAAAATAATAACAATATAAAATTTCATATTCTCGGTAAACAAAACAACAATGCGTTATAGCTCACTCTCCTGTTTTTTATCAACCGTATCCGATAACAATTAGCAAACGCTATAAAATCCTAGCCCCGATCATGACAGTACAATAATTTCGTCGTGGGGAGAAAAACGCCGTGGCGTCTCTCCGATCTAATAAAATATTATATTTTTATTCCGTCGAATAAGGTTTCGGAAGGGTTTGCCGCCACCGCCGCTCTAGCTAGTATAATAATGTATAATGTATTCCGTCGCGGAGAGTACGCATAATATTATATTATATTATTATATTATACAGACACGATGTGTATATTATTATTATTATTATTATTATTATTATTATTATTATAACTGTAATATACCCAAATCAAATTGTTATCTAAACAACCCGACGACACGACCGTCAAGGTTACACATACACACACGCTTGCGTGCCCCGACGGGGGGGATGGGGTGGAAAACCGTAGGTTTTCACGTATGTATCACACGATATGACGAACCTCGCACACGAGCACTAAAATATATTATAATATACGTATATACGTCGTATAGTTTGTGCGCAATAAACTCAGTGGTTCGTGCAGCATACCGCGGTATATTATGTGTCGCGGTATAAACCCGACGAGGTGGGTCGTACTACGGGAAATGCGATGTAAATCGGACAAAGTTTTTAGTCCGTCGCCGGGCGAAATAATTACTGTTATATTGTTTTCCGCATTCGCACTCTGAAACTTTGCAACGGGTCGATCGAATTATACGTACGATACAATATATATGTGTATTACCTATGTGTGTATATTATTATACACACTCGGAGAACGTTCCATAATATATATTATACACGTGTATATGACTTATATGTAACACCCGCCATAGGTGGTATAGGGTGTCCCATAAAGCGCGTAACTTTTAAATCTGCCGAAATTTTTTTAATATTTTGTTGACAGCCCTGTTCTTATCATTTCTTATCAACAGCTACTAATTAAATCAGAGCAATAGTAGATACTAGAAATGATAAGAACAGAGCTGCCAATACAATTTTTAAAAAATGGCGGCAGATTTAAAAGTTGCGCACTTCATGGGACACCCTATTTATACATATCTGTCCTTAGGGCCTCCGCCGTTACTAACCTTAAGTGACGATTCCGCGATTAAACTACACACTTTATATAACTAAGGAGTTGATTAAAAATTAACGTTTTGACGTCATTCCACCAGTCGTTCAATGCATAACTATGGTTTATACTATGAAATCATGATATTTTATATTATTTATAGGCATACAATACCAGACGACAATCATAATAATAATGATACGCTGCGACGCTATATTATAATGCCATCGTCGCCGAAGAATCGATAAAAAATTATTTTATTATATAATATTTTATTTCACTGCTTCAGACTATAATATGAGTACCGCCTACACCATATCATTAAAATATTTTATATTCGTCTCTCGGTAACTCAATGTTCGAGTATACCGAAAACGTTCGAAAAACACTACTAAATAATATATAGTCAGGTTATATCCGTTGACAATGATCGTCACAATATGATTTATTTATTTATTAAGATTTGACGGGCGATCGTGGCATTTTAAAGTTTAAACAATAGATAACAATAGGTACTTATTTTACAATTGTACTAAGTATTTTAAATAATGATACTCAACAGTTATTTAATAATATTTAAAAAAATTAGGACGGGTCCACATTGACAAGGGACATTGTACGCCTATAAATTGGTTTAATGTAATTTTATTACTAATATATTACTCGTAAAATATGTTACACATTGATGAAAACGCATTCAATGACAATAGGTCGTTTAACTTCGTTCGTTTATCGAACAGATTATTTCTGCCTTTAATTTATTTTTGTAACGATCCTTCGTCTCGAACTTGATTCTTCAACATAGTATATACCTACATCACACATCTTGTCTCAAAAGTAAACTCTCATAGTTGTTAGTTGTTATGGTTCCTAAACTTTTAATACGTATTAACTATCAACTTTGTCACCGTTTATCGCATGCGAGGTTGTATCGTCTCCGTTTCACCATTTCCATTTTCCAAGAGTATCCAAATAGCGTTATCGACAATGACGTGTGACTCAAAATTACACTCAATGAAATTTATCTTTTCTATTTCCGTTCGTCTCGCCACTGACCGCGTGTAAGTTGTCGTACGTAAAAATTCAATGAATTCTGGCTTCAACTCAGAATCAATAGTATTATATGACTATAGGATAATACCAAAACGAAATTGTGTCTTAATAACACTTGACAGTTTTTTTTTTTACTAACTTCTTCATAAATATCTCAGTATTATTGTTATGTCTAGACGACATAGCAGCGTAGTCACGATTAATTTTATTAATTTTCTGAGTATTTCAAAATTGTGGCATCGCATATTATTCCATAATATCATCGGGCGGCACACTCTGAAGTTATTCCTTCTTTCCTCGTTCCCGAGATATAAATAGCGATCATGGTTCAAGTATTTATAAACGATATGATATATACGGACTTAAGTCCTATAACATATTGTAAACGCAAGCACAGCAAAAGCTATACTACGTGGTAATATAATGGTGAGTCTACTACATTTTATGAATTTTGCTGTACTTGTTACTTTTCTGAAGTCAATGCGTCCTATTTACACTGCACGTAATACGCGTACATAAGTTATTTAGTTGTTTATAAGTTATTTACGCCATTTTCGTGTTTCCGATGAAACGGTATTTTATTATTAGACACTGTCATCGACAACGTCCGAACACGTTAATATCTGTGGTCGTACTACATTATTGTCAAATCTCTGAATGATAATATTAACGTTGCGGAAAGATAAAAAAATAGATATAAGTTGTCAACAATTTCAAAGTGACTTACAATATAAATTCGTATTAAAAAAAAATTATTAATTACAGATTTTTACAATCGCAGTGAAATCCACAACACTCTACATGGCTCGAGGTCTTGTTGCTTCGATATATCCATTCGTGTCCTCCTGTCTTTCTATATAATATAGTGCATGAGCTACACTATAATTGTCCTCGAAAAAAAAATGATTCAATTATTATCATATCATAACAATATGCCGCAGCAGTCGTGTTCCAATATCTTCTGATAAACATAAATTTTATTTTAGCGCAAAGGCACGCATTTCCACTAACTGAAAAATAAATCTCGAATTACTCTCGAAAACCGTTTAGAACGAACGAATCGCGTACCTACCCTTTTATTATAATATATCATAAAATTTCATACCAAAATAACTTTATCGATTTATGTGTGTACCGAAGCTACAACTGCCGGCTAACTCTGTGCAAGACAAAATAATAATAATAGTAATAGTATGTATAACAAAATATATTGTAATGAATATTATAATATATGCATATTATAACGTCGTGTATGGGGTTTATAAAATAATATTATATATTGTGAAATTACGGGGCGAAACAAATGTAGAGACGCATAAATCTATGGGCGAATTAAATTTTGTAATTTAAATAATTTAATTTGCCAATACGGAATGTTTAAAACCACCGGAAACATAAATAAGAGTTATACATTAATATTACATAACAATAATAATAATAATAATATATATTTTATACAACCGGTGTGGTGGCGCATTTATGAGTGGTCCATAATTCATTGAGCGCGTTTCAAATTTACGTTTAAAATTATTATGTAAATTACAGCGTTACTATGACGTGCTTGCAGTTGGAATCCAATCGAGATGATACGACGGGAAATATTCGATTAGGACAAAATAATAATAATAAAAAAAAATAGTAATTTAAAAGTCGGCGTATCGCCCCAAAATCAACGGCAGAATCCCTAATCGAACGTGATGTTTTTATCTGGTTGATATTTATGTTTTACTGAGGTTTTTTTCCACTTCTCGTCCCCCGTCGAAACGTCAAAATATACCTATCACAATATTATAATGTCTAATATAATTATTTCAATCGCATTCGACACCGAAACGTTATTTCAATACGCATTGACTGGGATTCGACCGTGCGTTGTTCGTTCAATATCCAAACAGATGTGCGTTAATCGTGACCGTCGAAGTCGAGCCAGTCCTCAAATAGAAATCGGTAAAAATAATACAAAAAAATCTTAAAAATAACGAACAACAACGAAATAAATAATCGATTGGCGCAATAGCGACGATCGAGTTCACAAAAACTCAAAGCTCCTTCGTACCGAGAAACCAGGTCAGATCCCTGTAAACAAACACACACACACACACACAGCAATATTATTACTTCGGTGGTTTTCGTGAACGCCGAATACTCGCGTGCAAGTGTCGGTGCCCTCGCGATGGGACGATGAAGGATTCTGTTTGCGGTTTCATCAATCAAACGTCCCCCGCTTTGCCCCTCCCCCCCACACACGCCTAACGCAGCCGCAGCACGCACAACAGTGCTATTATGTCAGCGTCTCCTCGCTCTCTCCGGCAATGGATATCGGATGATCATCTGTAATTCAGATTTCCTTTTCACGGTATACACACCACTGTGGCGTGCCCGGGTGTGGAGGTGCGTCGGTGTTGTAGCGGCGGCTGTGGTGGCGGTGGGGGTGGCCCGGACTTTGTGCACAAAGTCGATAATGCCCGCGGCTGTATCGCCGTACTGTTACAAACATATAATAATAATAATAATTTATACACACACTCGGTGATTGGTGGTCTTGGTGTGTCGTTGCAGTGAGGAGAAGGATAATAATAATATATTACATTATATAAATACCGACGCGAAAATACTTACAGTGGGTTTCCGCCCCCCCTCTTCGTCATCCGTTTCCCACTACCGACACCAGTTTTCTTTTTCGTACTATAAAACTAACAACACATAATATAGGTAGGTAACACATGTGCGCAAGTGCCGATGCAGGAGCAGATAGTAAATGTCGTCGTCTATACATCTGTATTATAATATTATTTATAGGACTGCAGACGTCTGCGGCCCTAAGATATATTATTATCACTATACAGGTGCCCATGTGCGAGTTTATATAACGTCGGTATGCGGGTAGAGGGTACATTCGGCGGGCGGAGGGTGAAAAATCGGCAAACCGTCAGCGCGAGACGCCTCATTTTACTTAACGAAATAGTTAGAATCGGTATTTTAATGATTTTTTACCTCAGTGCCCGCCGAAGTCGGTTAAAAGGACTGTAAAGTTTTAATTAGTTTCGCGAAATAATACACATTCTTGCCCGTATAATAAGTTTACACAGCATACCCCGGCCGGGGAGAGTTCAACGTGCGCCGGTGCCTGCCCTCGAGCAAAAGAATAATAATATAATATAATGTTTTAATCTACTGAACAATATCAGCTTATATAGTTTTCAATTACTCGCGTATAGGTATACCTACCTACATATACCTATTGAGAAAATGAAAATCGTATTGAAAACTTTCACAGTTTTGAAACTAACACTGTGGACTAATGAATATAACGCGCATCATATTATATACCTACCTAATATAGATAATTATTGTTTAATTACTTCAAGACGAGTTAATATAGTTTTAAACAGAAATAAGATTACTATACATAGTCCTGTCTTTCGTAGATTATTACTTCCATAATAATTATTTTCAACTCGTTTGTTCTTTAATAGTATAAAATTATTAATTTCTCATATTGAAGTATACAATTATAAAAGTGTGTATATACTGTGTACTGTGATACATAGGTATTGGTTTTCCGATCTTCGTTGGAAACGTGTCAAGTCGATTATTAAAAATGTAACAGTATACTTTTGTTTTGTAAACAATTTTACGGCGGATCGACTAGTGGCACTGCAATTTGGCTATCTCCACCGTAGACCTATAAACTTAAAACTATGGACAGCGCTCAGAGAGAGAGAATTCGGGTGACATTATAGAGTGAGCGAGAAAAGTAACAAAATAGTAAAATGCAGTGTATCTACTGCCGAATATCAAATTGTGTTACGATAAGATTTCGTCGATTATTATATTTTATTGATAACGTGATGCATTGTGATTACTGATCACTTAGGTCATAATAATAATATATAATAAATTTGTAACGAGTATATTCGCAGATAAGCCATCTCAACCTGCAACTCGTTGGTAATATTATGTGCTTCAAATTGTTTACATTGGCGATATAGACTCATCCAAAGTATATGACGATTAAAGATAATACCTACTATCTTAAATCACGCTAATTACTGATTTAAAGAAAATGGAAAGAAAAAAAAATCGTGGTATTTCCTCCATGATTTCCTTCTTTATATTCTTTCTCTTCTTTCTTTCTCATTCATTGAGAGCTGAACACTGTCCATATACGTATATAGTCTATAATCTCCATGGATAATTTTATTCAGAAAAGGGTAGCAAAATATTACTGCCACCAGTCGATCTGGCGTAAAATTATCTCAATACAAAAATTATAGTATTGCCTTTTTAAATCTGACATGACAAGTTTCTTATAAAGACCGTCCTTAAACTGTAACATTTTTATGAGCTTATTTTCAAAATACGTATCGTAATATTCAGTAATAATATTAAGTATGTATATAAAAAACTAAATTAAACCCATGCATTATATTTTGAAATAAATTTTCAGCTTAAATTCCAAACCTTAATGAATTGTTATGTTTAGATAATGAAGTATGATATTTCTGTTATAGCTATACCTAATAACTCTAATTTTTAGTCTTAATTTCCGAGGATAGTAATTAAAAACAAATTTGTATTATTATACGTAATAATGAGTTGTTCTTCATTTCGGTACTATAAATGTTAAATGGTCACTTTGAATTTCAAAGACGTTTATTTGGTGTAAGATAACTCAAAACCTTTTTGATGTTAAAATATTAAAGATCTTGGAGGAAACAATTTGTATTTGACAAAATAATCCATTTGGTTGAAACTTATTTTAAAAAGCCATTAGGTAACTACACTCAATTAATGGTTTATTTAATCTACATGGCATATTAGGTATACATAGTGATATTAAAATATGTCAACATTATATTTTCAACTTAAATTAAAAATGTAAATGCAAATAAAATCCATGAGAACTCAGTTCCTGTTTGTTTTAACGATAACGGAACTAAAAAAATATCCATTAATAACTAACAACACGGCACTCGTAACAGCAGTATACCTACTGAGTGTCTGTAGTATACTTGTAAATCTTAATAACCTTAAAAAAAATATTATGAATATCGCGTCAATAATTGAAAAGGTAACGATTTAAGTTCATTTTATTTTCAACATAATGAATTGAAAATATAAACGATTAATAATTTATGCGTAACCTAGTGGGTTACCTAATTACGTTACGTTAAGCAGAAAGTTAATTAATGAGTATTTTGTATTTTTCAATTGAAATTATTTGTATCTCGACGACTTTCTTATTGATTTTTCCCAACTTTATATCATCTATGTTTGTGGTGTCTTCTAAAATTCGGGGATACGTTATATTATTATATTTTAAGCGCGTATCTCATTTTAAACCCACAGAGATGTGATACGAGTGATTGCAAACACAGATTAATCTATAAACTAATTTCAAAAATAACTACCATAGATTTATCTTAAAAGAATCGTATAGTTGGTCGAAACGTGATTGTTGTGTAACATTGTCAATATCTATTTTCATATTTTGTATTTGGATCACATTCCATTCTAGGCGCACGTATTGTTTTGAGAAACCTTTGTTTGTAGTCGAAATACTCTCAGTGTGTTACTATACACTAGTATTGACTGTTTTCTCTGTAATAATATATACAATTCAAAATAGTTATATTGACGAACGCGTTTAGCGTGAATTCCTCCATTACCTTCTTTAATAATGAGGATTATAACTCTCATATATGACATCACTCTACTACAGTTATATTATAATAAATTATTATGATTCATAATATTATAAGTAAATAATAAATATTTAATTGTCAGGAACAATATTACCTATATGATATAATTGTAATATTTTTAAGAAAAAACAAAATATATTATACAATATTCATAGCAGTAAAAATGCACTACATTTTTAATTAAGAAGACTTTTGCAATCTATCGTTTATCACTTCGAATTATGAATTTATGTTCAGGCTTTATGCTTCAGGGTAGGTACTTAATATAAAATTAATTCAGTACATACCTATAATATCAGTTTCATTGAATTTTCTGTTAAACGAATCTATGGTATACGACAATGATTTTTTAAGAGTTATTACAGGTAATTCATTTTTGTAAAAAAGATTCTTAACAAAACCTTATAACGTTATTTACTGTAAACATTTTACTTTTTAATTTTATGAGTTTTTAACATTTATAGCAACTACCATTTATGGTAAACGTACGTGTTACTCCTAATTAATGAATGAGTCGATAAAGGACGTCTATCTGAAGACAACATTAATAATTAATCATTGTTAAACGTAGTATACGATTTGTATATATTATCAGAGAGAATAGTAGAACACATGTTTAATTAAATACAATCAAATAAACTGTTAGTTCGCATCGGTTAAAATATATAGGAGATATATTGTTTTAGATGCATTTGTATGGTATCTATATATTATTTAAAATAATTTGTGAGCTAATCGGATGATTGAATATTCGGACACAGAAATTTGTACGTCTTAAATTATAAAATTTGTGTACAATATTAATGACATTGAACAAAGATATAAGTTATAAAATATATTGGTCTATATTATATTATTATATTGTCTCTGGCTAATGATTATCAGAAATGTAATTATATAAAGACATTAATTATAAGCTTTAGACAAAGGTGGATGTTAGACATGATAATATTTCGAGACTTATTAATATAATATTCATATAAACAACCTATAAAGGATTCGGATGGCGACAAACAATATGACTTATCAGTTATAAATTAAATTAAAATGCTTGTATAAGTCGTAATCACCGATCTTCGAATAGATAAATGGATCGGTGACACGTGGACCTTAAATCAATTGACATTTCGTTTTTCTATAATTATCACAATTTTCAAACGAAATATATTTTTTTTTAACTCTATACGCGTATAGATCGTACGATTGTAATAATATGATATTGATGTGCATTATTTTTTTTTATTTTTTTATTTTTTAAATTTTTATTTGTGTTTTTAGTAAGTCATATTATAATTACACACAATAGTAATATTTTAATTAGGTTACAATATATATACTGTGTGTAATGTGTAAGTATAAACGTAGGTAAAATACAACTAAACTGAATATTTGGTTGAGATCAACTTTAAACGGTATAGGTAATAGTTGAGAAACAGTCTCGTCTAGGAAATGTACAAATCAATCATTTCGAATGGTTGAATAATTTTACCGACCTACATTTTAACTTTTTAAATTAGCCTATCATCTTACCAGTGGCCTAATCTTTCTATGTACCAATTTTCATCACAATCGGAGAAACGGTTTAGAAATGCATAAAGGACACACACACACACACACACACACACACACACACACACACACACACACAAACATTTATTTTATATACATATTATATAGATTAATAATATTAGCTTTCTACGATCGATGCGCCATGACGAAAATAGTTTGCTTCAGCCATAATAATATGCACTCATAATAATATTACAACCGTCGATAGTACCTATTATTATATTTTATCGCGTTGAAGAATGTCGACAATTTATCGAGAATAATTTGAATTAATATAATATTGTAAAATAAATTGTATATACAGCGACCTACTACTAAATTGCAATACAATACAATACGGATGGTACATTGCCCGATCGCCGTATAATTTATTATACCTCAAGAAGTCCTAGGCGAATTTCGTCGTCGTCAACATCGGTTTACATTGTACATAGTTATAATAATAATAACAACAATACAATATATTTCGTGCGACGGTGGCTTACCGTGTTGTATCGTTCGCCGTTTCCGTGTACCGGAGAGAACCACACCGCAACAGCTGTGATCGCCGGTGAACACTTTCACTTACCTGCCAACATTTATATGTATATATATACATATATATATATCTGTACGTGTCCTTTATATACCGATACCGTGGTATAATAATAATAATAATATTTAGTCACTGTTGTTTGTTCGGAAGATTTCTCTCTCTTGCACACCGGTCTACCGGATTACTACCTACCTTTATATAATATATTATATTATAATACTAGCGATACGTTGGACGCAAAATAATAGGTCCTGAGGCGAAATCAGCGACATCGACGTTGTTCGGCATATTCTACTATATATTATTGTATTGGTATTATCGCCGGGCGTTATGCCGTCGATCTTGTCCGAGGAAACAGGATGTCACTGTACGCGGGTACTCCAATAACAACAGTGAAATTATGGCACCTGTTCGACCACCGACGCATCAGCAGCACTCACACATTTTGGCGACCGTGCGATTTCGTAGCTGCTGAAAGTACTATCCGCTGTTAATTTCACCAACAGTGGGTAACGACGATAACATACCCAACCCGAAAGAACGAATACAAAATAAAAACAAAGCCTTAAACAAAATCCCAAATCACACTTATTTCTGACGATTTCTACGCTATAAGAAGATTCAAAGTGCTCATCTGCAGATTCTTGGTAAAAAGCAGCAAATCGCCATCATATAGAAAACCAGCATACATAACCAGACAGATCCTCTTCAGTCGAGAAAAAACTTAATTCCTTCAAAGGTACCGACTACTCGACAACTCAAGTCGCATACATCACTACTCCAAAAAAAGTATAATATATCCTAAATACAACTACTTATCCATACGATGCCATCTAAATCATTCATATTAATTCTTAAATTTCATTAGAAGATCTACGTACGCTAGTCTTGGCAATAAATATGACATACTCGTACCAAACTTTACATATTATCTAGATGTTAAAAATGTCATATAAAACCTTCCTCTGTGCATTGATTGGTGAAAGGAGTTTCAAAAACTATCGACTAAATTAAGAAAATCAAATAAGTCAATCATCCCATCTCCCCTCTCAAAAATCTAAACATTTAACCGGAAGACAAGATACGATTGTAAACCGACTCTACTGAATTGGACACGTGACTTACAATAATCCATGGTCACCTGGTATCAAGGGATAAACTCTAAATCGAACATCTATACTAATTGAATGCCGTAATCTCCAATAGAAACGGATACAATACTATACTTCCACCCGCCCCGACGAAATCCTCAGTCTCTCTAACCGTCTTTTCTTCGATCAATTTTTATTCAAACAGTCATACAGTCATAACAATACATATTATTTTGTTAAGCCACATTGTTCCTCCGACGGCCACTGTAGCCACCGAGGAGAACTTGAAGAGGTCGTTTAATAATAATAAAAAAAAAAAAACAATAACAATCGGGATATTAATATATATTAATAATAATATGTTGAGGGAAAGCGTATTATTGTTTTGACAGCAGCAGCAGCAGTGGCAGCCATGCGATACGGCGTGTGCGAGTCGGGTACTCGGCGAGGATTAAAACTATATCGTTCTACTATCATAATGTATTGTAAATTGGACGTTGTTTTACAGTCTGCCGGATGGAAACCGAGTAGATAATAATATTAATATTATGTTGATTCGGACGGGATAAGTCTGCGAAGCCGAAAGATCGACGCAATCGTAACATAATGTCGAGTATTATTACCATTCGCGGAGGACGTGATAAAATAATATTATTGTTTGCGATCATTGTTTTAGGGTATAGAATCGGTTTACAGTGTTACATTGGCGGTCGCATCAATCGCTTTTCGTATATTTTACACTTGGAAGTGTATAACTCGCCTACCCCGACAGAAACCGTTCGTTTTGTCCGGCGACAAGTGTGTTTTGAATGGACTGCAAATCCATTTTCGCACTGAATTATTGTCATCCGCTGGTTTAATATTGTTTCGCAGGCGGTCGGAACAAGTCGACGGCGAAGCCGATCGCTAATAGATCGTTACGACGACGATAACGCCACCGCCACGGCGTTTGATTAATAGCCTCTCGAAATGATCGAAATGCAAATAACGGCCAAATAAATCATACAAATTCTGTTTTATTTATCGAAAATAAACGTAATACCGTTTTCTCATTTCCCCTGCGTATTTTATTTTCATTTTCATTTTCATTTTTTTTTTTTTTTTTTTTTTAAGAGTTTTCTCCCGCCATTTGAACTTTTAACGGTTTAACTTGTGCTTTTTTTCCACGTCAAAAAATAATACAACTTTTATAAAAAGTTATGTTCCGAAAAATGTAAGCCCATATAATTAATTGCCTTAGAAACAGAAGTGTCAAAAAGTATGCTTATTGAAACTGCGTATACCTAACCTACCTACAACTATTAGTCAAAACAGCAATTTATTATCATTATTTTTATATTGAACCTAAAACAACTTTTCGGATCTCGGATAAGCCTTACTGAACGATGCGATTGGAGCAGTATTATCGATATAATTCCTATAACGTAAGAACAACTTATATTTATTATATTTTTGAACGGTAATGATCATCTTCTTTTTACAATCGTATTGGTCTATGACTATTATTATTAGAATACGACTATATCATTACAAAAATAAAGAACTTTACGGACGTCACTTTATAGCACAACACTCATTCCGTGTTGCATGGACAATCAGCAAAAATCAATGGTCCTTTAACCATTATTATGCATTAAACAAAATAATGTTAGTATGCTGGGTATAATTAGATTTTGCTGATTAGTTTTGATTTGACAGTAGACAGGTTTACCCATATGTTTTCCCGTTGTTCGTGAGTGTCTTTGGCTATAACTCTGTTTACATGTTATATTATATTATGTGTAATATAAACAAAGACATAAGTATGCGTTGAAAACGGTATATTTTTGTGTCATAATTATTATATAATGATTGGAGACAATGATATTAATATAGTATTGTATTTATTTTTGTTTCAGGTAAGATTCTTCGGCTGGTAAAATATTGTATCTATTATAAAATAATATATTTATAATACGCGGTCTAAGTAAATGGTGAGTTTTATTTATTTTAACGTAGTAAATGAATAATTACAAAATAATTGCTCCCACCACAAATAACTTAATTTTTGATTTTATAATACATTTACAAAGCCTTAATATTATTCAAAATATATTTGTTTCCAATAAGAATACTGGACGATATTACAAATAGGTACAAACTGTCTATAAAAACACAATGTAAGGTATATCTCAACAATGACCAGTTGACAGAAAACTGCATCGGTCGATCGACATGACGTCACGCTAAACGTGTGCAAACGATATCCGTATGATATATTATTATTTTAATCCACCGCGCGAGAAACCAATTCAATTTTTATAATTAAAGTAAACTCTGAGCGAGAGCACGTCGTTTGTGTGTGCTAACGTAAACGATAAAACTTTTAGAATCTCAATTAAAGCGTTTATGTATGTAAAAGCGAACGCGAAATATCATCGTCTCTCGTCGTCCGCCCATGGTTAAGGAATTCCCAGTGCACAAAGTTCGTTTCTCGGGCGGCGAACAACATGTACACAGTACACACGCGCACACACCAACAAATAGACAACCACACACACACACACACACACACACACACACACCCCAATACGTGTTTTCGTTAAATTTCCGCAGATTTTCATTAACGATTCAGTAACTAAAATTATTTTCTTGCCGTTTGTATTGCGCGCCCCGCACGCACGCACGCCGTCTTCCCACTCAACCCCTTGAAACCACACACATGCACACCCCGTCATCATTACTGTTTCAAAACACCCCTCCTCGCACCGCTCGCTACGGTAGTGTTCACCCCCCCCCTCCCCGCTGAAGTCGCTTATTCGTTCTTCCATCAGCCAGCTCGGTTCGTTCCGTTTACACAGTGTAGTTGACCGCAAAACTCGCGAAACGCGCAAGCCATTCGACAAATCCGTCCCGACAAAACTTTTCAATTCGTACGCCTGCCCGTCCGCGCCCTCCCCTCATCTCGTCCACGAGTCCGACCGGCCACGTCTTGTGCGCCGCACCGCCGCCGCCGCCGTCCGAAAATGTTTTCACTCGAAACTTGCTCGACGCCCATAAACAATACTCACAACTACGTGAGGGTTCGTGCCGGGCTTACGTCCGAAATTCCTGTAAATTGAACTTTTTGAACCGGACTGTACGCGCGCCGTGCAGCGGCGCTCAACCGGGCGATGCGCCTGACCTCGGGACGCGCGACGGAGGGTGGTGTGGGGATTGAGGTTTAGCTAGAAGGATAGAGTGGAGGAGGGGGGTGAGAGGTAGAGACAGTGAGAGGGAATGTGTGAGAGGTAGACAGAGAAGAGAGAGAGGGGGGAGGGATAGAGAGAGAGTCAGAGACAGAACGAGTCGAATAGAGACAGAGAGTTAAGCCGTTTTTTATATGCACGACAACGGCCGCCCAACATGAACATCCGTAGAGTACCAGCACACGTATATATATGTGTGTATAGTGCCGCGTAAAGCACACGTAGACCGAGAAAGATTTATGTATAGACATTTTATTGCTTTCCGAATACGTCAAGAAACCAGAAGGGGAGAAAAAAAATCCTAAAGCCGCCCCCCTGCCGTCACATATGTGAATTCTAAAAACAAGAAAAATAGATTTTACGTGAACTGAAATGAAAATTATTTGAAAATTGTATTACTGTTCTATATAATGCGTATTGTGTGTTTGTACAACGCCGAGTTGATGCAATTCGTCAATTTCAACGCCAAGCACGGCAGGCGTTCAGAACTCTGGGTCGTGAGGAACGGAAGAGGGGGGATCCACTTGGGGCATCCGCGGCTTGCCAATACATTAGAAATGTACATAAAAAAAAATCTATTAAATGTGTGTGTTAAAATTATTTTGTTCGTAATAAAATGTTATACGAATCCGACGATTACCTGCTTAGTAGTTTGTACTTACTCTGAATAAATAAAATTACCATATTTTCAGACTAAATATTGAACAGTTTTATAAAACGGTTTACCACTACATTTTTTTTTTAACTTTGAAGGGTGATGGTGCCAATTTATCCAGTTTTCCACAATTTTAAAAAAATTTTATAATTATATTTACAATTTTAGTTGCTACCTGAAATACAATACTTTTCCATCTACTGCATGCTGTCCGATAGATATTTAGGGAGGTTGTAATACAACGTATTATATCAATAAAAACTACTATACACAGGAAAAACTCTAACGCCTCATTAATATTATGTCAAATTTTTTTCTATCTCAAAGATGAGAACTTTTTCAAGTCAGGTCAAATCCCGAATTTTCTATTAATTTCTTGAAATAGTACTAGAAAAATACATTTGAAAAAATTTAAATATTATTGTGCATTGTTCAAATGCACACATTAGCTCCTGTAATTATAATTTTGAAAATCAGCTTTCATCCTACCAACAAAATATTTTCTTCTTTTTAGAAAACTAAATGTTACAGGGCCACTATTGTACAGGGCGTGATAGTTTTTCCTGTTAGACAATATGTTTTTGTACTAAAACTGAACCAGCTCCAACGTCCACATAGTTTTTTTTTATCGAATCTGACCTCTTGAAAAATGCCGTTTTCTTTACGTTTGTTACAACCCTGGTTTAACGGTTGAGCACTGGGGAGGGGGGGGCATGTGACTCATGCTCACAACGGATATCGAACAGTAGTTGGCCCCTGACGAGTAGTACGTTTACTAACCTAACCTATAATATACACATATGTATTATTATTTGGCCCCGGGCCCGAAATGATCTTAATCCGGGCTTGCGTACACACGAATATGATGCCATTGATTATAATATTTTGTTAAAATACAAATTGTATTATACAATTATTTCTTTATTGCAATAATGGTATCTTCTATGGAAAACTTTGCACAAACAATATAATATTAAATCGTTACAAACATATAATATTCCTTTACTATTTCATAATATAATATAATACAATATTTCTGACATGCGGGGCCACTATGAACACAGCGGGTGACTATGTTGCAGTATTTCGCTTTATTTCCGAATCAAAATCTCGTTAAACAAAACGTATACTCATATTCTACGGGTATAATATTGGTACACTATTTTAAAATCACCTCTAAAGGTCAACCGTCTAAATTAGATATTATAGAGCGGAGATATTACCGAGCTTTTTATAGATAACTTTATAAATTATGCGTAAGCAGTGAAAATAATATATTAATATCATGACGGTAAACGGCAAAAAAAAAACACAACAACCTTAAACGAAAAATGTGAATAACGTTAAACGCATAAGAGACTGCTGAAAACGTTATAAATTCTTAATAATGTTTCACAAAAACTTTTTTTCGCAAATACAATCCTGTAACGTCGTGTAACGTTATTGTAAACATATTTGATATTTATAATAACATTTTCGTTGTATGCATAGTAATAATAATATATACATACCTGACATAATATATTATATATATATATGTTTTATAGAAATGGAATTTGAATTAGGTACCTCAAATAGTTCAGAGGGAATTTTCGAAAGTACGATATTAAAGTAGGAACGGCGGTGGTGTACACAATACGTTTTCGGTATTATAAATTATAATAATATAATATTATGGTTTACTGTATAATAATGCGTTGTGAGAGATTCGAAATAACTTTTTCCCAATTAGAACAGTATTGACGTAGGATTTGAGTTTTCCCGGTTTTTCACAACAATAGAATATTATAATATATCATTATTATTATGTGCGTACAATAATGAAATACGAAAAGATTTTTTTTACGACTATTATTTGAGTATCGGTATATTATATATAATATCGGTTCACTTCTGAATGTTACCATAGTATTATATTCGTCGTGACCATTGTTAAAAGCATTATATTACTATCGTCATTGCGGCTTATTCTAATTTCAAATTTCTCCGGAACCTACTGCACGTATCTCTTATTTTTACAAAACCATATTAAATGTAATATTTTAATAGTGGCAGAAAAATAAAACCGTTTTCTTCTTATACCATAGAACTTGTACGCTATAACTACACTGTACTCGCCATCATGTCAACCTCAGGCTTAAAGTACGTTTCATTGTATGCATATTTCAAACAGATTTCAGACAAATAATAATTATTATTATTATATTCGATAAAACAATATGTGATTAACGCGAATGACCGAGTACAATAATATGATGTTTCGTGTCAGTCGCAAAATATAGGCACCGGCGCGGCGGCACAGTGCGCACAGCGGGAGGCGAACCGTAATCGCACTTTCTCCAAACTCTTGGATTACTGTTTAATGATAAATAAACAAAAACTGTCGATTAAGCCGTAAAACTTTGATAAAACGAAAAGTTCGGTCTCTCATTATTTTTCCTCTATCTGCGTCACAGACATTCGCCGTCGTACTCTCGCGATTTCGTATATAACGACATGATAACCACGTCACTCGATTCGGCGGATACGCTTCACTATTATTCGCGTATCAACGATTTCGCACAGTCGATCGTGTAGGTCGCCGACTCGATATTATTTTCGAAGCGTGTCATAACAGCGGACTATCCGCGAACGGCTGCATCCCAGTTGGGTTCCGAATTAAAAACCGCTATACTATAGTTGTGTCCGGGATTATTTATAAGGTACTACACTCTAATTAGGTTCTGTTTTTTTCAGGTACAACACTAGATGGGCCTATTTTAACAGACTTAGGAGTTAGAATTGTCTATGAAATATTTAGAGTGTAGACCAAAAGTATTTTCAAAAATAATTTTCAAACCATTTATTTATTTTTTTTTTTTTTTGTTTCTTGGTCATTAAAAATATAAACCATAAAAATTATACAACTTATAATATGATAAAAATTCAATACCAAGAAAAAATATACATGATAGGTAGGTTACCTATTATATTATACAAATAAAAACAAAATATGTTGTTTAAAAAAATTTCTTTTGTGTTGGTAAAAATATAAATGGCATTCATTTTTGGCATTGTACTCATATTTGTATTATAATAAAATAATATAATATAATATATATTATATATTATAATTTGTAAAATTCAAATAATTTAGATTTTTAGGGAAGAAACAGAAAAGAAACTGTAAAAAAATATTTTTAAACATACCTTTGGTTTGAGTAGATTTTTTAGCCTGCAGTTAATAATTTAAAATGTTAGTATAGTGCGGTACTCGCCAAAAAATATTAGGGACCCAGCTAGTGTAGACAGTACCTGAAAAAGTCCAGGACCAAACCAGTATAGTACCTACTTAAAATAATTCCGGACCCAACTAGTAGTACCTGGGATTAGCACCTAGTACTTGGGACCCAACTCGGATGCACCGCCGAGAACACGTGATAGGGATAATTTTATAGGTACTTATATATAAAATATCAACATTGTTTACGGCTTATAATAGTCTGTGCTTGGACGAGAAACCCGAAGTTCTAAATTTCTGGGGTGGAGGAAGGAGAGGGTTGAGCGTTTTTTCGCACCAACTGAGATTATTTTTTACACCGTCGTCATGCACAATAGCACTGACGGTAGCGGTGTGATTGTTGTTCGTGAAACGTTTTGTAATCGGTGTTTGATTTTACGCGATTTTTTTTTTTTTGATTTGTTTTTACAGGGACAATAAAAAAAGTTCCGAAACTTTCGCGTAGAAGAGATTTCCAGATTGGTAATTTAAAACAGATTGTATATAACTGTATAACGCACAGTACAGTGACTATATACACATTCTATAATATATATATATATATATAATAGCAGTTTATTATTTCGAGGAAATCGCGAAAAACTAAAGTAAAAAACTGAAACTCGATCGTTTTCCCTCAGTTACACGCGACCGCCGAGCCATCGCGCCGAAAATCATCGACGCCCACTCCGTTCGGATTTTCATTTTTTTCTCAAAGTCCGCCCTACCCGTCACACACGTCCACTCGTACGTCGTTTTCCAGACGGTCTTGCGACATTTTCCGACCCCCCGGAAACACGTGACCTTTCGCGTTCTCGCGTCGTCCGCGGCGCAGGTCGTACGAACGCTGCCGACAACGCCAAACATTAAATACAAACCGTCGCGCGACACCAAACCCGCGCGACTCCGACCCCGATAAATATATCGACGAAATTAATATTTCATGATCCGTCCGTGCGCACGTCGTATATTAATACGTATATACTAGGTAATAATATATTATACGACGACGACGAATTCTCGAGAACGCCACTGAGGGTATGTCTATACGATATATTACCTGTATATAGTAGTTATGTGCCGGGCGAAAGACGTCCGGAGAAATATATTGCTGGGGTTAATGGCTCGTCGGCCGCGTCACATAAATCCTGATCTATATATTATAATAACAAACGAGAACAACGACGACGACGACGACGATTCGATATCATCCATGTATCTTGTATAATATATATACCGTATATACCGTGGTTCGGGGTCCGTTACACCTGTGGTCCGGTCTCCTTATATTACCGAAACACGGTAGCTGTCGCATGTCGCGACGACGGGTATATGACATATGTGTATGTGTGGGTGGCTTTGTTTGTGTGTGTAACAGTGTAAGACGATGGAGCACAACTCTCGAACCATCGAATAAGATCGCGAGTGTCGCGAGCGTGGTCCTCGATGATAATAATAATATGTGCGCACAGGTGGCAGTTTTATATTTTGTTATCTCGTTATCATTATTTTCGTGGATGATAAATTTGCTGGACTAAACCGGTGTGAAAAATAATGCCCCTGGATGTTTGAACCGTATCATTTACATAGTTCATGTAGTTTTACTATATTTTTTCATAGTTAAGGCTGATCCACCGGAGACAAGTCCATCTCTTAAAACGACAGTGTACATTGCTTTACAAAAATAAAAAAAATAACTACCTATATTATATTATTTTAATGTATTTTCTTTTATAAAGTTACATCAAATCAGCATGTATTATTAAACTCTTTCGGACATGTTTAATTCACACCTCAATCTTCGGTAATGGGTTCACGTGATGTACGTTTGCGGTCAACAATGGTTTGAGGATACGACGGCTTGTAAACGTCAAATGTACTTTGGCTTTCGATCAGACATCTGTTTTCGATTTATTTCAGAATAACCCCCCCCCCCCCCACCATCACCACTGATCCACTGACATGAACCACTTCAAGTCACACAAACGGATAGATAACGAAATTAAATTGCGTGCCAGTCCACGACGATTGTATTTTATCGTAGGAAACTTCCCGAGTAAAAATTTTCTTTTAATTAAAAAGTTTTGTGAATTCGTTTTAAGCTAACGGACATTTCATTAAAGAAAAAAAACAACCCTTTCGGACGAGAAAAAAAAAGGAGAACCGATGACCTTCGTCAAAAGTCGTCACTGTAATATTATATAATGCGTATTACGTTATAATATTATGTCTATAATACGTCACTTATTATGACCATATTATATTAATTTAGCATGAACCTTTTGACTGTTTACCTGTATATATTATTATATATTTATGCAACTCGGTGAACTCACTGTATAAAAAAACTGTAAAAAATTTACGGAAATGTTTATAAGTAGTGTCCGTGGGTCAACAACAGACTTGACAGTGACCGTGTAACTATGATCAATTATTTCATACACAGTTATACTATGTAACCTAGGGTCATATAAATATTAAATATACCTATCACGGAACGAAAAACCTTCCATAATATAGTCAATACAATATCATTTAGGTTAGGTTAGCAAATGGCTGGTAACAAGCCAATAATTATAATTTTTATTTAAGTCACGATTTTACTGACCAATCGTATTTATAATTATTTATTTTTTTTTTTTTTTACACTCATTGAGTTACTAAATATTTTATTTTATTTTCCTCGAGAAATTTCCTTAATTCTACAAATGCTAAACGAGAACAAAAAAAAAAGACATATGAGTAACATAATATATTATATGTATTAATATAATGGTAGCAAAAATAACAAATATGATAAAAAAAAAACTGATAACAATAGTAGCGTAATCGGTAGAATAATGTGACAAAATAATGCAAATTACATAATAATATATGAAATCGTCGTTTAAAATCATACCAACAGACCGCGATTTTAACTCGCAATTCCTACATAATTTATAACGTACCCTTATCCTATGATACAACTAACCACCTAATCAGTTGGAAACAAATACGAAAAGTCGTATATTATTAAACACTTTCGTCTCAGTGATATTTCACAAAACAGTATGATGTTATGTAATTTAAACAAACGTAATGTCTGTATGAATACAATTTATTAAATTACGACGACTAACGACAGACGGTGGATAACTAAATAATTTAAAACCAAATAAATTTTTAGTTAGAGCCGATTGATATTACAATGTTCACTTCTTCTACTATGATACCGTAAAAATGAAATCCCGCGGCGCGTGGCACGCGTGTAGCTAAATTGCCTTATTCATGACGCCGTGTTACCATATATATTCTTAAATAATTAATTTATCCGACAATTTATTAAAGCACCGCTTTAGTCCCTGTGGATATTGGTGAACAAATATAATTTCTAGTACGCTGACCATCTTAAAAGAAAAATTCTTATTCTTATAAAAGAAAATAATTGTAGCGTTTGTGAATCACTTGCACATGATGGTTACACCAAAAAGGAACGTATCGCCGCCGAACGCGGCAACAAAACACGAGCTTTCTTGACTTTTTAAAAATATCCGCGAGATGTTAAGAAGAAGAAAATTCCAACCCCGGTGAAAACGGAACTTGAAATCGTATAATTATATGATAATATATGGTCAACCCATCCGATTTTCACCTCAGACGCGAGTTTATTAATAACTTTGCTCTGTCTTACTCTCACTCACTCTCTCTCTCTCTCTTTATTACTCACTCTCTGCACGGTTGTGACGTTTATCATGTCATTTGCCACCACCGAGGTCGCAAAATAAGCAATTAAGAGATTGCTTTTATGTATATACACGCGTGTCAATGGCACGCTATCCGTCCGGCCCTAGGGCGAAAACTTTTCGTCTTATTTATTATACATATTATTATTATGATTGTGTTCTTGCTGCACCGTGTCGGCGCAATAATAATAATTCTAATCGTCGGTGCAATGCGCCCACAGTGTGGATGACTCGAGTGCAGTGCCTGTGTATACGTATAATAATATGTGTATATTATTATGTTTGTAAAATTATCATTGTGCAACAGCACCGCCACGCCAGTCCTGTAATAATAATAATTCAAGTACGCGGGATGCGATAAACTTATCTCATATTTTCTGGTCGCATATGTTGTAGAATGCTAAACGACAACGATCATTATATTTATATGTTTGTGTGTGTGTGTGTGTGTGTGTGTGTGTGTGTGTGTGTGTGTGTGTGTGTGTGTGTGTGTGTGTGTGTGTGTGTGTGTGTGTTTGTGTGTGTGTCTGTGTGTGTATGAATATAAATGGGCAAATGGACAAAAAAAAGGGCAGACAAACCTATCGGTCACCATTCCGACTCGTTCGTTATTTTATAATATAATATTATTTAACTAATCAAAATGTATTACGTGACATGATTCTCCTTTTACCTATATCGTTTGGTTTTAATTTAGTTTCCTTGGACTCGTCATTGTTTTTATAATATTTGATCTGATTTTTAAAGATTTTTGAATTTATCTGCGTAATATTATACGTCTTCTGGTGATTCTGAAAAAAAAATAAACTGTAATTATTAAAATACTATTGAATTATGAATTGTCGACATTAATATTATGGTTGATTATATAATTGGTAATTCGACAAAAAACGTGCGTAGTCTTATTGCAGAGTCCTGTAAGTTTGACGAATCTCACGGTTATCACTGAAGTCGTGAGATATAGACACTTTGCGACAAAAATATATTATATTAATAAACACATTATCGTCTACACAGCTGACACATACATATTATTACAATATTGAAATACGAAAACCGACTAACACCAGCACGTGGTACAATGTTGGTTTGTTCACGATGTCACAACGTATATTATTACACATGGTTACTTTTAATTAATATAACTTCGTAAGCAATTCAAAACTCAAAATATTATATGGATATTGTATGCGGTCTAATGTGAAACCGTGTGTGCGCGGTTCTGTAAAAATAATTATGGTGAATATTTTACACATAATATTTTTTATTAAAGCTTATTGTTCACCAATGTAATCGTTTTTAGTTTATTCGAGTCTGTATTAGATTTAGAATTAGATAATACAATTAATGGACAACTCGGGAGAAACAACGATTTTACATTTTATTGATTACATATTATAAAACAGTGTGTAACAGAAAAACCTCACAAATGGAATAACTTTTGTAGGTAGTAATCTATGTTCAAATTTTTTTTTTATATATAGGTATATATAAACGTCACAAGTACAGTTGATCATTTTTTGTTTATACCAATGTGTAATTAAAATGCATTACATTTTTTTGGAAAACTTAAAATGTTTGGAGTAAATTAATTTGAATAAAACGTTTGTTTTGAACATTTTCTTTTCGGGAAATTCTTCACATAAATAGTGTATAACTTTCATAATGTTTGTCAAACGCTCAACTGATGATATTATACATTTTTTGTTTTTATTTTACTTATAAAGTCATCCCTTCTGATACAGCCTATATATATTTTTTGTTTCGATTAAATTTAGTCATACTTATCACATCGTACACATACATTTTTATGAACATTTTTTTTTAGTATTTTTAACTCTGGATCGTTTGTTGTAACAACTAAAATGATAACTATTCGATCGTAAATGATTACCTATTTTTCGGAACACCAACGAGATCGAATGAGTAATTCAATATTGTTTACTCAGATATGATATATTTTATATTCAAAGCAAACTAATGACGAAACACCTATATATTATCTTGACTGCCCAAATACACATTTGTATACGGAAAATACAATTATTTTCCTGCAAAAAACTTCCAACCCCCGATTCGAACATCCGAATGCGCATTTCAGGGAATTATTCCGGTCTCGGCGCATAAATTATCGTCATATAATACCGGCTTTATGTACGTAGACAATTTTATGTTTATTGACAAATGTTGTTTCTTTTCTTTGCTTTTCTATTTCGTGGAAACGCGTGAGTTATTCCGTTATTACTTTTTTTCCACCCTCGCCCCGTTCCCAAACTCCGGACGGCTTATCTTGTAAATCAATTCGACGCGGTCGGGTTTTGATATAACTGAACAAACAAGTGAAATATTATTCAAAACCTCGGGGAGATTTTAATGCTATTATCGAACCGGTAATCCTGTTTTCTTAAACATTACGTCTTTCGAAACACATGTATTACAAATAATATTGTAATCGAACGATTGGCGCGCGGTTTACTGACATTTTCCACTGTGCTGTTGTTTTAATAATTTCCACGCGATGTCACGGACGCTGCGGGCCCCATAAAAATACAACGAGAACAAACGACGAGTATTCCGTCATAACGAGTTTTCGATGAGACGTATAACGAGATGTAAAATGAAGATTTCTTTATCGTACTATAGCTGAATATTACCCGGTGTTTCCCTGAAAAAAAAATCGCCATCGTTCGACTCCTTTTGGATGTGGAAGCGACGTCTTTTTAAACAAAATAATATTATATTTGAATTTATCCCGACCGGTGCCGCCGTGAGATTCGCTTGCGGTAAATCGCGAACCCCGTGTGGTTTGCAAGTATATAATTTAAATCTAAGGTATCAAAGTTATTATAAGTTTGTAGTCTTCACTTAATTTCAATTACAGCGGATTAATACAATCGTTTAATACAAAATCGTAACCTGACCTATCCGTACTAAGATCCGATGAATAAGAAAAACCCAAACATTCGCGTATGGATGGATGAAAAAAAAAATTTAATGCAAAAACAAAGCAAACAATTGGTCGACCAAACTCGAGGATCGAACTTGAGACATTCTTTACTAAAAGTTCCATTGCACCAACAGGCTTATACAATTAATAATAATAATTATTATCAAAACCAATACAAACCATTTAAAAACAAAAATGTCCATCGTAAATCTCGAAACATTGTTTGAGCACCTCTCCGAGTTGACCCTTGTATTTACTCTTCTAGTATATCTTATAGTATAACTTCTTCTCAAAGATCTAATCTATATCTGTACCGAATTTCATCGCTAACGAATGAACGATTTAGGAATGTATTAAGAACAGACTGACAGACAAACAATCATTTTTATAAATATAGATTTTACGATTTTAGATGTTACCGTAATGTGCCGCATGTACCATCATTATTGTAGTATTCGCTATTCGTCCGCACTTGCCTACACACGTACAACGGTTGTATAAAGCTTCTTTGACGAAATCGGCACGCAAAAGACTAACGGAAATGATGAATAATATAATGGGATCGCGTTAGTCGGAGAAACCCAGAAAAACCGATAATTCCTAGTCAAAGTCATTGTAAAATCGTTACCATAAACTATACGAGCCGGGAGCGGATGCGCGTGTGAACACTGCAGTAGTTGTACTTACACACACACACACACACACACACACACACACACACACACACGTACATTATACGCATTACGCGCAGGAAGCCTACGAAACGACAAAGAATTATTTATTGCTCGCGATATTTCCGTAACAATTCTTACACAATACAACCGCACTGCAAGTCATGGCACTGCAGCCTCTTCCGTCCCTCCGAAATACGCTCCTGTCGTGTATATTATATATGGGTAGGTCCTGCAGGTGCCACTTTTTTTTTAGAGTGGTTTTCGCGACCCTCGTCCCATGACCGTCTGCACCTGAGAACCTCCGGTGGCAGGCCCTCCGGTGAAGGGAGGGCGAGCAATCTTTACAATATAAGTCCCCGCTTTTAGGGCATCGCGTGATTTATACAATCCGTATAATATAATTCACGAGAATAGTAAAAAGGTGAGTTCACGCCCCTGGCGGTCGTCCTGCAGAGTCCGAGGTACCGACGTGAAAAATATGATAACGATTTTGTATTGTTTTCAATACGGACCGCGGCCCAAATAATACAGTTGACGATTTAACATAATTCAATGTGCAATTGAATTATATAAAACAATAAATTAATCATAATATCATTATGAAAAAAAAAACAAAATGGTTGTGCGAGAGAGAGAGAGAGAGAGTGAGAGAGATAAGTAATACATTAGGACGACTTACGGATCTCCGTTGGCAATACGCATCGTCCATAGAGTGGGAGGTTACGGGAAAAGTTAGTCGTACACAATGACAAAGATAAGGGATAGGAAGGTCGGGTGTGGATACAAGGAATTTCAAAGTTAACCATGGAATAATATATACATCGGAAAAAACTCGTCCGGAGAGGCCAAAGCCGGATTAAATAATCACTATACCTAGGAATAGACTATATAAGTACTAAAGTTGTTGGAAAAACAGCCGCGAACCGTAAGGACTAGCACGCCCTGCGGCGCACGTCATCTAAAGGGGTTTTGTTTGAACACTGCAAAACTTGTGACGAACAATTTTCGATTGTTTTTTTCCCCCTATTTTCTTAACGTTACATCTAGTAACACTGTGATTTGGGTTGACCACCGATCAAACCTTTACGCACGCATAATGCATAAACTTTATCAATTTATTAGTGTATGTTATCGACGTGGTCATATTCGCTTATTGAATAGAACCTAGTACCTATATGTAAATGTTAATTGTTATACACCGTCAATCGTTGTAGTACAGTGTCCGTCTAACGGCCAAATGTGGGCATTGGCTAGTTAAAAAGTTAAAGTTGAGTTGACGATTTAATTTTTCTAATTAACTAGTTTAATTTACGGATGGTTATGGGAATTTACTGGCTTTTCTCGGTTGATTTAAAAACAATCCGTCTAGTATTAAACATTTTTTGAAATTTTTATTTTTCATGTGTCTATACGTAATTAATGTTAATACAAAAATAATAATAAACCAAAACTATAATAATACATACATTAAATTTCTATTATTTTTCCCTATATAACAATTTTGTATACAGATATATTTTAGTAGATTAGATAGGCATTATAAGTTATAACAATATTATTAAAACAAGTTTATGGTAGGTACACATAAAAACTATCGATAAGAAAAACACGGTCATATTCCAGGTTTTTGAAATTGGAAAAAAAATTCTATAAGTAGATTAACTTTTTTCAAACTAAGTCAAGTTAATATTTTTTTCCATATTAGCTTTTCACCTGTCGAGTTGAATTTATGATTTGTTAACTTCTAACTTATCGGTCTTGTGATTTCTTAACTTAGTTTACCTTGAGTAAATTATTTTCATTAACTTCCCACCTTTTCTTATGGATTTATAAACTTCAGCCACTTTGAATTATTTTGAACGATGATCCTTTTAGAGTTTGGTGCGATATTTGATTAGACTTTAATTTACATTTTTTCACTTTGTTCTTTTTTTTTTTTAAATAGTTAATTTTCTAACTATATATGAATGATGAAGAAAAAAAACGTCGTTGAACTTGAAAATCAATTTGGTTGATCCATACGACAAAACACACTGTTTATGGCGATAACAGACTGAATATATAATATTATGTCGATAAAATTTCAATATGAAAACTTTTTTCCTCAGATGGGTAAAAAGTTCATCGCCTATCCGACATAGCTATGGTTATCAGAATAACGCGTGTCATTTCAGTATTATTTTTGTGTGGCATAGAAAAAAGTCGAGCATTTCTAAACATTTCGTAAATATCATATCGGACGATACTCGTTCCGCTGACCACGACGATACCTAAGTATGCGAACCAAAATAATTTAAATCGTGAAATCGAGTTGCCCGAAAACAAAACTGCACGGTCGGCGAGCATTGAAACATCAGCACGTCAGACGGCTTTGTCGTACCCACCTATGAACCCATCTTGCAGTATTATTATAATGTTCAAAAATACCATCGTTATCGCACAATACGATTCAATCGTCATTTCAACAATTCATTATGACGTCATGATAATCGTTACGCTGGTAATTATTACGATTTCGCTTTATCTCGGTATCTATGAGATGTGATTTATTAGTCAAAACCATTGTGTGAAATCGATAGGTATACCCATACCATTTATATACGGTACATTATTATTGTGTATATCATGCAAGTTTAGAAAGTCGAAACCTTTGTCGTGATACATTATTTGCGTTTGCGGAATAATTCGACACGACACTTTGACACCGTTCAGCCTGTGATATTCCAACAGCGGACGGATAACTTTTGCCGCAATCGGAGCGTATAATATGTATAAAATATGGTGCTCCTCGCCCTGTTCGAAGCGTTTGCACGCGATCCCCACAAAGAATTTGAATACAAATTTAACTGGCCCTGTACACAAGTGTGTGTGTGTGTGTGGGGGGAGAGGGTGTTACGCTCGAAACGTGTATACGTCAGGTTATTTGGGCATAATACTCGTTTCGCTGACCACGATGATACCTAGGTATGCGTACCAAAGTTGAAATCGTGAAATCGATTTTCGCCAGAGTTGCCCGAAAACAAAACTGCGCGGTCGGCGAGCATTGAAACATCAGAACATCAGACAGCATTGTCTACCCACTTATGAAACCATTGTGCGGTAGGTAGGTATTATTATAACATTATAACGTTTAAAAATACAATCGTCATCGCACAATGCGATTCAATAATATGGTCATTTCGACAATTCATTATGACCACCATGATAATCGTTATACGCCGGTAATTATTACGATATCGCTTTATCTATAAAATATTATGATTTATCGGTCAAAACCATTGCGTGAAATCGATAGGCATACTTACCATTTATATACGGCACATTATTATTGTGTATATCATGCACGTTTAGAAAGTCAAAACCTTTGTGGCAATACATTATTTACGTCTGTATCGACACGACACTTTGACAGCGTTCAGCCTGTGATATTCAAACTGCGGGCGGATGACTACTTTTGGCGCGGTTTACCGCAATCGGAGCGTATAAAATGTATATAGGGTGCTCCTCGCCCTATTCGACAAGTTTGCACGCGATCCCCGCGACGAATTTGAATACAAATTTAATTGGCCCTGTATACAAGTATGTGGAGGGGGAGTGGGGGTGTTACGCTCGAAACTCGCGTGTCCGTCGGAGTGTAAACTTGATGTATATACAGAGGCGCCAAAGAGTATTATGACAAATTGCATATTATTTAGCTCGACGACCCGATAACACGCGATAAAAATCGTAATAACGACGGCGATGACGATAATAATAATATAGCAAATGTTCATTTGAAAACCGTATTATGTTAATATATATATACGCACACCGGATAATACGCCGCAGCTGCCTATCGCGTTAAGCTGTCAACAGACGTAAACCTTTGTTTTCCGAATTTCCGATATAATAATAATAATACGGTATACTAATAATGATAACTACAAGGACAATTATTCCAAACCATTTCTGTCTCTGTTCGTGTGACGTTTACATTTCATGTCGCTACGACAGACGAAGCATCATTATTTTATAAACGGGTTTTCCCCGGATTAGAAAGCCACCACAATCCACTCGTGAGATATGGCTTACACGATAATATGTACTTTTTGGCTTCCTGGAAATCCTCGTCGCAGACTCAATATAAATGGGTGTAGGGCCGTGATATTAGATATTCTTATAACCGTTTAATCCTGAGCAAAGTGTCACAGACGGAGGGTGGCTTCTTGTTCGCGTAAATTTAATTGATGTTTTTCTTCCCCATCCCTTTATCATGTATTCGTATTGAATGTGAATCGGATGACTAATAAAACGCATTACTGTCGTTTGATTACGTCTCAAAGTGATAAGACGAGCCTCGCACCGACACCCACAACTGACCGACTAGCGGTGTGCGTGTGTGTCGCAACTTAGGCCCCGTGCAGGGGCGGACTGGCCCAGGGTGCCATAAACCAGGTAGAACCCAGGGCCCCCATTCGTATTTATAATACAGGCCCCGATTATCATTTTCTGGCTCTTTCTTAAATTTAACTCTTAATGTAATATAGAACTCTTCCCAAAATTTAGTAAGTTTAAAAAAAAATACGGGTCCCTGATTAATTTTGCATCCTGGACGAAAAGTAACAAGTCCGCCTCCGGTCCCGTGTCCCGTTTACCCTATTTTGTTTCCGTTTGCGTCTTCATTGGTTTGTTTTTTGACCATCTTACCACCGTTTACCATCACCGCAGTTCGTCTCCACCATCTGCCAAACAATCAACATCCAAGCTGGCACCCATTGTTCACCTCCGTCGCCCACCGTGCAAAACCATCGCCGTCCTCGACATCACGGTTTTGTTCTCATTTTGTATTCCTGATTTTTATCGTGTATTTTGTTATTAATTATTCCCCATTGGCCAGTACTCATTGCGCCCCAATTATTTATTTGTGGTTCGTTTCGTGTGGAATAGTAGACCGTCAAAACACGGCGAATGAAAATAATTGGTTTCTCTGTTAATATGTAATTTGTAATAGTAATTATATAAACGTATAATAATTGATGTGTAATGTCACTCACGTATAATATGTAAAAATTTAATAAACGTTTGTAAAAAAAAAAAAATGTAATTTGCTTTGGAAATTTGGTACATTACATGAGTATACGTCATAGTTAATCATATTATTTAACTACACTATATTTTACATACCTAATACTATACAATATATACAATTAAAAAATATGAATGTTTTATTCACATTGATATTTTAGTTAACCAAATCGAATTAGTGTATTGTAATTATTTAATCGTATTGTCTATTTAATGAATAATTTGTATTTAAAATTGTGAACTTATGAACCTCACACGAACATTGCCAGTGAGGTCCATAACTTCTTGAAGTATAAATACCTAAATTAAATAAAAAAATATCGACACCAGTCATCATTCTTCTCGGATGTTAGTGTTGAAAATATCTATCTTGCACACTATTCTCTCCTAGACCTTGCAAATTAACAATACGTTCTCATTGCTTGCATTATGTTTCAATGTCACTCTTGTACTGATAGAAATCGGATCGATTTCAACACAAACAAATAATATATTAATAAATAGTAATTATCATTCTCAAACGACGGTGGGAATTGTTGGAAATCGAAACCCGCGACTAAGACGTTATTATCGAACAGCGAAAAAGCTGCGGAATCACGATTTTTTCTATAATATTATAGGACGCCATCGCAGCAAAAGTGTTATTATCGAGGAAAAAAATCGTGTCGGTCAAATTATGTATATATATATACTCCTACTGTATACATTTACAATATACGCATGGTTCGAGATTTTTTTTTTCAATTCGATTGACTCCGCGCGATCGGCACTAAACGAAGCTAACGGAAACTGACGGGTTTATGTGAAAGCGTGCGTGTTCCAGCGGGGCTTTCGACGTGACGTACAATAAAGTTTACCGGGAAAAATCACATTCTCCGCGCTTATGACGCCTTATATAGATGTTTGGATGTGAGTATGTATGTGTGTGTGCGGGCACGGACCGACGACGACAAAAGGTATTAAACGCTATACATGTATCGATGGGAAATCACTATTCCTATCACGCCATATTTCAAAAGATGTTCTCTCATAGTATATATATGATACGCCTTTTAACATTCTTCCGATGTACCGCCGGTATTACTGTTGCGTGCACGTGTGTACGTATATAAATGTAAGTCCCGCAGCTCGCACTAAAAAAATAACATCGTTAACATTTTTTTTTGTCTCGTATATAATATATAGGTAGGTTGGTATTGCGCTTTTTCCGCCCGCGTGCCTGTTTCTCGACGCAAAGCCCCTCCGGCCGCAACGGAAATAATCTGTACAATAATATATACGGGACGATGTAAGCGCGATAAATCCCACGCACGGTCACCCATCCTAGATTATGTGCCTACGCCGTCACCGAAGACCACCACGCGCGACTTAAATCGGCACCGCGACATCGGGACTTTATATATTATGGCGAAATGACTTTCGGGTCACGTCAACGTCTGACTACGATATATATATCGTATTATAATATATACACAAACGTCCGACTCGGTTGAATTAAGTATTTAAATCGTCACGAATAATGCCTACCTGCTGAACCCGCGCCATTCCGACGTCATGTACTAAGTTATAATAATATTAGGTACCTTATATTAGTCCTGCGCGTTTACGGTAGGCAGGTACTTATTTATTTATTTATTAATGTATTTGTACTCCAATTACCCGGTAAAGACGGGAACATGCTGGTTGGGATTTCTTAACTTCGTTACAATACACACACACACACACACACATAGGTATAGAGTGAGACTTCCATATTACAGCGTGCAACATCTGGAAGCGAGGAAGCAGGAAGCGACCTCCTGACAGATGAAAAATAATTTTGATTCTAATCAATATTTTATAATATCTTTTTATTACACATTATAGTTTATTGACTATCCCGCTGCACGTATTGTATAACATTTTTGAATTTTTAATACTGAAAATAAAACATTTTAAATTGAAATTACGTTTTTCTTCGAAAAATTCAAAAATTCTGTTTAAATATTTTTTTATCATATTATACTACATTATGCACAGCAAAAATAATGAAATTTCAAAAATAAATAAGAAATAAACTACATTGATTAAATAAATGTTTTTACAATTAAAATTACTTATTACATTTAAAAACCATATTTAAAATGGGAAATTGGCCATTTTGAATTTGTTCAAAAAATAAAATAAAAATGTTATATTATGATACGAGTATGTAGGACAAGAGTCTATAAACTATATATATAAAAAAAAATAGTAATATTGATTATAACAAAAGTAATTTAATTTGTCAGCTCTTCCTGTTACGATCTGTATAACTGTTTAGTATAGCAATCTTCCATTTAACGTAGCTTTCTGTTCAACAAAATATTTTTTGAGAACGGAACCAAGTTTGAACCCTGTTTATTTGATTCTTTTTAACAAAATTCTCTAAAATACGAATTTTTCGTGTTTCCCACAAGACTTCGCAACATAAAAGTTTTACTTTTTTATATTTATTATTATATAGCTACAGCCACGTCAAAGGTACATATCAAAACCCAATACAGCTGTTAATTGCAACGAGAAACGCAATTATTACGCAATATTAATATACGTATACTAATAATAATATTATGTTATGAGTAGTAGCTAATCACGTTGATAACTCGCATAATATTGAATAACATATTTTATTACAATTAATTAATATTATATTGACATCTATAACATCAGTTGATATTACCTATGTAAAGTTAATCTAATACATATCACGAAATAATAGTAATATTGCATATTTGGGTTCTTGGAAATAAATAATCACTGAACCGAGAAAGTCATACGTCATAATTATCAAACTCCATAATATTATATTATAATAATAATTATAATACAATATAATAATATAATAATATAACAATATATTATAACAATATAATAATATAATAATTATAATAATTATTAGGTATTGTAACGCTAAAAATAAACTTACTGTCATCAATTATGTTAAATAATGAACATAGAGAATTATGCGCCCATCCCTCGACTATAAATACTTAAGTTTAGTTCTTGACAAGCGACTCACTTAGCGCTGCTACACCAAACTTAAACGTAAACAGGCCAATAATATTACAAGTCTCCATCTCGTTAAAACACTCCCCAAATACAAAATGCGTCTCGACGACAAACTCTAGATCTAGAGATCCTCCCAATCTGTAAAACTATTACAAAACCGGTCTGGTCATTTGGTATACAAATTCGTAGGCCCGCTGAGCCTTCCAATATATTACTTCCACTTCAGGCTTTCCACTCCATTATTGTCTTAAGCAAATGACACGAACGCTCTGGTTTATAACAAACGAATCGGTCCACGACGACCCACAAACACTCACAGTCTTTGAACTCATATGATTTATTTTAAATTATAAACATAGATAATGATGCATCCATCCCTCAACTATAAATACTTAAGTTTAGGTCTTGACGAGCGACTCACTTGGTGCCACTACACCAAATTCAAACGAAAACAGGCTAATAATATTATAAGTCTCCAACTCGTTAAAACACTCCTTAAATCCAAAATGCGTCTCGACGACAAACTCTAGATCTAGATGTCTTCCTAATATGTAAAACTATTACAAGACTAGCCTGTTAATTTGGCATACAAAATCGTAGGTCCGCTAAGCCTTCCAATATATTACGTCCACTTCAGGCCTTCCAGTCCATTATGGTCTTATGCCAATGGCACGCACACTCTGGTTCAGTGGCTAATCCCTCTATCTCAGGGGAAATTGCCTCTGAAATTACTGTCCCCAACGCCAATGCACTGGTTTATTACAACGAATCGCTCCACGACAACCCACAAACACCCACAGTCTCCAAACTCGACCAGAATCATTGTAAAATATTCCACGTTAAACACACCCGTCAAACCACCCAACCCCCTCGTTAATAACATTTTCGTCAGGGTGTGTTCTCTCACCGGCCATGGTCTTTAGGCTATTGCGATACTCACCGTGTGTCCACCAAAACAAGGTAGGTAGGTACACAGAAAAAATTAAGCTGTTGTGCAAATAATTTTATGTTATAGCTAAACAACATTATAGATTTAAATTTTTACAATTTTTTGAATCGTTATCATTTGAAAGTCTTGATTTTTTGATTGAAAAAATAATAAATAATATGTTCGATTATATTATTATTATACCGAAACGAAATATTTTTTGATGTGGGTAAGTACTTAGAATTCTGATTTATAAACATCGAATTTCCAACTAGTAGTTAATTTGTTTTAAGTAGGTATTTAAAGTTTGAATAAACAGTGAAGAGTAACATAGGGGAAGCCTAAAAACGTTTGTTCCCTCATTTAAACATTAAAGTTTAAATACATATAAGTTTTAACTATTTATTAACTAAAGCTGTTCAAAATCCAATTTGAACGTTTTGTAGAACAAATATGAAATTCAAAATAATATTGTGACGAGAAAAAAAAAATATTGAAATTTTTTTGAAAAATATCTTGTTGTTTTGCTATGATATCAAATCATGGAAAAATAATATTTTCAAAACTATGAGTGTGGACATTTAAATGGTGATCAGTTTAAAATATTATGCAATAACTATTAGCGGATTATGTCGTTGATTTTTTTTTTTTTGTCTAATCGTGAAATGAAAAATCCGTACACACAATAACGCCTAAAATTATAACACCAATTTTACGTAACAATAAAGATTACTATACTTAAGTACTGGACTCATCATTTAGTATATTTGTGTGTTTATAAATAAATATTATATTTTTTAAATTGTTATCTCATCTTTTTTTTTCGTTACGCCATCGTTGTGCGCAAATGAAATACTATAACGTAGCATAAAAGAAACTCTATAGTGACATCTGAAAAATGTTAATAATATTATATTCCGCTGACGATAATATTAAAGTCGAAAATTTGTTTGCGTTGCGTCGAAATTGATTTATTTAAAACTTGAGTTTAAGCATCCTTAATGCGTTTTTCGGGATAATATTATTTGATATTCAGCACGGCGAAAAGTCTAGCTAGTGTGAGGGTTTTTTTTTTATTGAAATTTTAATACATTGAATTTTTAATATTATTAAATTAGTACATAGTATCACTTATCATTATAAGCACGTAATTTTGAGGCCATTGTCCACATAGCAATATTTTTTTCCTTCCTTAGCATCTAAGCATCTTAAATTCACAACACTATTTTATTATGTTCTCCAAGACACTCGTCGCCAGTGTATAGTTGGTAACCGATTTTGATCTGATCCAGACATTTCAGTGTGGCCATTTCGGCGTAGTATCTTTATATTATTTCTTAAAATGATTTTAATAAAATGCGTTTAAATAATAATTTTAGCATTAATTATATTGTACCCATATCATATATCGGTTTTTATCTCACTTTGATCGGTAACCGGTTAGGTCAACTGTACCTATATAAACCTATAAAAGTGGAATTGGGAATATACTATCGCGGAACATAATCTATATTACGATCTAAGTTAATATAGGTATATATTTCACATATTATATTTATACATTTTATAAATTTAACTGTTATCAATAGGTTAGCTAATAATTATATTATCATATTTTTATCTATTTCTTTTTGTATGAGGTTTTTAAGAGGAATAGCACATAATTTGAACTGCAGAATATTTTTATTTATAATTTTAATAGCATTTTCCTTATTTTAATTGAATTTGTATTTCATTTTAAACATAAGTTAGCTAATTATATAATTATAAAATTATACAAACTTATACAATAAACTTTCTGGCAATTTCTTGAAATGGCCCTACGCCAAAACGGACATATGGCGAAACAGCCTTAAACCAAAATGGCCACTTCGAGATGGCCATGCCGAAATGACCACGCCAAAATAGGACAACCGGATTTTGATAATCATTTCTTCAATCACAAAAAAATAATATTTAAATGTATTTGCACAAACAACAAAACAAATCAATTACACATTTACCTTTAGCATTGCGTTGATAAAATAAACTTGAAATATTGAAATTTTAATAGAATACCTTACGACATTATATAAATACACATAATTATAATAATAATAACAAAACGAGTGTACCTCGAAGTACGATTTTTCTCTTAAAAAAATAGCTAACTGTGAAGCTTTTAATTTTTATTAAGTTTTTTAATGCGTGTATTATTATATTAAGAAAAAAAATGGTGGATAAAAAGAATAATTAAACATGCCTTATTCAAAGAGGGTAATTTTTTACGTTTTAAAAAAATTTGCGTTTAAAATATTATTGCAATACTGTACGTATTATTTTGAAGCATTTATACATTGTGTAGGTATTTGATTAAATAATTAGTTTACAAACAAAATTTCGCGATCCTGCTGTGATTGTGTATTCGATGAATTAATTTTGTTTTATTTGATTAATTTAATCTCGTTACGCCATTACGCTACAACAAACACAAAAATATCTTCAGACAAAATTGAATGTTAAAGGCAAGCTGTAATTAATTTAAACGGTTTTTTTTTTTTTTTTACTTTTGTTGTTAATTTCGAATTGGTTTTAAACAAACAGTTTTTTAACAAAACGTCTTTATCTTGTTTGTATTTTTTTTTTTTTGTATTATTATTATTATTATTATTACGACGATGACGTAAATAGTGATCGACTATAATTATTACCGAGGTACACACTTGACCAGGTATTTTACATGCAGCTTGTGTGTTTATGTTTAATTTTGATGTATATTTTATTAATATAAAAAAAAAAAAAACATCTTTTGCTATTAATATTTATTTAGGCTTACGAGTTCGACACGAGTTTTCGCACGTTACGACTTACGAGCAATAATTTGCCGTGTCGCTGTAAAATTCGTTGATCAACCGCTATTCAGTAGTTTGCGTTGAATTATAAATTTTTAGATTAAAAACACATTTCAAGACGTATGTATGGGTGAATTGTAAAGTTTACCGGAATTCCCGTTTCACGCAGGTCTCGCCGAGTCTTTTGCTTCAATTAAGTGTTCGTAAAGGTAATCAGTGTGCGTCTGATTCGCAGGCAGTTCGGAATGAGCATTTTCTTTTTTCGAATGGGGTCAATTGGGTTTTTGTGTTTGTCTTGTGGGGTTTTATCCCCCGTAACTTGATTGGTTGCGGCGCACATTTTAGTATGTCTCATCGGTAATACCTACTTTTGTGTATTTCCTTATCGAAAATACCTTATTAGAGAACAATGCAACGTTTTTCCTGACGTTTTTCCTTTTTTTTTTTTTATCTTTGTTTAGCTGCAAAATTTAAGTTTAAGTTCAAATATTTCCAACGTACGTGAACTATCACATTTGTATTTTTTTTTTATTATTCATTTCTTATATCAGTTAGGAGGGGTCTCTGAATAATATATATGTTGATAACTAAACGATTAGGTCAGTATAAAAGTATTCTGTACGAATTTTTGAACGGCCGTGTATGCAACTCTATGCCCTTATTTTTATCATAATTGTGTCAAAATTCAAAGTTATAACTTATAAATATGATTTGACTATTTGATATGCCTCCAGTATAAAACCTATATGTAAGCACACAATTTGTTAGTTTATGAGTGATTCGAGAAAATTCAAAATTTGAACGAACTTCATAAAATACGGTGTGGTGTTATATTATGATAACCATACAATTATCAAAATAATTTGGTGAGATCAGGTGTGAAAGACGAATCCCATTCCATAACTTTTATTTTTCTTAAGATTACTATTTACAAAGCTATCAGTAAATATCTTCAGCAAGTCCGCTCGGCGACAATAATGATTGAAAAAAAAATCGAAACAGAAAAGTATTTACAACGGAAAATAATAAATATTATCAGAAATCATTGAAATATTATTCACGGAAAATGGTGAGCTATTTCAAATCATGGCATTTATAACAATATCATAATTTGCAAAGGTAGAATTGTATCGTTTAAGTATTTAAAGATTAAAATTTTAGCTTCTGCAGCGTTACGGGTAATGCTGGGCATGTTAAAAAATAATTTCCATTTGGTTAATTATATAGAAAAAAACATGTTGTTAATAGTTAATTTCTGAAATGACCCAAATAAAAGAGTGAACAAAACAAAAGAGTATATTAAAAAATATTCATCCATACATTTGAATGAAAATAATATTTGTATACATGATTTGGTCTAGCGGAGATTAATATTATTATGATTTCATTGTTACTAATTTTCAAAACTTTCAATAAAGTTTTTTAAAACCGAAACAAAAATGTAAATGTTTTTACTGATAGTTTCAATCATTTTTACTCGATTGGAATTAAATTCAAAATGACCTAGTTTCAGACTATATAAGTTTCTTGACAACATTTATGTCAAACCTATAGCTTATAAAATATAAATTGGGTTACATTTTAAAGTTTCCTAATAAAAACCAAATGCAACTGTGCAGTTAAAAAGCCAAAACTTTACTTTTCAACGAAACCTCTTTTACTTCATAACACTTATAATTATTGGAGTAATCACTGATTTCCTCTCTCGTTCAAATAATTACAAATATAATATATTATATCATAATATGTGTGCGGTGCTCAAAGTGGGAAAAAATTCAAGGGGGGCTAATGTCTCCATATAGTTTTAAGCGTTCCATATATAATTTTATTTGGAATGTCTAATGTAAATATTGTAATGTATAAACAGTGGTTGTACATCCGAGTTGGTGTATTTTTTAATTTTTAGAAAAAAAACGAAAAAGAAAAACAGTATAAAACACTGTTTTAAACAGTATATTATTTAAAATAACTTAATTTTAATTTAATATGTAATTTACTTATACCTACGCCAAAATGCCATGTACTAGTATATTATTATGTTTCACTGTTTATTTATTACTTATTTTAAATATTTTCTGAATGGATGTCTTATGTGGACATTATATTATGAATATATTATTAACTATTAAATAAAAACGTTTTAAATTTTGTAATTTATTAAATAGAATTTAAAAAAAAAATGAAAATGGATGGTAATAGATATAATTGTTTAATACTTTAACTTTTTCGCTTGACGTGTGTGTGTGTGTGTGTGTGTGTGTGTGTGTGTGTGTGTGTGTGTGTGTGTGTGTGTGTACGTGAAATCTAATCCAATCAAAAAAATATACTTAAAATGCACCGTTCTTGCATAAAATTAACAAAATAATATCTCGACTGCAGCTATTAATTCAGCTGCTTATACTAACTTAAAATTTGCTTAATTGTAAAATAACGAAAACTTGCTAAGTGGCAGCAGCACTAAATACACATCATATGACCTAAAATAATATCATACCCCATTCCGGTAAAATATACCATCGAGTGACCTTCGCTATCGCCAATAATATTTTAATAATAACAATACTAGTAAAATTATACTATATTATATTGATACTACGTATCAGTAAATTAATCAGTCGGACCGTTTTGGCGAGGGGGATGCGCGAGGGGTGGCACGGCGACATATTTTATACAAATACCTACCCTTATTTCGGTCATTATTGGCTCGAGTTCGCGTGGGTGCTCTCGCGTCCCCTACATACCTTATACCACCCGGCGTACACGGTAAACGCTTAAATGGGTATACAAATATTATGCAAACACATATCGCCGCCGGGGCCGAAACAACGTCAGTCGGTCATCGCAGCGGCGGCGGAGATCCACCCGGGGTCTTCGTTACCCTCAGTCGGAATCCTGACGGGCGAAGAACACGCGCAAAAAAAGAACACCCCCCCTCCTGGACGCGCTGCGACGGGTGGCTGTACGCGGACTCGTGGAAAACCACGAAGAAAACCTTGGAGGGGAGGTGAGGAAAAAAATGATCGCGTGCATGCAAATAAACGGCGGTGGGCGTGTCCGGCGTACACGCGAAACTGTGGCGATTATAATGATATATGGGACGCTGTCGTCGAGCGGATGCACAGATGCGCCAAAGCACCGCTCATTACGGGCCAACAATGGGCTCGGATTATTTTCTTAGACAATATAATAATGAAAACCGCGCCGAGCCCCGCCGAGACTTCGCCGCCGCCACCGCGTTCCCGCGGCCATGCCGATGGCGGGATGGTGTGGGGAGGTGCGGCGGCAGCGTAATGCGAAGTCGGCGAGGGGTCGCTGATGGGTCGTGGGGCGGTGGGTCTCGTGGGCGTGGGGTGCGGTGGCGAGGGGATGAGTGTTAGTGAGGTAAATTCGAGTCGTATACAGTATATACGGTTTTCTTTTGTGGGTCGCGCGGACGTCTGAGCCGTTACTTCTTCTGCAGCTTCTTCTTCATCATCCCCTGCTCCATCTCCACCCACTTCTCTTCCTCCTCATGCAGTTCCCGCCCGCCGTCTATGATATAATAATAATAATATATAGGCTTACAACTGTGTATACGATTATATAGCTTTCCGTCTGCCGTAGGTATACTATATATGTACCGAGACCGTCGGTGGTACAAAAGCTCTCCGGGGCCAGGTCCCCTGCACGCTCGTTTGCGATTATTACTTACAATTACGACGTCATGAGCCACTCTCTCTTTCTTCGGGGCTATGAAAAATCGCCGGCCTTTTTTTCAAAATTCGTTTCTCCTCCGTTCCTTTCCCGGCGAGCACGTTATTTCGACGCAGCACGTGATACTGAGCGTTCGTTCATGACGATTCAAGTCTCTGCGGCCGCTGTTGGTACTCGCGTATTTCGGAAGGATATTCAGTGCGATATGGAATCGACGAGTGACTTAGTAGTTTTGCTGTCGTGCGGGACGTCTAATTCGCCGCCTCTGATCGAACGGAAATGAAATCGAATACAATTACGTAGCCGTCACGTGTTCCGCGGCGAAACGATTCTCGGCGTGCGGTCCCCTTAGTCGACAATAATAATAATAATTACTATTTTGATTATGACGCCGACGACAGCTGCGGAGATGGAATTCTCGTCGTCGTCTCGCGCATAATATTATTATATTATATCAGGATATTCGTGTGAAACGATGTAGCTGTAGCACGCACGCTGTAGCACTGTAACTACAGAGAGTTTCGACGAGTATTTGCTCAGGAACTGATTGACAACATCGATGTACCTACGAATATCATTTCGAGTGCTTCTGTCGTCGTTTGAACGTTACACTCGAAACCAACCCTTTACTTTTTGACGACGAAAACCGTTGGTTTACTTGCGGCTAAGGACCCGAGCCGACCTGAGGCCCGCCAAGCCGATCGATGTTTTTGAAACGTATTTAATATTATAGGTATTTAAAATATAATTCTTATATTAGTATAAGTCTTTATGATTTCATCACATCTCTCTTCCCATACAAAAAACGACGGCCCTCGATGGAGGGATTATTTCGTGGATTTGGGCAGCCGTAAAAAAACACAGTTGGAGACCGCATTACCGTGCTTATGGGGTGACTGCTGAGGACGTGTCGAATACGAGGAAGGACAGAGAGAGGAGACGTACAAATTGTTACTCGCGGTGATGTAAAAATACATAATCGGTGTGAAGGTGGGCTGCAGGTGCGCGCGCTCGCACGTTTAATTATCGAACAAAATTTGGCGTTTGCGCGTGTGGACACCCACATGAATTTTGTTGTACATATTGCGTAAAGGTACTGAAACGCATTTAACGTAAAACTCGATATTATTATCATCATCGCGACACAGACACGGTGAATTATACATCATGATATTATTATGGTCTTATATTGATTCAGCACGATAGTTTTCTGTATGCCACCCAGAGCAGTTGTTGTTGTAGTCCTATGTGGTACAAACTTTAAGTATAGTAATATATTATTATAATATTGCGTAGGTACGTCGTATATTATTATATATATGTGCGTACCTTCTACACTCCTAAATTACCATTGCTCTACCGCACGGTTTAGGTCGTTGCAGTACGGCAGTATGCAATTATTATTATACGGATCGGTAAAATTTATCGGTCCAATTTGAACATATTATTATTACTATATAAATGTTAAAGGCTACCGGGATAAACGGTAATAGACAATATTCCTAAAATGTTCAGTGTTGCAGCTTTAACGTAATAGTGGTCAAATTTCAAATACATCGTCATAAGCATATATTTAAGCCTCTATTATATCACTGACTTATTCTCCAACTCGATTCATATTAAAATTCGTTCGGAAACAAATGACAAGACGATAATACAAATATCATATTTTTTATTTGCGTATGATGGTTTCACCAACCTCCTCCCCACCTCTCCTTCGACTTCTGAGTATGAGTTTTAAAATGTGATTCAATATCGTATACAATATCAGCTATCGTGTCTTATTATATTGGGATTAGTTTTGTAAAATCTAAAGATCGGAAAGACCTAATTATCTGTGTGCGGGCCGAATTTAATAATCATCTAGAAGCAGCTGATCGTTACTATGGGAGTTGGATATTGGATTTCTCCGCCGTCCTGGTAGCGAAGTGTGATAATTATTGAATAAAATAAAGATCGCAATACCTCGTGTGTATAATGGACATTTTTCATCTCATATATTTTACATACCGTTGTAGTGCAGGTGACACGACACCGCATCCGGATGGCACTTGATCATGACGAGCATTAGTTAGCCGGAGGGAGTGTATGGTCCAGGCAAATGCACCGACAATTAAATGAAAAAATGACCCACGCTGAGGGATCAACAACCCTACAATTTCATATCGAGCACAAGAACTGTGTCACTACCGGTCCCATCAATAATATAGTATTTTGAACACGACGGACGAGATTCGAGCGGTCGGAAAACACAGGAGCAAAAAAATTGTAGAAACACACGAACCCGTGAGCGACATACGCAATTATAGGTATGTTGTGTACTCATAGGCGCAATTAGAGGATGGGCCTTGGGGGGGGGGATCAGTCGCCCCGTAACCCTCCCAGTTTTTTAATCATATTTTAGTTTAAAATATCAACTGTCGGTCCCCAGTTGCGACTATACGCGTGTACCCGATATTAAATTACTATATCGTCACTCGTATTTATTTTTTGGAATGACTCTGGATAGCACTATTGACTATCGCGTACAGTAGATAGTTGGAGGGAGTGTAAGGTCCAGGCAAATTCACCGACAATTAAATGAAAAAACGAACCCACGGTTTGAGATCAGCGACCCTATGATTTCACATCGATGCGCAAAAACTAGGCCACCGCCGAGCCCATTAATAATACAATATAATATACTATTTTGACCTCGATGGACGAGATTTGGGCGGTCGGAAAATTCGAGAGTAAAGAAAACACCTGAGCTCGTGACCGATATACGCGATTATAATATTCGTCGTGTACCCGGTATTAAATCGTCACTCGCATTTATTTTTTTTTTTGGAACGAAAGTGGGAGGAGAGGTAGGTAAGTCGACGCAGTGCAGCTGTACATAATATATTTAAGTGCAATCGCGTGAGTCACGTCTTGTGGAGACGAATGGAAACACAAAAGATAAACTCCGCGCACAATAATATTCGCCTCTGCTCGAATTCCGAGTTTTCTCCTGGCTTTTTTCTTCAATAAATGCCGTATACGTCACAAAGGATATTATATTTGTTTGCGATGGATCTTAGAGTTCACTCGAGATATCGAGTCACACCACATTGTTATCACGCATAATATTATAAACCAAAACGGATTTAGACGGCGGCAAGAAAATATTAGCTCCTCGCCGAGCGTACTCGCTTCCGTTCTACACTGGATATCATTTTATGTTATTGGAATAAACTCGCCTAACCTGGGTATGCCTTAAATTAAGGCAGCGTTTTCTAAAGTTTACGCAGATATCGGAAAGAAACCGAGACCTAGAGAGGATCGACGGACGGAAACTCTCCCTAGACAATGAAACCAGCAGGAAGTCGATGGAATCAGCCAAACACCTATCTGCAGGGAATAATTTAGAGTGGCGAGCGTGGAGAACAATAAACAGGGCAGGAGATATAGCACAGGATATGGGCAAAGTGGTCCAAAGGAAATCAGACAAAATGGGGCCTTGTTTCTATAGAATATAGGATTTGTGATTCTGGACAAGTTCAGACCATGTCCCGCCGTAAAAGCTGCCCAACTCCTTGCACAGTAGACGACACCAAGGACCATATAAGGAACAAGAAACATGGAGATATTAGTCAAGGACGGAATAGAAGTTGATAATTTGTGGCAATGGGAATAATTTTACACACAACTCCAAACAGTACAAATTATAATAATAAGCTATCTAGTTTAGACCGACACAAATTTACTTTCCTATTTTACTATTTTTTTGACTTTGATTTATAATCGGCTATTGCAGTATATAATACAACGTGTTTGTATAATTTATATTTTATTTTTGTTTGTGTCAACTACTCTCACTTTGTTCATTTTACATCTATCATATTTATACACAACAAAGGTTGCTTGACACGAAAAAAAATCATCATAATAATAATATTGTTGTTTATTCAATGGCCAAAACGTAAACATATTATATTATAATATGCGAGTTCGTTCCGGAGCCAGTAATTACGCGCATCGGATTAAATTGTAAAAACGAATCACGTCGTATAATAATATAATAATATATACAGATCGCAGCGGCGGCGGTACACACGACCGACTTTAATGCCACGTTTGTCTTTTTATTGATACCTATATCGAAAACGGAACGATCTTGTTCAATCGTAAAATGTTTTTATCCTCTCGCGCTCGACATTCCCATAAATCGGTCGTAAATCTGTTGGAAATCACGGCGCGATTTTCAGACGTTTTTCCATCCGACGTCTTCCCGATAATTCCCCTCGCCACTCTCTGCGTACGCCGTGCACCTTCTCTGATCTTCACGCGATCTCGCCCCGAAAACCACTCGTGCTCTCCGCGTCGGGGGGATGGGTGAAAAAAAAAATACAGATGTTTCATAAAAAGTATGATTTTTAATAAATACCCACTCAACAAAAGCCATATAAGCGCACACGAGATTTACCACGCCGCACCCACGCGTAGTTTTCACACACTAATAACATTATAATTATTATTATGCGTTGTTGCTAATCGCGACGGTCTCATTAATAACAATATTATTGCACATATGATGACAAAATTTATGTTTATCACATTATGTAAACATCGGAAAATACATAACCGACGAGCAAATACACAACAATAATACTGTGTGTACTACACAATATATTATTATTATATTTACCATTTCGGATACGCACTTACTCGTGTCGAACATTGATTAACATATTTTGTAAACGTGAGTTATTATAGTGCTCTAAAATATTATACCGCGTGACACACTCTCCCAATTCAATTTCCATACTTATACCGAGTCTGTTTAGCTACCTATTCGATTATGTATTTTACAATCATTCGTTTTCGCACGATTAGGAGAATCGACGATATCGCTTTCAGACCTTACCATGCAGCAGCAGTAGTTGTTGGGTTGTCTCGTGATATTTGTTTCAAAATCGTTACAGTAAAATCGTACGGCCGAAAACGATCCGAAGAGCGCAGCGAAACCTCTAGATACCGGACCCCGGTCGCCGGAGATGTTTCCGCTGTTCGCTGAAGTGTCCTCTATCTGGATGTGTCGGTTAGGGGAGGTTTCACTGTGACGAGCCCCATACAATGACACGACGATATCACAAGACTGGGCACGACAAAAAATATACTTAGCGTTTATCGCATCGCGGTCCACTGTCAATAACACTAGGCACATTAACACACACACACTTACAATTATTAATGTTGTGCGTAAATATTGCGCCGCGGACGTTATTATACGGCATAAAGTTTTTAGATTAATTTTTTAATATTAAAATTTCCAGTTGTCGGGCATAACTCACCGGAGTATTTTTGACCGGCGAAATTGAATCATCTAATGTAAGGCACGCTTAATTTTTCAGTCCGACGTAATTCTAGCGGCGTTAAAAGTTTGTTCTGGGATTTATGCATTTTGCTGTTCCGGGCAGGTAACCAAAGGTCATATATTTTTACCGCTTCGCCTGCCGCCACCGCCCGACGGGGCAAAACTTTTCGCTCATTGGCCAATTCAACATTCTATAATGTCTAACACTATTCACGGTGTAAAAAAAAAAAATAAATAAAACGCGAGAGAGAGAGAGAACTAAATTAAAACTTGGGTGTAGGAAAAAAAAACTCTGGTTTGATTTCGCGCGGGAAAAAAAGAAGTCTCGTGCTGATTGCCGACGACTTTCCTACTGTTATTCTCAACGTCACGTAGTGTAGTCTGCCATACAAAATTTGGTTTGCACAAAATGGTTCGTAGTTTTTTTTTGTTCTATATATTATCGTTTTGGCTACAGTAAAAAATATATTATAATAACTATTTATTTGGTCGTACGATAATATATAGTAATAACGATGCGTACAATGAGCATAAAATACTGTTTATAAAACCGTAACAGAAAAATTATTTTTTTAAAATTAATTTTATCGACAAAGGAATAATTCATTTCACGAAATATTATGTTATTTCACTAACTGTATAAAAGAAAAATAAATGATTTGTTTTAAAAAAAAGTAGGTACCCATAATATATTTATATTGTATTTTATTAATTGCTTAAAAAAAAATATATACTCTCATGTCAAAATATTATAAACGCCACGAGACATTGTTAGACCGAAATGTACACTAAAAAAATAAACGTTGTGATCTCAACTGAAAGTTATAGCGTGTGCTGCGATTCAGAATACAATTTCACAGTGAACTATTGAAAATAAATCGCAGTTTGTTGTATTTTATACTTCGCAAATCACAATGTAGGTAGGTGTAGGTACATAAAACGAACACGTCATGATACACGCGACATAAATATTAATTAATTTACAATAAAAATCGTGTAAACAGAAATTGTTGTTACCACAACGGTCGTTGTACATTATTATTATTATTATTGTAGGTAGGTAGTAGTGAAATATTACTTTTGACGTATTCGTCACAATATTGTTTTATCGACGGCGATATAAAAACGATAGATCGAACGCGTATACGATTGTGTCACTTATTTCGTGAAACGTCCACGATACCCCTTAACTTATTAAACATAAAATTGCGCGGCGAGTTCGTCTGCGGGCACGTCGTGTCAACCGAACCGTTCATGTTTTCTAATCACGTCGTCGTGTACGGGCTAATTCCCGTTGGTTTTTTTTGCCAGCTTTGTTCGTTTCGCCTTTCTAAACTATAGACAGTGTTCGGACTTATCTAAATAAATTTATCTAGATGAATATCTAGATAATTATTTGTTCATCTTTTATCTTATCTAGATGAATAGTTACAAGGTATCTAAACGTTCATCTTAGATAATTTTTTTACTTATCTAAATAAATTCATCTAGATACATTTTTTATTGATAAAAATCGCGAAATTGTACTAAAACATTATATATTTATACAGATTCTCAAACAAAGTTTATGGTATATAAATAATGTAATTATTTTTATTTATATCATTATTATTATTATGTTTCTAGTGCCCAACTAAAATATATCAAAATTTATAACCATTTAAAAAATAATTGTATCTTTTTTTTTATCTAGATAAATATGAGTTAAGTTATCTTTTATCTCTATCTAGATACATTTGAGTTCTATTATCTTTATCTTTATGTAGATAAAAAAAACTTATCTAATCCGAACACTGACTATAGACTGTAATATACCGCCTTAATCGGTGGTATATTGTCCCACGGCGTTTTCCGATCACAAAAATACAATAGAATACTACTGGCGACGGACGAGACGTGTCCTCCTCTCGAGTGCACCCGCACACGCGGCTTACCGTAATATTATTTTACCGATCTTTACCGACCCGAAATAATATCGTATGCCCATAGTACAAAGACGATCGACTCAGTTGTCATTTCGGGAGTAGGATTTCTACGCATTTTCATGTTTTTTTTTTTCGAGACGGAAATGATTGGTCGTCATATCATATTATAATGTCCACGATTTGGATTATTCTCGAGACTAGATATGCATTTACTAGGTATTTAATCTTTTTTTTGTGTGTGCGCCAACTAATTGAGTAATAAAAATAATAGACAGTATAATCCCAGATTAAATGAAAACAGATTGTGCACTTATAGATGCAAACAAAAACTGGCTGATATAATCTCCACCGAAATCAGTGCGACCATTGAAACTATTTGATGTTATTCATATAATCTAGTGGTTCTCGTTGGTCGGGCGACCGCATTGACACAACTTATAGCGGAAAACTAGTGAAAAATTAGCGTTAGGAATACAAATTTTACTAAATTATATCTATGATCAAAGTGTTAATCGAAGCACCGTATTCATTTTTTTGCATTTCAGCATAGGAAGTGCACTATCTGTTTCATTTAATCTGTGGTATAATATTCGTAATAATAGGCCAATGCAGAAAAACGCAGCGCTTTGTAAAACAATATTTAATTAACGTATTCGCCCCGGTAGAAGGCCAGTAAGGGTCCTCGAGCGAGGCTTTTATGTTTGTAAGCGATTCATAGAGACTCGTATTTTGTGTGTTTGTTTATGTGTAATAAAGTTATTCAATAGTGTGAATTGTCATCTATTATTTTGTGTACACTCGAGAGAGATAGTTGGCGATACGACAGTGGCGCCCAACGTCATTCGTAATCCACTACACTAATTTATTTTTTAACATTTCTGTTTGGGTTTTGATTGATTTAAGTACAAGTAATTTTTTTGTGTGTCTTACAAAAATTTTTCCATCAGTTTTAACTTTCACGCCCGGAAGACTAAGAGCAATTGGGTCCATATATTTGGTGATTTACCCAGTCGAAGTGAATATTGGTGTATCAGTGTATATAGTTATATTTTGTATGTATACAATCTATATATTACGAATTGTTTTCGTTAACCAATTTGTTTTTAGTGTTAGAGTATTAATTATATTTTAATTAGAAAATAAGTAATAATTATTTAACTATTTTTTTTTTACATATTTTAATCATAAATAATTGATCAAGTAATATACATTTTTTGATCAAACACTCCTAATAAATGTCCCTTACAATAATTTTAATAAAACTTCTTTCTAATTTAAACTTGTCAGACGACCGCGATAGGATTACCTATACGTTATTTTTGTTTTTCATTAGTACTACAAATATTAGTCAATCAAATCCATTAATTTGAAAGAAAATAATATCATTACCTAAATATTCAATGTAATAACAACTACTTGTAATAAATAATAATAAACAATTATTGATTAGTAGATGAGTTATGTTTCAATTCGTTTCTGATTTTTATGAAAAACATATTAAATGCAATAATATATAAATAAAAAAAAATCGTGTTTGTATATTTTTACATATTTTGGTAAATACAATGTATATTGTATAAGTTTTTATTGCATATAAATTCCTAAATTCATAACCGTGTAATGGACAAATTGTAAATAATAATATTTCCACGAACGTACGAGAATTTTCTGGTGTAATATTGATCTAATTATTACTCCACGTATACATATAAAGTAATAGCTATCATGCGTGCATAAAATGTTCGCAGATGATAGAAATTGTGAAATAATTTTCACATAATTATGCGTCATTCAAAAACTACATTTTTGAAAAAAAAATTATTTTTACAATTTTTGTCGCCTTCATTTTTTTAAATCTTTACTTTTCTGAGCGACAATTTACATTTTTTCAATTGAGTTTTAAGTATTTAAAGTTTAGATGAGTGGAGTAAAGTGGCACAACAAGGTCGTACAGCGTCCACACAAAACGTTGGTGCAGCACTACCCCGCTCATTTAAACTTTAAATAGACACTTTTAACAAATTTAACTATTCGTTTGGAAATCGATTTTTATGTATCAAAGAGTTCTAAAAAATATTCAACTTCAGAATATTTAATTAATAAGGTCATTAAAAAAAAAATAATAATAATAATAATAACATAAAAATGATGACGACCGGAAATTGAAAAATAATTAATTTTTCAAAATCGTTGAATTCTTCAATCATCAAAATTTAATATTTCCCAAAAAAATATGAATTTTTTTAAATAATTGCAGACACTCAAATGTATCCTTGAATGTATCACACCTTGTACTGTCTAATTATATCGAATGAAAACGTTATAAAATGTGGGCCGAAAAAACGTTTTAAATTATACCTCGCCGCAAGTGATATGCAGTATAATAATATTGTACATTATCGATTACGACACTCGAAAACGTTCATTGTCTGAATAATGCTCTGGGCCGTCTCGAAAGCTTTTTCGCGGACGTTCATTACTCACTCCGAAATTCAATAGATGAATGGCCGCCGAGAGTTGACCGCCCCACTTGACACAGTGCGCCCGCCGTCCCCTGTCGCGTGGTGTTATTCCAAGCCCTATTATATGACCTACATTTGCACTGTGTAATTTTCCTCCGCGTGTTGCGTACACACAATTATAATAGAACGGATGATTATTCCGTATTTATAGCTTTTCAGCGGTCGGCGGCCAAAAAAAAAAAAACACCACACCAATAATATTATGCTATACTATACTGTACGGTAGGCAGTGACCAGAACCGGAACCGAAAAGAACCGGTTCTGGAACCAGTTAACCTTAACAATTTAGGAACCGTAACTGGAACCGGAACCTTTATTTCCAAAAATGAAAAACCGTAACCGTAACCTTAATTATAAAAAGGTTATTTAGGTTAGGGTAGACTAGTAATTTAGACTAGTAAAAGTAAGACTATAGAAATGACTATTTTGTTTGTCTGTTTACAGGTTCAGAAAAATAAAAGTAAAATCTTTTAATGTTTTTTTTATTTTGTGTTGTGACTTGTAATTCGTCAACGTAGAATCAGAGAGTCGTATCAACACTATCAACCAATTAATTATTACTAGAAATAAACCTCTAGTCAAGTGAAAATACATAGTTATAAATAATAATACGGGCATAATATTATTCAACATTGTAAAACTAAAAATAGTAGATAAGAAAATCCATTTTATATGACATGGTAGACATGCGCCGACCTAGCACGGTGGCAGTCGGCAATGGAGATGTTGGTATTGTACAATATTATCCTATATTCCTATAGATTGCCTATAGGCTGATATTTATATATATTATTATATTATATCTCTGTAATTATTTTTTTAACATTTCATAATACCGTTTATTTTCATGAAATAATTACAATTTAAACATGAATAAATAAATAATTTCAGACTATTTTTTTAATAAATCTTTCATAACCAGAAATCAAAATTAACCGAAAATAATCGAAAATAACCGAAATTCACCGGTATTTTTCAAAACTGGTATTAACCGGTTCTAGAACCCTTATATTTTTTTAGAAAACCGGATCGAAACCGGAACCCTTGAAAAAATTAATCTAATAACCGGAACCGAAACCGAAACACCCTATTGGTTCCAGTCCCTGACGGTTGGTACACAATACATAATAATATTGTCATTCCAGCACGTCCACAGCCGACGTACAGTTAACGCTTAGGTATACGTAAAATATAGTGACTGACCGCCCGCGGGGTCGACGGGTTTTCCGGCCGAATGTCGCGCGCACGACTTTGAAGGTGGTCGGTCGCGGTATGCGACGCAGGATACCGCGCGTGGTAGTGACGGTGACGACGAACGCGTAAAACAAATAAAACGTCGAGCAGTTAATCACCGCGGGCTTCAAAGCACCCACAGCACGCAGACGGTCGAGGGTCTCGCGTAGTGGGTGCGTGGAAGCCGGGGCGAGGCGGGGTGTTGGTGTCGGCGGGAGACTTTTTAAATCGCTCCGCGGCCGTCGGTGGTCGGGCGGGTGGGTAGGTATATATAGGGGCAGTAGTAGTAGTAGTAGTAGGCATGATGGGGTGCCGGAAATTCAAATTACACTCCTTAATCGGCCATTTATAACTGGGTCCTTTGTGCTGGGCGGGCGGTGTTACGGAGAGACGACGTCTGTCGGGCGACGAGGATCGGCGGGGGTGGCCGCGGTGGGAGGAATGTTTTAATATAATAATATAATATAACAACCGGAAAAGGAGAGAGTGTATATTATAATGTATTTATCATGGCCATGCGCGCGCGTAGTCTCCAACGAACGGAAAAGATTGAGAAAAATTGCCACGCAATTTATCAGACGCCCGTTCCCCAGAGGCGCCTCGATTTTCTTCGACTGCAGCCGGAACGCGGGTACGACGATAATAATATACACTTACCTATAACCCGCTGCAGTGGCGTAGTATATAGCTATCGCGGGGCAGTGCCCAGAGCTCCGGGGGTCCCACGATGATATGTTTAAGTGTATACAAATTTGAATTTTTTATAAATATAATGACATTATAGTTGGGAGCCGTAGTTTGTTTACTCCCCCCCCAAGCCCTTCCCCATCCAGCCGCGCCGCTATACGTATACTTACGGCAGTATTACACTGTCACTTAATATATTTGCTGCGACATGATGACGCGATATAATATGGGTACCTATCGTGACGTCGGCTGAATGTCTGAAAAGTGTAAGACACCTACCGAATTCTATTACCACCGATGAAAAACTAAGAAACTCGACTTATTATTATAAGTACATCCACTTCGTATGGTCACTACCGCCGCTCAACAACGACTGCTGTGTCCGGCAACGCCGTCGACGACATATTAAAACTATATAATAAATTAGTAAAACTCGTAAATATCGTAAATTCGTCGAAAGGACAAACACGAGTCATAGCCTTGTTTCAGCTGTTTTATATAGCACCTAATATAATGACATTAATAATTTACATCATTAAAAAAGTAAATATATATTTCAAAACTTTCAGCAACCCGCTTTTGAGTGGGGACCTACAGTTTTGGGAATCTCTGGTCTAAAATATTATAAAATATTATTATACTAGTCGTATGCTAGTCTTATGCTAGTCTTATGCTATGAGAAAAACAGGTATCTGGTATATGGTTTTTTTTTTTTTGGAATCTATGAGCGATTGTTATTATTTTATTATTGCTTTTGGAATAAATTTCAATGACAGGCAATAATTACAGACTATCATTTTTTTTAATTACACATATTGATTACTTTACTGCTTTCTGTATATTTTATTAGTAACCAATTTCGCCCGTTAAAATGTGTACGTAAATTGTTCTTCGGTGGATAGATGGCGCCATTGGTGTATTTCTATTTTCATATTTGTTATCTGCCCTAACGTCATCACGTTTTGTGTAAAAAAAATACTTGTACAAATCTACTGTAGAATTTCTTCCCAAAATATGTTTTATATATATTGTCCACCTACTGTGTACGTAGGTGGAGTTATTGGTACAGGACATTTTACACGGGGAGTTGGGGGGTTCGAAACAAAATAATAATAATCATAAGACACCACTCGTCTTTATTTATAATGTTTTATACTTTTATGCATACCTATTCTCGTAACTATATTATTATAATACGGCAACGGTGATTTTTTTTAACGAAGTCTTCAGAGCTCGTTTTTCAGTCTATTTACGAGTAGTTGAAACTTATTTATTTCGTACGATCTCAAATGCTGTTGTATTATTTTTCCACACGTTTATTATAAGGTATTTTAACAATTTTTTTATAGTAAAAATTTGTTAACTCTAGCGATCCATATTAATTTTAACTCGTTATATATATGCACAAACGTATAACGCAGATATATTACAGTTATATGATAATATTATGTTACGTTGTTTAACCAATAGATTATAATACGCTTTAAATGATTTTATGAAAAATAAATAATTCTCATTAAACACAAACATATCGGTACGCAATTTGTATTTCAGCACATGAAATTAAAAACAATTTAAATACTTATATATAATAATAATAATATAGGTACTAAGTAATTCAAATTATATAAAACATTTTCTAAAAACTCAAAATACAAATGAGCAACTGTGATAATATATTGGTGTGTGCATTGTATTCTATCATGCTTAGCTACCATGGTTATAGTGAAAATTAATGTTAAGCTAATAAAAAAAAGAGTTTTTTCTTTTATCACAACGATCGTTTTTTTAAAGCCTCCGCTTTATAGAAGAAAATTAACCACCACTTTATATCCGCGGTACTTGTTCGTGATTAAAATACGAAGGTACTTAAATTTAATAAACAAATTAATTTTAACCTCGTTTTTTTAAAATAATTAACCGATTTTTTAAGCTTATTGTTTCAGAGATTCAGATATTAAAACCTTGGCTCGAAATGTAATTAGTAGACAAAGGTCATAAGCTACCAGAAATTACTTCTATGAAAATCGCATAATACATTAACGTAAGAGGATCCGTCCAAGTGCTTAATGTATTATTGTTTAATATTTGAATACAATAAAAGTTAATATACGAAATAACTCTAGTACAATACTATAATGTTACATCTATTGTTTTAAAAATGATTTGTCTTTCGTGTAATATTGATTCTACCTTAACTATTGTACAATGTAAATTTATAATTTTATATTTAAATATAATTTGTAATTCATATTATATACCACTGGCATATTTGTTTGATCCATTATGGTGCAACAAATGTTATAGAAATCAGTAAATAATTGTCATCACATTGGTCATATCACTACCATAAACATATTAATAATTTACTGCGCCTCGCCGAGAGTCGAGACCATACTAACTAATGACACGGATAGGACATAACGTCTCATCGGTGATGAATGAAATTATACAAATCGAGGCCAAATAATTATACCTTTATCGATTATCTGATTATCTACATTATATCATAATATATAATATTATAATTACACTATACAACAATGTAAACAAACGGCCTAAATTTCTTATCTATGTCGGACCAAAAAATTACAACACATAATGAATACGTTATTATTCCTATTAATTCCTATCTTCCTATCTTTATTATCTATACGCGAGACCAGCATTTGTCAAAAAGAGATAGCTATATTAATATGTGTATGAAACAGAGAGCTTAAGAAAATCAAGAAAACAAAAATATCCGAAATAATGAGCAAATTTTCGAAATGGCGATAATATTGCAAATTTAATATAATCTATTCCATGATATGTGATCTTCTATGACCGCCTTCATTCGTTTGCCATTTATTTCTACAACGGTGAGTTAATAGTTAAAAAAAATTATAAAATTTCTTCTCTCTTTCTGCTATTAGTCCATTCATCAATATGTCTGTGAACATTACTTACCATACATAAACTTTTCGTCAATACTTAGTTAAACAAATAATGGTCCCACATCTATAATACAGACATTTTTATATACACTTATAATAAGTTATTGCAACATAAGCACTAAAAACGTCATCCCCCGACATATTGTTTTACTCAAGTTTTGGCGATCATTTTTTTGCTTCTAACCAATAAATATTTATGCATTTATACCTGTCTGCTTAAAATATAAAATTTAAAAACTAAAGACGCATAACACTTAATGCATTTTTGAGAAATACATTTGTGTGTCTAACTATCGAGCGAGCTCTAATAAATTATATTATATAACAGATTAATCACGAAAGTGTACAAATTGACTTAGAAACACGTGTGCATGATACAATTATTTATTATCAATCCTGGGCATGGACAAATAAAAAAGTTGAAGTTAAGTTAAAATTTAAGTTAAATTATATATTTAAAAAAAAAATAATAATAACGTAAAGTAGTTAACAAGTATTAACAACTATTAACCTAACTGAGTTGAAAACAAAATTAGGATAACTACTAACTTTAAACTTATTAAAATGTTTTCAATCAACTTAACTTAACTCAATTAAAAATTATCATTAACTTGTCCAGGCTTGATTATTATAAATATGCATGCTATTAATAGGCGCGATATGGAAATCCAATCGAAATCTAAACAAAATATAATACAATCACACAATAATACACCTCTATTAAATAACTCTACAATAACTCATCCAATGAAATAGTGTTATAACAGTTCTGCGACATTTTTAAGTATACAATTCCGTTTTTGATGTGCACAAATTCGAAGACGTCATTTCGTAAATAATAAACTGTTTCGAACAATTAGGTTAAGTTTAATTTATTATATTCGAGCTGGACAAAATTGTTTCGCAAAGTTTACAGTTTTTACATTTAAACAAATAGCGTATTACACTTGTGAGCCATCTGTCTACATAAATGAAAACGCATGCAAAATTAATGTCGAAAAACTCTATTTTATTTAAAGTTGTTCGTCGGTTATATAAGCAACGACGGATTCTTGTGTTAGTTATGCAGAATAACGATGGCAGTAGAAGAGAAAAATGGGGGTTGAAAATAGAAGACATTAATTCACGTACTGAAGAATGACATTGGAGACTGAAGGATAAAAAAGGAAACATTTCAGGATCAGAGTGGATGTACAATGACGCCTCGGAAATCCAGCCCTTTGGTATAAGACAAAAACTATTTATTTTTTTTTCTTACGTAAATAAATAGTAATAACGATAATAATAATAATAATAATAATAATGACAATAATAATAATAATAATAAAAGTGAAATAAACATTGTCGGACGTATATAGTAATATGATTATTTATTTTTTCATGTATTCTTTGTAATTTCGAAAAGACAAATTACACAACATAATATAATCCTCTCAAAAACACAAAAACAAATTATATTAAACATTAAATGAAAAAAAAAACTTGTATCCGAAGATCATTTGTATCCCGTAGGCCCTGCTGGCTCTTTTTGAAACTTTTCACGGTACGAAAGTTTCCAAGGAAGTGTATTATATAATTAATGTATGCTTTGTCTCGGTCTTAAAACTTTTCACGTATACGTCGATTGAACATTGGCATAAAAATATTATACATATACATAGTTTGTATGTAATTATATATATATAAGTATACACGTCATATATATGTATGTGTATGTATATGAAACGTATATGATTAATCATACGCATTTATTATAAAATATATATATTTGCAGGCTCGTCCACTGAGGAATATCTCGTTTTCAAGTGTGGCAAAGGAAATGCTGAAATAAAATGTATGTTTCCCTTCTCGTTTATGATACGATAAATCAAAAAGTTTCAAAATTTACCCAAAATTCAAATTTATTTGACGCATGTGAAAAAAAATTCCTGTGTGGCTTGGTCGGTTTTTGTACGACACTCGGAATAGTATAAGAAACCTATTATAGGTATGTCTAATTATAGGTAGATTACAAACAATTGACAGTAAATAAAATAAAATTGTGAATTCAATGTTAGGTAATGAAAGTACGACAAATTCCTAAGTCTGAAAATTGTGTGACCTTAAAACACTCAATTATACGAAAACGATATACCCTTAAAAATACTAAAAAACTTTGTCCTCGGACGACAAGGCGAGATGAGATCTTCTATAGACTTTTGACTTTTGTGGAAAATTCCAAAAACAGTCTCAGTGATAGTGGTACCACCTTGCGGTAAATCCGTGAAGGTGTTATTATACGAAACCGTTGGAACACTTTCCAATCCGAACCGAAAAAAAAAATGCTTACAGACATTCGTTCCACCGAAAAAAACACCATTATTATTTATTTTGTAGATCCAACAGTAACATAAGTGAAAGTTTCGAAAATGTTTGGCATCGGCTTTCCTTTAAGAAAACAAAATTCTTGTTGTGTAGTCGACAGAAGCTAGACAAACATATTACACTTATTGGAATTTATAAATTTCCAGAAAACTATTTGTATAATAAATAAATTTCTTTTCTTTTCTTTTGTTGTGAAATACTGCACGTGGACACGTCGAGTCCTTTTTCGTATAATGTTGTTTTTTAGATTTCCTGCCCGAGTCGAATGAAAAATAAGAATTTTTAACACATATCCATTAAACTTATAAGTATTACTATTTCGCAATACAATAAGGATGTAACTATAATAATGCGTCTAACACAATATATAACTGTTAACTTGGGCGATTACTTTGTAACGAAACTAATGGAAACAAACGCAGACAGAAATATGATATGCTTCTAAATATTAATAATTTGAAAACTATTTTAGGTACCCGCTAATATTGTGAAAAGTTTATTTTTCGTATAATCCGTGCGCGAATAAAGTTTTATTCAAGCGAAGTATAGTATTATTTGCATTAGAGTTTGTAAGTCATGATTGAAGCAGTCACTTATTATTAATAAAACGTATTTCGCTAAAAACGGTGATTATCCGAATGTAAATAATTTTAATTTTTTTTATTTAAACAACAGGTACTCGTACAAAGTTGTGGTTTCGGGGAAACTACTACAACTCTTGAAATGAAATGCGTTTGTAAATACAATATAACATAATATTATTGTGTATTTGTTTTTATCTCGTCTGTTTTATATTTTTAATTTAATTAGAGCGTTAATTTTTTAATTTTTTTTTTTTTTGATAGACGTCTGCAGTATTTTAATTCTCCGCTAAACCGACGTACAACGTCAAGTCAAGTTTTTTTACCGACGTACGGCAACACGTGGCCGGAAAACCACATTATTCTCATGACGGCACGTACGCTTTGATACCGATAACCACGTTTCATCCGCCGTCTATAATGACGTGTTATCGACCGAATGAACAGAGCTCTCTTATCTATTAACGCGCAGTTTTATATCGTGTCTTATTGTTTGAAAGGTGTTCTCGGCTTATTATCACGCGTATCGCATTGTTATTATTGCGACGATGCTCGGCCGATATTGTACGGTATCTGCACCACTATAGCCGCCGCCGATGGCTTGGGAACGATAATAATTGCGCCGTCAGATTTTTTTCCAGGGCTGGCTGCCGAAAATATGGAAAATGAAAAAACAAATTATACTTTAAAATTAATCTTGCGCGCGGCTAAAAGCTTCTGGGATTCATAACAGGAGTGCCATGCTAACGACAGTACAATTAAGATTTATTATGAAATGGCTGTCTTGTGACGGAATAGAACCTACGTCAGCCCCGTGCGAGGGTATTGCCGGGCGGGGGTGTGGCGTCGGGGATAGGGGAAGAGAGCTGGTAGCCGGCGAGCGAGTGAGTTATTCGCCAGTTAAAAACGGCCATTGTTCCGTTCCGGCCGAATTTTTCTCCTCTATAAATCAACGGATTCGATTGTCATTTAAAAAGATTTTTATTGTGATGTGCCGAGAAATGATAATAATAATAATAATAACGATTCCGAGTAGCACCGCCGCCGGGACAATGCTCCTCGACCGAAAGTGTGTTTGTATATTATTATTATATGTAGGCCAACTCCTCCCCGTGCTGCAGGAAATCCACCCCCCCCCCCTTCTTTATTGTTTGCGTGTTTTTTTTCCTTCGCCGCGCTATTTTTACGAGTCACAAACACCGCGGAATGGCCCCTCGTGACGACGAGGACCGCTCTCTCCGCCGCCGTATCCCGACCCGTATCGTTTTCGCGCCATTAGAAACTTAACACACAAGTAGTCAGATAAAGAAATAATATATATATACAGCGTACACACCTCCTCGGGTGGGGTGGGGGGGGGGTGGGTTGACATTGTCGCGGGGAATTGATTTCGCGCGAAACGTATTGTGTTTCGGAGAGAGAAAACACGCGCCCGCTCTTTGGCGCATCCGATAATATTATTACAATACGTAACATTGTACAGTTCAAAGTCGTAACGTGGCTAAAATTCGAATAGAACAATAAGTAATTTGCGTTTGAACAATGCACTTACGCCTTGGTAGGTTATTAGTACTGCGCCGCTCAAATGACTATTGATTTTGCCGTGTTTGACTATATATATATATTAAATAATATCACTTGATGATATAATATTACAACAACTTTATTATTATTATTATTATTATTATTATGTGTACAACTGTGTAGGTGTATTATGATTTCGTGAATAAAAAAAACGATTGTGCCCGTCGTTCCTTTTGTGTCGCGGTGCACTGTCGAATAACTATCGGTTCGTCGTCGAACAATCGACGTTATAATATATTATACGAGACAGTTTCGTATTATACGACGATATTATTAATTTCGTCTCGTTCGTGCAAAAACGGTAGTCAAATCAAATATTTATCAACCGTGACGGAGTTCTAGAGAACGCGAGACGACATCGCGGCGGCAAAACGAAGCGAATTGATTCCTTTTTAATTGATAATAATGAACTTTTCTAAATAGTTTTACTGCTACAACAGCCCTGTATGGTATATTGTTTATTCGGCATTGACTTTTGATTCCGTTTCACTGACTCGCTGCTGTCGTCCACTCTCACTGTCTTTACACTTTTACACAGTGATCCTCCGTCTATGCGGGGGTAAAGAGAGGTTTCTCGTCGTTTTGTTATGATATTTGAGTATATAACGAACGGTTCGTCAAAACTAATAATGACCGTGAATTCGATTTTGCGACTAAGATTCCAATTTCACGAGTTCGTTTCGCGAGAACTTCTTCTACGCGAATCGACTGGCACGTTTAAGGTCCCGTGTTTATCTCGCGACTTCTTATCGAAAAAAATGTTAATAATGTTACAGTACTATACTTCACCATGTTATTCGTGAGACGTATAACGCACCATTTGTGTTGGGAAAACTTGGTGAACAAACGTTATCAAACAACCGTAGTTGTGTGTCATCACACACATACGCATATTAGTGTACTTATACACTCGTGCTTGAAATGTATAATTATATTACATAAAATTTTAATTTATGAAAAAGAACATAGTATTATACCCACTATTAACTATTCTAGTAATGCGTTATTCATGTTTCCGCGACTTAACACAAAAAATGAATATATATAGCCATCGATAGTAGGTACTTGTCAACACATTTAAATATAACACTCAAAATAAAAGAGTTTCATCACTATACATGTACACAGAACATAATTATCTGTTTTGATAACTCATTTAATTGTCATACTATGTTAAGGTTTTTAAAATATTACTACATATTTACTAATATCAATAAAACTACAATCGATATTCTTCGTTTGGGTAATTACAATATTCGAACTATACAGTTTATTCAGACTTTATAATATTATAACGATAATGAATTGATTATGATTGACATTAGTTTTTCGCCGCATTGACATATTTTTTTCCGCGTTAAACGACGGCCATTGAGTGTCAGTTTCTGCTGTAAAAATAGCTTTGACTGCAAAGTATTTCCGCAGAGTCAATCGGACTTGTTCAAACAACCGGTGCTCCAGTGTAGTATACACGTCAAAGTTAGTTTCAGACCTATCATGAGAACCGACGGACGCGTCCAAAGGTTTCCAGTTGACGGCTGTGGTGTAAACGAATCGTTATGCTGGTCAAACACTCGCGGAATTCATTTCGACAGTTAGGTACCGCCGCAAAATATCTGCGCCAGATGACGTGATATTATATTTCGTTTAGATTTCTCAAAGGGCTAGTGGCGATGGCGGAGGGCCTTCGCAGTACACAATGATGATTCGCCGGATCCATGAGAGTGGTTGTGAGGGGGGATGCGTGTTGTAGGCGTGTGTGTGCAAATGCGTTTCAACGGGTCTCAGGACATAATAAAGGTAAAAAAGTGTTTGCTCTGCTCGAGCGATTGATATAATATATGTTCAGTTGGGCCATTACGTCACACGACCATTGCAAGGCGGTGGCGCCACTATTACCACTACAGAAGGTGACATATTATTATTTATTACGTCATACGGTTTTGTATTGTAAAACTCGGGTGGTGGTGGTCTACAACATCGAGAGTCCAAATCGGTCACACGAAATGAAAGAGTTCACTGCGTATATCATAGTAATTTGTAATAATAACAATGTGATGAAAACGTTTCGTGAGTCAATAACGCCACTCGGCGCTCACGTGTTACATAATATATACACATTACACATGCTTACAAATGACATGCACATAACGATAATACGTCACACGCGATCATCGAAGTACCTATATAATACACCGGCGGCGTGTTGCATATTATATTTTGTGCAATTTATTTAATGGTGGCCGCCGTTTTTGGACACGAACTGGAGAGCACCGGATGGACTGCGATCGTTTTCGTGAAAGGGATCGAGCAGACAGATAACGCTTCGTAATCATCGTCGTCATCGGGGATGTGTGACATATATATAAGTATATATAGTTTCCCCTAATGCATCGACTTTGACGACTTTAACAGATAGTCGGACGGCGGACGGACGGATGGCGGCGAGCGAGTCGAGTGTAATATTGTTACATGACACGACGGCAAACTACGTATATATATATATATATATATACTATGTACGTGGCGTTTGCCCATAAACCGAACTCCTCCTCTTTCTTATCGTCTTGATATCCTACTCACCATCGCATAGACCTTCCCTCCTCCCCCCAACCCCCGCTGTCAGTATTCGTGGAGCATATTGTCCTGCAAAGACGTCGTCTCCGTATCGCGACACGAGTATAACCATCAAAAAGTCACTTACGTATAAATACACGCACGTATATATATATATATATATATATATGGGTGTGTTCCACGAGCTTTTGTCATCGCCAGTACACAATTTATTTATATACATATATATATACACACCGAACCACATACGTCCGATCGAGGAGAAGAACGTAGTCGTTTTCCTAACGATTTTCTCCCTTCAATTCCTGAGCACAACACACGCTTTACCGATAAAAAATAACGTCACACATAACACCTGGTGATCCATTATTATTTAACGCGCAATATACGCAATGCTCGGCAATTTCGTTCGCATTTTTTCATTTCCATAATATCATTATCTTTCCATTTTTTTTTCAGTTTATTATAAACACTATTTCCAGCGTATAATATTATTATAATGACATATTATTATTATAGTCTCGGCGAATGTTGGTTTTGTTCTTAAATCACTACACAACCCACATGTCACAACGTTGAACTGTTGAATTAAAAACAAATGGGCTCATTATACTGCAGGGGTTGGGCACTTGAGCTCTTACTCCGTTAATCTGATATTCTACATTTAAATTTAACATAACAATATAATTAATAAATATGTACTTGTAGTTGTACAGGGCATAGCCACGGTGGCTAATGTACCTACACTCGAACATAATCACAACAAAATGCTTTTCGTTTATTAATTTTTTTCGCGACCAGATGGCATAATTATTTTTACGGTTACTGAGCTTTATAAACGAGAAACGTTTAAACAACGAAAAAAGTTTTTCTTCATTAAGATGGAGTGTATGATGAAAATGATGGAAAGATAATTTTGTAAAAACGTTTGGTTTTAAACCAAAATATTATGAATCAAAGGAAGGCAGCGTTTAGATGGTTTTGTTTACGAGCAATTATAAAAATTTAATAAATTAGAAAAAAAAATAAGAAAACACATTAGACTATTAGAGAAACAAGTAAATGGTTTCTATTCTCTAATTAGAGTTTAAAGTTCTATATAGCAATTATTAATAAAGTTTCAAGTCGTTTCACGTTAATTTATTCGAATGAATTACCTAACATTGTTTTTTTTTCTGTACAAAGGTTTAAACAAACATTATTCGATGGTTTTTTATAGTATTATATACATTTTCTGAGACAAAAAAAAAAAAATAAAATCTAATGAGCAGTATTTTTGTAATTTAATTTAAGACGACGACGTGCAGACAAACGTAAAATCATATTTAGTGAGGTATTATGTATATTTTTAATAAATGTTTAAAAATGATTTTAATAAGAAAATAACCGTAAAATGTTAATATTATATGATATATATAGTATTCTTAATTTGTTTGGCATTTGATGATAATAATGTATTTACGAGTAATATTATTATAATACACTTTTGGAGAAAAAAAATATTACATGTTATCTATGGATAGAAGTTTGACTGTATAATTATAGTACCTGATTTGTTTTTATTACACTTTATTCAGCGTCGAAATGGTAGTGATTCATGTCCGTTTAAAAAGTCGATCGTTGCGTGTAACCAAAACAGTCTCAGAAGTCGCGCGTGTTCAAGTTAATATAATAATATTATGCGGAACTGCACACCGGTGTACCTAAATTGCCTATTTACTGCGCCGGCCAAGGGACATGATAATATTATTATCATTGAAAAGAAAAACAAGTTTATATTATTATATTAACGTAAAATCTCACTCCACAGCTGTTCGAACAAGAAGACAAGGTCACGCGGGTTCTGTATGTTTTTTATTCCTCGACGACGATATCAAAATACGATCGGGATACCATAATATTATGTATAATAATACGCGTAGTACACTAATACCGTGTGTCGTATTTTGTGCCGTGTCGATCAAATTGCATTGTGATTGGACATTAGTTGTTTGGGTATCATGTCACACGGCCAAATTGCTACCGAATACACAAATAATGGACTACAGCTCAATTTGTAAACCAATATATGGTTACCTTCATTCGTGACCGTGATTACCACGCCTTCGTACGCGACGACACACAACGTGGCAGTGTCCTACGTGAATCCGACAAAATAAATGTGGCGAAAAACAAGATGGTTTGTATTTCATCGCATCTGTCGCATCATATTGCAACGGAACAGCATGATCAGTATAGAAATGTACGTACTCGCCGGATTTACGTAAGATACAGCGATAACAGATACTAAATATAAACAATTATTGCAAGCCGCTCTTCTACCTCCACGCTTTTTTCTTTCCCTCTAGATCTCTCATCCCCTGACCTAACACACACACCCTTCTGGGGGCTCGTTTTCCCGTCATCGACGTCGATTGCCGAATCCGTCTTCGAGGGTGAAAACGATCTCAATAATTGCCGCGTGTTGTTGTACAACCGTGGTAGTGGTTATCGTGTGCACGGCTTCGGTGGGGTTGTTGTACACGCGAGTGCTGTGCTGCGCGTGCCGTACACCGCCGTCTCCCGTGACGCGGCGATCGTGTAACGTGTCGTGACGTGTCGCGACATAATAGTTCATTGTGTGCGCCATTGAACGCGAACGATCTCGCGTGAAAGGCTGCGCGAAACTTTTAAACGCTTAATTGAAAATAACGAGTCGGATATCATTTTCGACGTCTTAACCTATAAATGTTACCGACAGTGTTTAAAACGGTATACAAAAACATACTTTGTGGTAACTATTATTATTATTATTATTATTAACATTATTGTGTTAAATATAATATTGGTTGTCTGTAACACACGCGCTTTGTGCGGTTTGTCTCGTTAGAATACGTTAGATAATATAAATTATGCTCATTTACAACGTCTGTATGAATTAAAATTAAATCGGTAGTAAGTACGACAGTTAAATTTGATATGCATTCAGGATAATACCTACGTTCGTTATTATTTGTGAGCAAAACAAAAACGTTGGCTACGACTTACGCTGTCACAGACAGGACTGAAAACGTCTCCGGAAATCCCATCGACGATGAATATAATATATTTTACCACACTCGAAAAGCTTTTTTTATTTTTATTATCTAATGTTTTGTAGATTTTATCAAATTCGTAATGACATACGCGTTGAAACGTTTAAATGGAATATATAAGTAAAAACAAAATATTCATCGTTCTTCTTGAAGAACCTAATATAATGTAATTGGTAGGTACTACTTCATGAAAGAAAACAACCTCGGATGACATTGACAACAATCATCGAAATCATGTCATACTTGAAAAAAAAATAAGAATACTCTTGCTGAAACGTTAACATTATAGGTACTATATAGATTAATATTCTTCTTCTAGACAAACCAAATAATTTTAAAGCAAATCGAAAAATGTATTTGTTTTTGAGGAACACCGCAGACCAGTATAGTACCTGTAACGATATCGCCATCTATATAATCTATAAAATGGTTTTTTTTTTTCCGTTCGACACTATTGCCGGTGCGCCCCGGGAAAACTCTACTGTTGTATTTGTCCTACATTTTGCAGCTAATATCCACCGTGTTTTTATTATTACATAACGATAATAATATAGGTAATATACAATGTATATTTCGTCGATCGGAAGCGACCGACGACGGCGGTGAAGTCTCCGTGGCGTATTCGAACGCCATAAACCTTACGGGTTACCATAAACCCAATACGCCTATAAAAATACGATAATTCAACGACTCAAGGCTGCACGTGCGTTATTACGCCACAATAAAATCGCGTGTGCGCATAAAAATAATATAATTTCATTTACGATGTAGGCATCGTGTCCGTGGAAACAATAATTGTTTAACGGCAATACGGGGGGAGGGGGGGGGCAAAATTACACGTGTCTATACCGTGCATACCACGGTATAATAATGTGGGTGGGTGTGTGCGTGTGTGTGTGACTCTATCCGGCTGGAAATAAAAACTTTTAGTTCCCTGTTCTACACCTACTACAACTATATAATATTATTATAATATAAAAGTAAGCCGAATGTGTGCCTGGTAGCGGTAAAAAGTTTTATTAACGAGAAATAAAAATGTATATATTAATATAACATAAGTCATAATATTATTATGTATACACATTTAATTATACGGCTCGTCGTTTTGTTTTCACACGCGCGTGCATTACAAGGGTGAATATAAAAGGCTGTGCATGTAGTGCATTTAAAATACTTATTGCCGTGTAATTATTATCATAATTATGTATTTATTTATTTATATTTTACACCCGAAATGGTACTGGAAACGTTTCGGTACAAACGTACATACTAAAGAATAACTATAAAACAATATTTTAACACAATCGCAAAACTGTTAAACATTGTTCTCAATAAGCCTACTATAAAAATAAACGTTTTCACTTTTAACGTAGATATAGTTTTGTGGGATTCCAAGCAAAAATCACGACGATGTGCGCCTGCGCGTTGGCTTACGTGCATTATGTACCACTGCGTGCATTTTGTTTGCGGTATAAATTATAATTATTCGAAAAAACATAGAATCCATATATCTATAATACAACACTAATGGTCTAGACGGGTGGATTTATTCAATACATTTTTTTAATTGTTTTGTACGATTCGTCGGTGCTTGTAAAATCGGATCCATTTTTTTTTTATATATAATATGTCCATAACAGTAATGGCTACTTGAATAACAAACTTGTTGTATTTTTTTTTTTTTTTATTTCCTCTGTTTTAATAATATTAATATAAAGTACATCGGTGAGATTACAGAAAAAAGCATTGCTCCGGTGGATTGAAATAAAAATATAATAAGCTAGCTACAACATTCATATTATATACTATTGTTTGAAATCTAAAACAAAACGCACGTTTTAAACGTTTTAAGCGTTTCAAATAATATATTATTGTAGAACCGCACACGATGAAAAACTACAAACAAATTTGCCATCCCTTTATAGTACTTATATACGAACACATTACGAGGGTTAAGTATACTTACCGAGACATCTTCGCTCATTTCCGCGGTTATGAATTTTGATCCGAAGACATTGTTCGAATTCGTATGCGTAATGAATAGTTTACCCTGTTCTAAATGCGACGTAAACACACTGACGTTCGATATAATATATAAATATATGTTTTGAAATATTGCGGTATGAATAATATTGTTTTGTAAAAAGTTGTAAAGAAGTTACCTAAAGTTTTTTTTTTTCCACTCGATACACTTACATGTTGTGACATAATATACATCATTGCGTGTGCAGATATAGGTATTATAGCGATAAGAAAGTATAGGGATCGATTCAAAATAATAATGATAAAAATAATATTATTATTCATGCCCGGTAAACCACAGAATAACCTTCAAGTGACTTAAAAATTAATCGTGTTTCGAAAACGATTCGTTCATTGTCTTAAGACTTGACTTAATAATTTCCACTTGATAAATCAGACCTCTGAGAAACAACCGAACACTGTGTTCTAACTACAAGTACGTCATACTAATATTATAGGTATCAAAACAAAAACAGATGATTTGTTTCCCTAGAGTTTTGTCTTTGATTTTGAATCAATAGTTGTCGTTATTGTAGTAATTTATTCGTCAATCTACTATAAGTGCTCATCAAATTATTTTTGCTAATAAATGTGAAATAATTACAAATATCCACATTAAAACCATTATAATTTCTGTAAATAATATTATAAAACAAGTGTCAGTATGCTCAATGTTTAAATGAGTCCAAAAAATGTATGATAAGATAAGTACAGACCTAAAGTTTTAGCTAGTTAAGATCGAACATTGTGTTCTAACGTCTAACTGCAATACTATAGGTATCGAAACATAAATAGAGGATTTGTTTACACACTGACTTTGGATCAATAGTAGTCTTGATTGCAGTAATTTATTTCTCAATCTACTAAAGGTTGCCATCAAATTATTATCGTTAGTAAATGTGAAATAATTACAAATGTTCGCATTAAAACCAATAATATAATTGCTGTAAACAATATTATAAAACAAATACTACGCGCAGTGTTTAAATGCGTCAACAAATATATGATAAGTATAGACTACAGAGTGATTGTTTTCACAGTAAACATTCATTAACTGGAAAATTGTTAACGTTTCTAGAAATATTTTTTTTACAATATTTGATGTTATTAAACAGCTACATGTTTGAAAATTAATAATGTTTGCTTACTGTTATCATTTTTGAAATATTTTACATATTTGAATTACAACGTATCTACATTTTTAATAAATTGCAAACTTTAAAGCAAAATATTCGTCAGAAAACTGTTGTAATTTATAAAACAATTTAATTCCGAACGACTAGTTAATTAGCTATACCTCACTGTTGTCTATTACAATGAACGTTTCATTGATGTAGGTAATGATGTTGCATATAAGTATAGCTTGGATCAGGGTGTAAATTCCGATTTCGAAATTTTGCAAAATTTTATAACATTTGTAAATAGTAATATAGAGTGAGGTGTTAGTGATCTCAACAGAGCCAAACAATTTAAATACTTAGGTTCAATACTGACAAAAAAATAAATGAGACTAACAAAGAAATAGTCTCAACAATTCTGTCAGAAAATAAATGCTTTTTTGGACACTCGATTCTATTAGAGGCACGGTCTGAGGCAAGAGTAAATTAAAAAAACATTTATTTATCACACTAATACAACCAGTAATTATTAATAATAGTACACTAAGAAGGGGGACACTTCCAGAAACAAAATTTAATACATCGACATATAATTTTTATTAGACACAATCAGGAGTCTGCAAAGATTAGAGTGAGCTTAGAGTGACAAATCCAGAACCAACTTTTGTTCAGATGATTGTGTGAAGAGAATTCAATAGGAAGAATGCCAATTATTAAAAAAAGACCTAGACTAAACGGGGGACTAATGGAAAATACGAGCAGCTGGAAGGTAAAATTGTAAGATTGGATGTGGTGTGATAGGAAGGTCAATGAATGGGTGATAGATCCTAAGATGAAGATGATACAATAGGTGAACCATTTAAGTGTCCATACACAAATTATTTCAAACATTTTTATATTTTATTTTAATATTATTTTATTAGATGCAATTGCAAATCAACATTCAAAAAAAAGCTTTTCTAATGGCATATTGTTCACTTCAATCACTTGATATTCCAAAATAGAATATTTTTTGTAATAGTTCAATACAATATTATCTATAGAAATTTAATTTTGAACGAATTGTTAATTGGTTTAGTTTAAAACTTAAAGTAGTAGACCAACATTTCGATCGCGTGACACCCTTGGACCACTACACACCATCTATATACACTTAAAATACCTACTTATACGGATGGCTCGCTAATTCAACAACTCGTTCGAAATTTTCAACGAAATCTAATACGTTTTGGAGTGCGAAATAAAAGCGTAATATTGTTTCTTCAAAAAACGTGTGCGAAGTCGTGCGAGGAAAATATTTTCGAAAACTCGAACAGTTTACGATTTAATCAGCGTTTACCGTCTGAAGGAAAAGAATCGCCTCACAGCATGTGTCTATTCGTATACATTATAATATTATGCGCATCATAGACGTTTGTAGCAGCTCCCCTGTATTATTCCGTTCCATCGATTCGAGGAAAAGTCCCATCGAATCCCGTAGGAGTGAGTATATCCTTTGTCACACTGCGTATACATAATCCGTTTACGTTTTCCCGTCCCCGTCTCGGTCTAGTTTGATTCGCGTGCCTTAGTGCTCTTGTTTACCGTATACATATCCCTCTGAGGTAAACACACACCCACACACACACAATACTTGAATATATGCAACTAATATGATTCCGTTCCCGGCGGACGACCCGCAGTCAAAGGCCGTCGGTTTGCGACACTATATTATAATATATATATTTATATTTTACTATTCCTACCCACCACCTGCACGACGCATCATTATCATAATAACAATATGTATATTATATTATCATTGTTATACGCCCGAACCACTGCACTGCATCGCTTTTGAAGTTGTAGACTTGTAGTAGTGTATATAGTTTCGCGCGAGACGAACCGCGATAAGTTTTTACCTAATAATATGTTTCCTCCCGAGATCAGTGGCGCAGTATGTACACCGTGTGGATGCAGGGTGCTTGCAACACGTGACATGCGGTTGTTGGGGGGGGGGGGGCTGAAAGTACGCGTGCGCGCTGCACGGGGGTCCGCAAGAGTTGCAAAGTGGACAAGACGAAAATTTAATAAAACGAATATTTTATATACGTTCGACATGTGCGTGCGAAAAACGCGGCGCGTGTGCTCGCAGGTAGTGGCGAGAGCTGCACTATATCGGTGGGGGGAAGAAGTGGGGAGGAGGGGCGAAAAAAAAATACGAGAACGCCGAGAAATTCATCATCTTCCGTTTCCGCTCCGGGCGATACGTGACTTTTGCTTGGCACCTTTTTCACCTGCAAATTTATTACCGACGAGATGGGTTTTTATTTTTTTTTTCTATTCTCTCCGCTGTTTGCCCACTTTTCTACCCCCCTCCCCAACCGGCCGGTATTTTCTCTTTGCCCCCGACGCGAGGCGGCAGTGTATAATATGATATTATATACACACCGAAGAGGGTCTATTTCGGCTGACATCGAACCATAGCGGCATTATAGTATATTATATTATTATTATTATTATTATTAAAAAGTTCTATCCGACGTAATATAATATCGACTAACGGTTTTCTGTTCGGCTATTACCGCGTTTGCAGTAGAACAAACGAAATTAGTTTTTTGAAACACATAGAGAGATACGAAACGTATTCGCTTTCTAATGGTTTTCATAGTCTATTAGGTATTTTTTATCCCTCGATCTCGACGATATCATACCCGTTAAATTAGTCGATCAATTAGTTTGAAATTATATAATAATTATCGCATTGTATCTATACGGTTTACGAGCCATCCATATAAATAATTTTTGCATAACTATATGACCTTGTGTATAATTAAATCCCAACTAATAACAATTATTTTATACCATATTATTATTATGGTTTAAACCAAAACGTTTTTTCTCTCTCTGTAAAACTCCACGAAACGAAAACCCTTTAGCTGTGTTATAAAATCGAAATGCATTAACTCAAAGAACTAATAATTCACATTCTACATAATATAATATCGTTATTATAATCAATAGTGAATTTTGATATTACAGTCATTTGGATTACGCGTTGTGCGACGATGTATGAACTATTTGATATTTTATAATCATACAGTGGTACTTTGGGTACATAATTAAAATCTAAGTGCATAATATTTCATTCGTGGATACTTTATATGGTTTTGATGCGGTAAACTATTTTATTTAATTAAACGTTGAATTGGTCTCCTAGAAGTTAATAAAAAAAAAACCTTTCCGCATTGAAACGTAACTTATTTTATAACATCAATGAAATATAAATGTAATAATATAATTAAATTACAAAATGCTTAAATGTGCACATAACTGCAGTATTGGCTGCAGTGTGTTTGCAGATATTATATCTATAATTTATTGTTACGATTAAAATATCTGAAAAAATTCTTAAATAATCAAATGATGATATCAGAAAATATAAAAACGAGAACATACCAAACGGGCGTAGGTACTAACATTAATAATTTAGTTGTTCATGCACACAGCGTTATTTTGATTTTTTAAGTATTATAGCCACAACAACAAAATGTCTGTAACCGTAAAAGGCAAAAATCTATTAAATAATAATAATAATATGTTACTGGTAAATATGAAACTATTACATTACTTTGAATAACCCGAGCATAATTCATAGGTACCTAATGAAGTGTAATTTAAGACAAAATACAAAATAACAATTAATTATAATTTTTTTTTTTTTTTTTATTGACTAGGCAGCGTTTTTAAAATAAATAACGAGACAAAAACAAAAATAATACTAATAAATATTTTAGTTTGGTATTTTTTATGTTAGGTGCATAATAAACGATTGTCCGTATTATATTATGTTCTACATAATATTATATTGATATGAAGTTGATTTATATCTTTTCAATAATTGAAATATTGTATTATTATCTGCTATTATTTGTCTTTATATTATTTGTTCATCTTCGATTTTTTTTTTTTATTGACCCGCCATACAATTTAATATATTATCTTTTATCCAATTTACGATTTCATCCGATACTCACTGTATTGTTGTTGACTTGTCGGTTCGCTGATCACTAGTCAAATATGCAGATGGACTGCATAAAGTATTATACAATTTTTGGTTCATGAATAATATGAAACTGTATTATTTTTTTGCCGAATGACCCCGAGCGCATCAAACGGGGTCGACCACATAGGCCAAAAGTGGTTTGACATAATATTATCATAGCGGTAAGTAATATCGTCGATAATAGTCTAATGGTGTTACAGCAGAATTACAATATTTATATTTTATCATAATATACCTACACTGCCAAATTCATTAAAAATATTTTATGTATCCAAAATTCCAAAACTCGAGTGTCGTCTTACATTCGTTCGCTGTATTATCACGGAGCGCCTGCACATCCGTAGCGACATCAGAATTTTCACAAAGAATAGGGTCCGTACTTGTTTAGAAATGGATAGTTCGATTAAAGAAAAAAAATCTGATGTACACGTATTAGTGACGATATGGCCCATGGAGGGGGTGGACCCGGAGACCCATGGTTGTGCCACCACACCACTCAACACTTTTTTTGATTAATTCACAAAATGTATAACGATAATAATTAATCGGCTTGCTATATATTTGTACATGTATCTTAGTAGCATCGTTTCATCCCTAACCATAAGTATTGCGCGACCCCGTCATTGGTAGAGTAAAATATAATATCGTGGTTGACACGAAAATGTATTTACGTTTTTATCGTGGTCTGCAGTATAAGACTAATAGTGTCTTGTCTAATTTGACATAAAAACCGTCTCGTACTCAACCGTTTTATATTGATCTTTCACTGAAAACACCATATCACGGATAGACGACGGTTTACATATAGTCACTGCTGCGATCGACAGGTAGTTATAATGGGTATTATTGTAGTCTACGTTTTTCTACAGAGGAAATTTCTACGATGGCAATCTTGAAAACAATAATAACGGTCTTTGTCCGGTGAACGTTATTATAGGGACTCGCGAGTAGTTATATTGAAAATAATATTATATTGGGACACACTTAAATAAATAATGAGAAACCGTGCATGGAGGTAGCACTGCAGCAGAGACGTGTGACATTTTTCGAAAACGAACGGAAAACGCTATATAATTTTCTTGTCCTGTACACGCCTCACGATAATCGTAGAAACATATTTAAATTATATACATATATAATATAATATAATATTTTGAAGTATGCGTTTGATAATTATTTACATATTATTGTTGACACACACGATTATTATTATTATTATTATTATTGGTATTGTTATTGTTGTTGTTGTTGTCGTCGTTGTCGTTATTGTTACCGGTAAACGCGTGCATAATATATTACCACGAGTGGATAAGCTCGCAACGACCACCTGCAATTTTGGCGACCCCGTGACCTCGAAAAGTCCGACGCGTACGTATTTGTGTCGTACGTAGATATATGTCATTCAAGTCCGAGTAAAATGACTGTAATGCAATAAATGTGCCTCTTTCGTGTAAGTAAAAAGTATTTTCATACTATAGCAAATCATAATATTTTATAACGCCTATATGGGGTGTTTGGATAAAAATCCACGTTCGCGAAAGTAACGCCGTGCGCCCTCCCAACGACTGACCACCAAACGGACGACTCGGTGACGACCACAGACAGACACTCGGTATCTCCACGAAATGGTATACCATATTATACCATATGATGGGATCGTGATGCAGTGGCGTTTAACCATGTGAGTCATTATTATAAGTTATAACTATGCACATGAAATCCCGTCAAAAGGAGGGTCCCACGCCGTTGATTTACGCACTGCGACCACCTGCAATTCCAATGAGTTTACGTGTGTCGTATTAAAGTCCGAATAAAACTATCGAAATGCGCCTATGTCAGGGTGTACACAACTTTCCCGAAATCCTTAAAAGATGGTTTTTATTACGTATATTATTATGTATATAGCAAATTGGATCCTATTATTTATTTTATACAGGTATTTCTGGAGGAAAAGTGGCCAACATACTTTTTGTACCTAGCTTACGTTACAGTTTAGGCTGCAGCTTAGTCGCAAGCGTAAGACGATTTTGCGCTCCCCACCCCCTGAAAAATACCTGAATACGTTTCTTGGCCTCTGCCGTTATAATATAATATGTATTTTTTTGATATTATAGCAAAAAAGAAACGAACGGGCACCCTCCCGACGGTCGACCGCCAAACAGACGACCCTAAACCCCTGCACGAAATGGTACCATGATATCATGTGTATAGGTCATTTAATCCCCAAAACCGTCGGATACCGTTGCACATTATGCGGGATTCGAGCCGGTCCAGTGGCGTTTATCCACGAGTATTATTATTATTATTATACGCAGACACGTGAAATCCAGTCGACCGGAATGTCCCAGCCTAAGCACATAGCATCTATGTGTACATAATGATAATATGTACGTCGATTTTATTCTCTGCCCACATGACGCAACCGTTTTATTGTTTCCACTTCGAACGGCCTTCCATAAACGGAAAAACCGATCTGAAGTGGCGTGGCGAACTGAAAATTGTCCAAAGGCAAGTTACAAATATCCCAAGTAATTATACATAATAATGTATTAATATAATACAACTAATTATATTTCGGATCATTATTGAATACCAACTATTGAATGTATCATATTACATGTTTTACTAGGGGACCCACTGGCTACCATCCACCTCTCTATTTAAGAAAAATCTCAAAGGCGATTGCCTATAAAATTACCGTTCACGTTCACCACGCCACTGCGGCCTACTTCCGACCATACTTGTATTCGTGTGATAATGATGTTATCATTGTTATTCTTAATTTTGTATTTTGTTAAATTTATTATATATTGTACATAACCCAGAACACTCTCTCTCTCTCTCTCTCTCTCTCTCTCTGTATCTCTGAGAAAAATATAAAAGTTGTCATGTTGTGTACCGAGCCTGTGCTCAACACTTGTCACTTTCTATTATAATATAATGTTGTAACTTGTAAGGATTCAAATAAAAAGTCTTATTGTAATGAACTAAATCAAAAGTCTTAATAACTACTATAAAAATAACGTCCAACAGAATAATACAATTCGTACAATATAATATTATATTGTGTTTTTACGACAAAACAGTTTGTCCAACACTTCGATTTGTATATTTTTGCAAGCGATACAGTTCGATTCTTTGTAACGATTGCCTACGCTGAATTTTGATTCGATCACCACTACAATAATAACGTCCTTATTAAAACACGATTTTGAACACTGTTCAGAACAACGTTTCTTAAAAAAAAAAAATTAGGTACGTCTTCACTGTATCTTTTATTTCTCATCGTGATCATATTTTATAGGGTTACTTTCTGGAATCACATTATACGTACATTGTTAATCGCATATTATACGACAGTTATTCAGAAAGGGAATATTTTTTTCGAAAAATTACGATACATAAAAATGTAATTTAAAACGAGAAGTTAATTTTTGAAGTGCCTATTAAAGTTTATAATAGAGTTCATCCACGTAGCTGGAGTGGCACAGGGGTACCTACCCTGACACAGAATGCTGGTACACTACGCCTTCGTCGACACTTAAAATACTTACAAGACATAACTAATTAACTAGGGAGAGGTACCTACTCGTTTGAAATTCGTTTTTTATATTATGTCATCGTAAAACTCGGGAAAATGTTCTACTCAGGAGTATGGAATTAAAAATGTATGTCGGCCTTCAAAGGCGTAAAACCATAAACTATAAATTTGTTAAAAATAGTAAATAATATTTTTGTTCAAAAGGGATTATAATATTATGTTTGAAAAAAAATTCCTTCCTAGAACCATATGTGTGTGTGTGTGTGTGTGTGTGTGTGTGTGTGTGTGTGTGTGTGTGTGTGTGTGTGTGTGTGTGTGTGTGTGTGTGATTCGATCTGCTTGTGTTCAAGATCATCATAATTTATGTATAATTAATTATGATAATACCACGCAATATACGTATTATCTTAATAACAATAACTTTAGGGAGATATTATAAAGCCGAGCCTCTCGCTAATCCAGCCAGTAAGTTATTGTGTTTCGAATAAAGCACAAACACGAATATTGTGTAACATAAAATATTGTTTAGTCGGATAAATAATGATATAGTGCAAATAATAATATTACGTTGACGTACTGCGTTAGTTGATGTACCGTTTTCATAATAATAATAATAATAACAATAACACCCGTTTTATGATAAAAGAAAATTGTCACTGTTTTATGATACGTAATATTGTTACAATGCTTTTTAAAAATATAACGTAAAGTAAATTTTTTAGTGGTATACAGTCTTAAAATCGCGATAACACTATGGCGTTATTGGATAGGCAATATAACTTCATCTCGAGGTCCAATTTTCCGATATTTTGCGAATGGGTCTAAGACTTGTGATAATGCAATTGTTTCGATATTATGCTTCAAATCCCGGGCACATTGTTGTAAACGATTTATAGGATTTACGACGATCTCAATTTGATAAGAAAACTCGCAATTTTTTCATGAATACTATTACGTCTCGTGTGTTTAGCATTTTCTGGCTGTGACATTATTTTAAAATATATAATATTTAGATTGTTTTTCGGATATTTACTATAGTCATTTGAGATTCGTATATTTATTTGTGTTTGCGAAATGTTTGTGTGACAGTTTAATAAAAGATTACTCATAGATTATTCTTGCGGGCTTAAAATTGGAATATTGTACACAATATTCGTTTTCATCTTTTCCTAAAACCGTATTATGTTTGTCGGCCGGTCGGCGGTTAGCTTAGAATTATTAAATTATAGCCACTCTGCGGTGAGTCTAATGCGATGGACTCGTTTCAGGGTCGTTGTATAGCTATAGAGTACTTCGAACATGCACATTGAGTTAAAGTTATGTGTGCTATAATAATAATATCGAATAAAATATAAGCTACCTAGGTATACAGCTAGTTAGCGGTTTGTGTCGATTCTCGTTACGTTCTGCGTAGTTTAAAATGCACTGATATTGCTGATGTCGTCGGCCTTTAGGGTTACAAAATGAGAGATGGGTGTACGGAAGTATGTCGAAGTGCTCGTTTATAATATTATGATATTTAATGTAGACGCATAAAAATAAAATCGAAAAGACGCAACGACTGAAAATAATTAATTAAAAGTTTTATCTTGTTTTCAACAACGACTAATTTTGAGTCTTAAGATATGAACCTTAAATCTTAATCCCCCCCCCCCCAAAAAAAAAAATAGCAAAATAAAAACACAAATGATTACTTTTCGTCATGCGCGTTGCATAAATAATGACAGTTTAAACGTATTGTCTCGACAAATTACATTATCGTGAGTTTTGATTTGTGACACTTACAACGTATTTTTATGATTGAGATGGTTGTTGTAGCAGTTAGATCTAATTGTGCTCACAGAGGACTCGTATGCAAAGGTGGACATTAAATATTGACTTAGTCACTTAACTTTTAATGAACCTTCATGCCTAACTATAGTTTAATCGAAAGTTTAAATAACTTGGCTTTTCTCAGTCGATTTAAATATAATCCATCAAGTTAACATATTTTGAAATTATTCGTTTTTATGATTTAAAACGTATAAATACTAAATATTAATATGAAAATAAAAACAACCCGATAGGTACTATAATAATACAAACATTACTGTTAGTTTTCTTGATAAAAAAATGTTTTAACTATATATGTAGATATATTTTAGTGGGTTTCATAAGCATGATATTATTATACGACTTTAAATTGCCATAAAAAAGTTAATATTTGTTAAACGATTAATTGAGATGTGTAGTTTAAATATATAATAACAATCATGTCAAGTGAATTTGGTATATATTATATAATGATACATTTTCAATAAATTCGTTTATTATAATTTAGGAAATTGATAATAACGCAGACACTCTTTGTGTGATCCACATAGTAATTATTATTAAACTGATTTACCTAATTTAGAAATTTTTTCGATATTATTAACTTTTAACTCATCGAGTTAAATTTATGATTTGTTAACTTCTAACTTATCGATCATGTGTTCTCTTAACTTAGCTTAACTTGAGTTGATTATTTTCATTAACTCACCCACGTTCGGGGCGAGACGAAAAAATAATGTAAACACACAAAAATGCGCTAGTTCACGATCGTTTGTCTATCGTTATAACATTTCGGTCTTTCGTTGAAAGAACGGAAGCATTTTCGAAGAGAGCGAAAACTTGACGTGCAGATAATCGTTTTTTTTTTATAATAATCGATTATAATCTACTGTCGAAATAAAAAATAATAAACGACTGTTTTTGCATGAGCAGCGAAGATTAACGTCGACCCAACGACGACGACGATGATGACATTAAGGAAATTGTAATAATATTCGTACTCAAAATAAAAACGTCGTCGCCGTTAATTTTTGCCCGAAATTTCGCAAGTAGGTACCTCTTCCTAATAATATTATAATCTTTATTGAGTGTACGGACGACGGTGCGAAAACCGTCCGTTATCCGCACACAATAATAAAACCTCGTGACAGTGTTCAAGTCGTATAATAATAACGATCGTCGGGCAAAAGATACATCACATTATTTATGTGTACCTGCCTAGTATAATGTATAAATTATTCTAGTCACACTAACTGCCGTCCGCCGATGTCGTTTCATTTTTACTAGAAAATCGAATATTTAATTTAAAAAAAAAAAAAACAAACATAATAATAATATGTTATAAATTATTTTAAATCGAGACAAGAATTTGATCACAATACAAAATAGTTTATTATACACAACTTGGTAACACACAACTATGGCTCTCGAGTACCGTTACATCTGACGCATAGATCGATACTGATTAGTGATTGTACACTGATCGCTTACAGTAGTGCCTAGCTCCTTATCATACTATTTTTAATAACACATATAAGATAAAATAATCGAAATTTGAAAATTAATTTAAGATGCACGTACGACTCCACCGATTGGTTCGAGCGCACGTTGCTATATTATGAAAACGTACTCAAACGTCTTTTTTTGTTTTTTTTTTGTTGCAGGTAAGAACATATTTATTAATGTGAACAGCAACACAGTCGAGAGAGTTCGTGCGGTAGAGCTACCACGAACCCGGTAATAGCGACGTATACCACGACCAGGCGGCGGGCATCGTATTGACGGACGTCACGATAACTTTAGGTTTAGTGCTAAAGGACGGTGCTAACAATATTTTATAATAATATAAAACGATTGGTTACAAAATTGTACGTTAAATCGTATAGGGAGACGAGTTACACATTTATACGTTTTATACACAAACGTTTTGATAAACGTAAATTACAAAAATTAAGTTTTTCAATAAAATCGTAGGAATTTATAATACCTATATTAGGTTTACGTAATGTTCTAGTGACTTCGTCAAAGACACTATATTCGTTAATTTGAGGAATATAATATAGTATGGTGTTTCAAAATGATTAAACCAATTTAAATAAATTATATATTTATTATGACATTTGAGCTACGATATATTTTTTAAAGGTTAGCGAATACATTAGGTTTTTATGACAAAATTTATTAATGATTAACATGACCCCCCCACACACATTACTTGCACGGCACACATCTAAGCGGTAATATCATTAATACAATATTATATTATAATCTTACCACCTGAACTTGGCCGCCCTGTTTTTCTGACCTTCAGGACTTCAATTTTTTTTCTTTGCATGTACATAAAATACTGTGCTTGTGTACCTTATTCCCTTTCTAGTGATATTGATGAACTGAGAAGTCACATTACAGACGCCATCGACTTGATGACGGTCGACGTGCTTCAACAGGTATATATAATATGGAATTTGAGTATTTCTTAGATGTGTGCCCTGAAAGTGTCGGTTGTCGTCACTTCGACATTTGTAAACATGGTAACAAAAACCTAATGTTATCATAAAGCATACGACCCTTAAAACTCATTCCAACCTTTGATTATACTGATTTCGCGATGAGTAAATAAACTTTTAAATCAGATGAATCGTTTTGGAACACCCTGTATGGCTGTATTTCACCCTATTAAGAATAGTCATTGAGAACGAGAGGTACATGTCGATGTAATATATGAAATTTGGCTATGATGTAGCATATAGTTGATGTTGCCAAAATATAACGTAGTTCAAACGTGACGGAAAAGTGTTTCCAACTGATTCCGACAGTTGTAAAGATCCACTTCCGGGTAGGTGTATAATATGGGTTATAATTATTAGGGTCCAGATTTATATGCTCTAAAAATCTCAGAAATATGCACTATAAAATTGCATTTATGCTCTTATTTTATAGAAATATACCCAATAAAATAAAAAAACCGACCAAGTGCGAGTCGGACTCGCGCACGAAGGGTTTTCGTACCATCATCAGCTATAAACGTGTCGGAAACACTGCTTATATTATATATTCTAGGATTTTTAGTATTTGTTGTTATAGCGGCAACAGAAATACATAATCTGTGAAAATTTCAACTTTCCAACTTTCATGGTTCATGAGATACAGCCTGGTGACAGACGGACGAATGGACAGTGGAGCCTTAGTAATAGGGTCTCGTTTTGCCGTACGGAACCCTAAAAAATATGCAAAAAAATCTTTTATTTTCATTATTTTTTATATTAGATTAACATAAAATAATGCTATATTTTTTTGATTCATTTTTTGCCTACTAGATGTATTTCCACTGATTTAGGCATTTTAAATATAATTAAATAAAATCGAATGAATTTTACGGGCACTCGGATCACGACAAACACAAAGAAACAAACACGACTAATGTATGATTCACTAAAATCTACTCAATAACAGATTACTACTTGTCCCGATAGGTTTCTGATAAGAACATGACTTCGTCAAATTAAATAGACTATAAATTATATAACTATAAATACGTTATTTTAATTAAAATAAGCAAAATATTAGTAATATTACATAAAATATTATGAAACAAAAAATCGTAAAATACAGAAATATGCAGTACTACATGTCAAAAAAGGACAAAATATGCAAAAATACGCAAAATAAAACTTTATATTTCGGATCTATTGATTACAAATCAAACTTGTAGCTTACATAGCTATTTTTTGGACTTTTTAGACAAAAAAAAATGCATATATTAAATCCGGGCCTTAGTTATAATAATATAATTGTGTCGTCACCATATTATACGAACCGCCGTGACGATGAATTGAGTAATTTTTCGGTAGAATGACGACGACGAGCCTTATATTTTAATAAAAAAGTTTCATTGGTAATTTTTTTACGATATCGCATTATCTAGAACGCCTTGTTGTATTATTTTTATTGTTTATTTCGATACAACGTGATCGTCGGCTATAGCGATCGTCGAGCATCGGCGCGCTATAAAATATTCGGTGGGTATACGATAATATATTATAATAATAATACACTGCACGCACGTTCGGCCCTCCATAATAATAATATACCTACACGATACGACGCATAATACCTAGGTACAATATTACATGTTATTATCGTATAGGCGTCGCATACTATCACGTGGACACGCGGGTGTGGTTGCCCACCCGTGCTGGAACTCGACGTAATCCCGCGGGCGGCGCCGTCCCGGTGCGAGGTTTCGACCTGATCGCGTGGGGAGGTGTGGGCACTCTGAAAATATATTATATCATAAGGTCCTCAGATAAACTTTATACACCGCCCGTATACAACACGCTCTGCGACTACATAATAATATATACAACGACTGCCATATACATATTATTATTATATATAGTTTATAACTGAAAACGCATTAAATGCAATATCACGAGTGCAGCACTCTTCGTCACCGCTACTCCACCGCCGCCGCCGTAGTCGTAGTCGTACTATATGCCACGGTGCAAAGTAAGAACATTATTGTTATTACAGTAGCTGTTGTTATTATTATTATTATTATCACCGCAAGTATTGCACTGGTGCATTATATTATCGCCGCCACAGTATATAACTATATTATTATTATATAGTTGTTATTGCCGAGCAGACCCTCTGTCCCTCGGTCCCCTCCGTCTCGTACTAGTCCTCTGCTACAATTATTACGAAGTATACACTCCTTCGCGCCCTATATAGACATACGCACTATCAACCGGCCGCCGACCATATCATCTCCACCGCTTTCCGCCCTCCCACGCCATCGTGCTTTTCTTATCTGTTGGACGTAAACTGCACGGCAGACCCGAACCGCCACCGCGACACTGTGTGATAATAATAATAATAATATTATGTGCGTGTATATATTATTAATAATACAATATAGAGGCACGTCCGAGATAAACGAATGAAATACGCGCGACCGGCGCCCCACCGTTTACCGCCCACTCGGCCACACTGGGTCAGCGAGGAGTCCGTGCTGGCGCAGTCGGGACGACGACGATAGAGACGGTCAATTTTTTTTCGTCCAGCCATTCCGTTTTCAGACAAATTAATTACGACCGACTCCTCGTTTTATTCGTACGCGTGTTTCGAGTGCAAGCACTGCGTATTTCGTATATTTTTATTACATGACATTATGCCCACAAATGCCTACCCGAAAAATGAGCTAAAAATTATTCAGAAATCGATATGACGGGATACCCGGAAACGAGTAAGCAGACACGTCAGCCTACCAAATTAATATCTATGTCATTCTCATTCAAAATGTTTAACCATAAGAAAATAATGGAAGAATGGCAAACATTTTGGGACGACACACCTCTTTCCGACGAGTTGAGAAATGTAAAACTGTTTTTAAAAAACGTAAATACGCTCCTGACACAAAAAACAAAGAGCATAAGTAACTATTACCCGAGCTAAAATAGGCCACTCTCGCCTAAAACATGCATACCTCATCAGGATGCAACCAGCCGACCAGTATACGATACTATTGTAGTTTAGCTTTAACAATAGAACACATAGCCGCCATCAACTGCCCCCAACAGTCCTCAATAACCCTATAATCACACTTCACTCGGCCGTCGCCATCAGTGCCTTTTTCCGCGATACATACCCTAGCCATACATTTTAAATAACATGACGATAACTATACTAGTATCAAGTTCTAATGTATATCTATACAGCCGTGTTTAAACATTGATTTAATGCGAGTCTAAAAAACCTTTGTTTCGAAGCCTTTACCAATTATATAAAAAAAAAATTGAAAACATTATGCCACATTATTCGCTGAAGAGCATCTCTTATCCAACAGTCCGTATTATGACGTCTACGACCGCGAAAGGAGAACAGCTATTATCGAGTCTTTTCGTAACGAACCAACGAATAATATTATTCCCGAATAGTAGGAAACCGTGGTAGTGGTCGTTCAAGTTTTGGCGCCGTTTACGACCCACTGCGGTGTCGTCTTCGACTTCGATTTCGGTATAGTGATATTTCGCAGTTAAATAAGTTCATCGCTATCTGAACACACAATATAGAATTGTCGTTGACCGTCGTAATTTTGAACTAATAAAACAATTTTATAATTTGAGACTCCAATAACTAGAATATTTGAACAGCCCTGGAAGGGACCAATATATTAAGGATTTCGACGTTGTTTATTTTTATTTTTTCAAAGATATTTAGTACAGTTCTACGATGATTCGCATTTTCGAACTAGAATATTGTTTGCGCGTTTTTAGAGACTATGTCTGAAGCGGGTTAGAGCCGATTACATACAATTTATTTTTGGCCATATAATCCAATATAATATATTGGATTATATTATGATGGCTATATCGACGTACGAAATGTTCAATCCGTTGATATTAAAATATTCACAGATCAAATCCACAGACCACAATATTTATATGTTGAAAAACGGAGGTCGATCGATGTTATCGATGATGGGTTGTCCATCAGAAAATTATATAAAATACAGTGAGTATTTATTTACAATTTTAAAATACTCATAACTCGCGATAAAATTAAAATATACTAAAAAGCATATGAGGTTACTTAGATAATAATCTTATCTTTAGATTTTATAAGAGGTCAGTTCACTCTAATTCTTAAATTAACGGAGCTACACGGGTTCTGCTGAGCGTAAAATTTGCTATGTCACGCACTTGTAAGACGGAGACAACACATGCGGGTATCACGTCCTCTTAAGATTTTTAATATTAAAAAAAAACTAAACGTCATATAGAAATTCTGATTCTTGCGTCGTTTTAAACACATAAAACCACACATGTATACGTAAATTAAATTTCAAAAATAAAATGTTTAGGAGGGTAAATCGTTGTGAGAAGCGAGGAACTTGTACACGTATAAGATAGACAATTACGATGAGTAGGGCCCAATGACGTCACGCGGCTATTTTACATTTCTTAATATCTCTTAAAGTAATAATTTTTTTTACATCGGATTTTCACCAAATCATTTTATATAGCCATAGTTACAATAATTTAACATTTAAAAGTAATTTAAATACATTTTTTTTTTTTTTTGTTGTGTGCTCCTTTAAGCGGAACTCACTGTATTTTTAAATATAATAAACGGTATAATACATAACCATAGTTTCAATTAAATAAAATACAATAATTATACGACTTATTCTGTAAAAAAAAAATTAACACTCGTTCGTTTTATGTCTCCTTACTGCAAACGTCTACGACATAGCAATTTTTCGTTAACTATTTTCTATATAGTGTTCTCTTAGTTTTGATATTAGAGTGAATTTACCTAGTGTCAAACTTTTAGTTAAGCGAACATTATCTATTCTTAAATGTAGAGGCGATTTTTCCGATATTTTTATTTTTTCAAGAGAGATGAAGGTACTTACGTGAAATATCACAAATTGAAAACACTCATACCTCGCATGAAAATTAAAATATCTAATAAAAACCGAAGCTTAAACGTAAATAATTGTTCACCTAAAAATTTGATAATAGGTCAATTCACTCCAATAGACTAAAATTGACAGGACACTATTCAAACCGCACTGAAAGAAAATTTGCAATTTGTCATACGCGTGTGAGACGGAGACAACAAATGCACGGGTAGCGTCCTCTTACAACGTCATTCGAGCTGATTTGGTTTCAATAATACTGGAAGGTTGAATTAATAAAAATTTCCAATTTTTTTTTTAATGTGACATTGAAATTTGCGATATTTAATTGACAATATTATTATATTGTATATACGAGCACATAGACATTGTTGTGCAAAAAAAAAAAAAAACGTTTTAATAACGTAAGTATCCCGTTCAATTATTATTCCGCGAAATATTTATCAAATGAAAAATAAAATATTTATAGGTGCACGGTAAATGGGATTACCTACCATCCAAACAAAAGACAGCGAGTTCTCGTTTTCTCGTGTCTTATATCAATACGTCAGACTAACGCGTATCAAATTATATTACATTTAAAATTACACTTAACCTTAAGGTTATTTCCTCGTAATGGTGGAAACAGAACTGATATAATATGTACTTTTATTATGAAAAGTGTTCACATTAATGCACTGCACGCGAACCTATCTTTGTATTTGTATATTTGAACATTTCCGAAACTCAATTTGTATACGCTGCACAATAATTGTACCTGCAAGTGTATGCGATTCTTTGGAAAACGAATTCCCTCTACAATTTCGTCCAATTTTTAAACGCAAATAATTTCGTGTTATAAACGTTAGTTGAATAAAAAAAAAAACGTCGAACGCGTCACATAGTCAAGTAACCTACATAGTATATGTATATGCTGCGCTACCTAAGGCAAAGCAAATATTATTATTTATCTTTTATGCAAAACGAATTTGAAATAATATTTTTTTATCGTTTCATCTACAAAAGAAAGAGGCAGAAGTAGAGTTTTCCAGTATCAAAAATAATATTTATTTAAAATTTTCTAAAAAAAACTGTTGAAATTCTTAATTTTGAGTTAAACATATTGTCAATGTTTTTTAAAAAAGCCTGTAAGTGGCTAACTTTATCAATTAAGTAAATAAAGTTAGTCCAATAGGATATTTTATTAAAATATCATAAGCGTGACCAAATTTTATCTTATGATAAAGTAGGCCACTCAATTTTTTTTTTAAATATCTCAGCGTGGTTTACTTTAAATATTTAAAAATGCTATACTTAGTTATACTAATCATATTCGCGTTTGCACGTGGGCCAAATTTCATCGTCTTCTAGCTCATATCCAGCGAGTTGTTCCAGAAAACATGTCAAAAATAATCGACTCAAGGGCATTTCACTGTAATGTTGAGTGGTCGTACATAATTACGGTCGTACCCCTACATAATACCTATACCGTACGGGCGGATACAACATAAAGTATATACCATATAATGTACCATTTATATATAATATGTTATGTGCAATATTAATTAGACATTCAGCGGTCGTATATGTTGCAATGAAATAGGTACGACAATTTATAAACATACGGAGAGGAATTTAAACGGTGGCATTTCCGAAAACGAGCCCGAACAACGCGTTCAATCTAATAGGACTCTACTCGGCGAACATTACATTTTTGGCGGTTTTTTTTTTTTTTTGGTGGAATGAAAAATGGCTTCAAATAAAAACACGGCGTACAACCTCCGGGAGACGATAAGCAATTGTGTGTTTTGTTCGCCGCCAGTGTACAGTATTATATAGCTAATATGTATCTGGCGACGCACGTAACCGAACGTTTAATCAACGTTTTAACCGTTGGCGAACACCGTCGTCGTCGTCGTTACACTGGGCCGACTTTCCGAAATTTCCCGTTAAACCGTTGGCAATAATTAAAAAAAAAAAGAATAGGAGGCAAAAGCTCGGCGGCGGTGGAGGAGGCCTGGCGGAGAAAAAGAAAAAAGAATGGAAAGGAGGGGGGGGCACTCTCCCGAGCGGATTTTAATGACTTCGGCCAAGTCATCAAAACTTTAACAAGCATAAAACATTCGGAGCGGGAGCTTTGATAGAAGACGTATATTATATATATATATATTACACAGAATCCCTCTCTCGGTCAAATTTACTGCGGAGGGTGTGCGCGTGTGTGTACAAAATATATACTCAAACCACAGCTTATAATATATAGATAAGGATGGCGGGGGGGGATTTTGTCGACGAAAATCCCCGTTAATAAATTTGACGGGTGAGGGGGTACACGCGAGACTGATGCTGCGGTGCGCAGAGTGTGTACGCGATTTATATATTTTACAGTTTCGCATCGACGGACGTTCGTCGTCGCTATATAACTCTTCTTTTGCCGTCTGCTGCACAGCGACTTTCAACCGCCGCTTCCGCTTCCGATTTTCCCCCTCCGAAATCCGATTAAATCCGGTTTGCCGGAAAATACGACCGTGGCGCGAGCGCGCGACACGACGACGACGATATGATATTTAAGAGTAGCGTCTTCACCCCCGTCGATACACGCGTTTTGCGATTGTTATTATTATTATTTTTTTGTTTTTTGTCTGTCTTGCGACATCCCACGTATCCCGTGAATTTTTCCTCCCACTATTTCGCCGCTGCCACCGCTGCTGCTGCTGCTGCTGTTGTTGTTGTTGTTGTTGTTGGTCAAAGTTATATAAGAGCCCAAAGAGGATTATTTATATTCTCTCCCAGTTACTTCGCGGGCTTTACCGGATATATACGCACACAAAAGTACCTTTATTATATATATATGTGAGTGTGCGTGTGTGTGTGTGTATAGCTGCCCGTCGCAGTCCTCCGCACGCACCCCCACCCCTCACGTGTCTTTTATTTACTTTGTTTCTGTCGTCCCTCGCTCGTCCCGTCGAGTTCTGCCCCGCTTCTCTTACTTTTCTCTTTTTTCCCCGAGTTGAAAATTCAGCTCTCTCGCACACACACACACACACACACACACGCACGCACGCACAAACGCATTTATACTGCTATAGTCGAAACACACCGGCGCTAAAGGTTTCCCGTAGTCGTACATTATACACCACGTAATAAACCTCTTCTCCCGTACACACACACACACCCGACGCATACAGATGACTCACATGGTTATCCGCGATATAATATATTATACATAAATGTTGTACACGCGCAGAACCCTCATGACATTTGTAATATTTTTATCTACCGCGAATCGAGTTTATATTGTATTATGCAGTGATAATAATATTATAATATCGTACACGTAGACTTATGGAAACAGACGGAACATATTTTGTGTGGTCGTATGCCAAACGGATTATGAGAGATACCACGAGTCTTATTATGAGAGGAGTGAGAGAAATAATGGCACTGTTCCGCGAGGACAGTCAATACGTCATAGCTTTAATAGAGCCCACGACTATATAGAAAGTATGGTTGCCCATCGACCCATACTTGAAAAGTGTCTACCGAAACGAATCTCTATAATCAGTATTAAAGTCAAATCAAACAGCTAGAGATTCGAGCACTAGCGCTTATTTGTCGTAGTGACTACCGCGCAACTACAATGTTTACATTAATTGAAAGGTAACTGCATTTATAGTCTGCATTTATAATTAATAAGCGCTAGTGCGTAAATCTCCAGCAGCTGTTTAATACTGATCATTGAGGATTCATTTCGTTTGACACCTTTCTAGATTATCGTTGGGCAACCATACTATCTAGCATCGTGATGGCTCCCGATCACGAACTAAGATATTATAATGGACCGGAAACGACATGGTCAGCGGGGGTCGCGAAAAGGTGTCACTTAGCTGATAAGAACACTGTTCTTGAAGATTTCAGCGCTACCGGTGGTTTTATTTTACTTCACAATTTGTCAATCATAGTCCATGTTTTATACAGAGGGCGCTGTAAACTCTAGGAATATATTGCGACCCCCCCTCCCCTCTCACACATTTCTTCTTGAACATACATTCGTGACCGTGATAAGCTGCTCGTTTCCAGTCCATTATATCTTAGTCCGTGCTCCCGATTCTCGTAACAAGCTTCACTATTGCTTGCGTTATCGTACCCAACGTTCCATATATTCCTATAAGTCTATGGTTATTATACACGTCCATAATTCAGGGTTGCCACCGGTCCCGTATTTCACGGGACAGTCCCGTTTTCAACACAGCCAAACAAAAGTTTTCAATAAGCGGCGTAGGACGCATGATAGTAATATGTCGTCCCGTATTCGATAAAATGTCGAGAGTAATTTATTTTTATTTTTAAAAACCGAACTTATTATGGTAGCAAAATTATTAAATCGATAAAATACTATTAGGATATCGACATTTTTCGGAAAATTTAATTTTTTTTCCCCGTTTTAAAAGTGAAGCATCTATCTCCGGCAGTTTTTTCTCTCGACAAAAATAATTTGTTCACTAATATCGGGTACTTTTTGGTCGTGACACTTGGTCTTCGATTTTCAAACGACGACCCACGAAAAAAAAATTCGTTGACCTAGAAAACGAATAATATAATTAACTTTTTACATTACCTTCTAGAATAATTGTTATTGTAAATCGATTGACTTGGTCCCGTATTCGACGTTTTAAAACGCGGTAACTTTGGTCTCGTTAGGCGTGTGTGTACGTGTGTTCGATAATATTGATACAAAATAATAATATCCGTCGGGTCTCGCAGTGCGCCGGTCTCGCAGAAATGTGTACGAGTGCAGTAGTACAATATATAGAGGTATATATTTACGCAATGAATCAATTCGTAGGAATAATATTTTAAAACCGGAGGCTAGTGTTCGGTGGAAAACCAAACACAAACGAGAAGAACAAACAGTCGGGTGGAGTACAATATTTACGAGCGAGCGGACGAACGAACAGCCGCGGGATTAATAATTTTATTGCGCTTTAAATTCGAAAATGAAACGCAGTTCACTATAGGGTATTATATACAATAATAACCGTCGTTATAGGTCCGGAGAAGGTCCGAGTTATTGTTTGGACACCCCGCGATAACAATGTATACGATATCTTATAATAATATAATATAATAATATGCAACCCGTAAAACGTTCACGAGACGTATTCTATCTAATGTCGATTATATTATTATTTTATGTTTTTTTTTTTTTATGTACACAGTTAAATCGAATTCAAACGAAACGGACCAATAATCACGTAGTTGACCGTTTTTTATAGATACATTATTGTAATAGAGTGTAGACGACGCTGTTTGTATCGACGACGTACTTTCATCGGAAAAATATTAATATTTACCTAATAAACGGAGCATTTTGTAAATAATATTTATATATACGGCTTAATTAACTTAATAGGTAGCTTTAAAAGACCAGAGATTTCTACAAACTGTAAACGAGCCAACGTTGAATAATATTATAATTACATTTTTAATTGGTTATTCAATCTCAAATGCATAACAAGAATAACAAAAATGTATTATAATATCGTATAAGTGTGCAGTTTGTTAGTTTTTATCGTTGCATGCGGAAAATAAATATATTATACTCTTATATCTGTTTAATTGATATAGAAAATATTATAATATATAAACATCTGCAAAAATGTTATCCCGGAACTCAATCAAAACATTATATATAATATTTTACTTTAAGCGTTTTGATGACTATATTCGTTTATATATATTCATAATATTATGATTGTTGATGATAATATATATATTATTTTATATACTAGCGCTGAACCCGTGCACTTCGTTGCCCATTAAGTGTACCAAATATATGTAACACAAACTTTGTTCAATTCGTTATTTAATAATCGGTGTATGGTTTCAAAATTAATCTTAACTTTTCCGTCGCCCGGAATAAAAATTCTGATTCGCAGCAGTACATTATCAGGTAGGCAATCTACCTGTGGTAGATTGCGGACCCCGTGCTGTACGTACGTTAGTGTATGATTTAACCTACAGTATCAAAGTTATACCAAGTTTGTCGTTTTTATTTAATTCCGCCTATGGTGAGATATACGGAGATATTTTTAATGGAGATATATATAACGTTGTTTTGCCTAAGTTTTTTTTTAAATTAATTGGACCCGGTGAACTTAACGCCTTCAAATAAACTCTATAGTGATAATAAAATTCAAGAATTCCATGTAAATGAATTGTTACAGTAATCAGTTTAGTGCATTTTGATAAACAATGTTTTTAGTTTTGTTTTCTGGTGCAAAAATAAACAACGAAGACGGTTTGCCAACACGCGAACTGGCAACGTACAGCTGCCCGTGCGAAAAACATGGAAATTCCAAATTGATCCCACATGTATTACATTGTTCATCAGTTTCTTGATGGACAAAAGCAGCGCGATTCAAAGCTACATCTGAACTTCTTTTTCTTATATTAACATGTTGTCGAATTTGAGGCGGCGTTTGTGCAGCGCGGGCCTGTGTATTATGAGCACGTATCAATTCATTTACTTCTGCCCGTTCCTCTTGCGTTTGATTATAACGGACATCATCACAGTTTCTTGCATTACGTGTACGCCGTCAAATGTTTGTCTCTATAGAGCATGATTCAAGCATAAAAATTCTCTCCAAAAAACAATAAAGTCGTTTTTGATTGAAAAAATTCATAAATAACATGAAACGATAATGTTCCAAAATAAAATGAATAATGCGCCAACTATTATATTTGTTTACTCTAAAGTTTCAAGTGTCTATAATCAAAAATGTTTATCAACCAGAATATAAAAATATATATATTTTTTTTTTCGATTTTTATCGATATTTAAAATCGATTTCAAGCCCTGCTATTATCGATATTTATATTATTATTATTTATATTATATAATATTTTTATTTTTATCTGCTAGATGGCGCCACTAGCGTAACTCAGTTTTTGTCTCTAAATATTCTGGACACAAGAGTTAGGTCCATAATGTATGCTATAAACCCGCTTCCCGACACTCTCTATCATTTAAAAAAAAAATCAAATTAATCGGCACAGCCGTTCTCAACTGATGCAATGTTATACATTTTTGTCTCCATTTTTATATATATAGACTAGCTGATCCCGTGCACCTCGTCGCCCATTAAAAATACCTACTCCATATGTATTAATCTCTAAACGTTAATTAACATAATCAAAAAGGGATTATTATTCCGAAAGGGATCCATTATTCCGATGGCCACGCTTGGGTGTGTGCTGTAATTAATATCGGCATCATAGTGTAGTGCACAAAGGTTCAATTCGGTGGTTCGTCTGGATCGAGCACCCATTACTCGCATGGTCCCCAATCTTGCTTCTCGGTGCTCGTCTGTCTCAGATGAGCGGACCCGTGACTGACATTCACGGTTTGTCCTCACTCTGGTTTCTCTTTGCTCGTCTGTCCCGGATGAGCGGGCCCGGGACCGCCGTTCTCGGTCGGTACTCAACCTGGCTTCTCTTTGCTCGTCTGTTTCCGCGGCTCGTGTTTCCCGCTTCTTGCGTGCTAGAACTGCGGGACTATTTATCGATCGTTTGTTGTTGGGCATAATAAATTAACTAATAATAGTAGAAATTCTTATAATAGTTGCAATTGAATTCGGTTATAAATATGAATCGTTGGGCACTATAATAAATAACAAACATTTTAAACCATTATTATTATTATTATAGCTTTGAAACCCACGGTAACTATTTAAAAACAAAAAGGTCCATAAGTTTCAAAATATTATATAATTGATTGCCATGGGTAGATGGACACACCCGTACTATATCTGATCCTGTGCAATTCGTTGCCCATTAAAGACCTATAATTATAAACAACACTCATGGTAACCTTGGTAACCATAGTAACCATGGATCATGGTAACCTTAATAGCCATGAAATCTTGGTAACCTTAGTAACCATGGCAACCTTGGTAACCATGGTAACATGGTAACCTTAATAGCCATGAAATCTTGGTAACCTTAGTAACCATGGCAACCTTGGTAACCATGGTAACATGGACACACAGACACACTGACATACATTCATTTTTATATATATAGATATATAGATATAGATTTAAAAAAATAATAATAGAAATAATCAACAAAACCAATAGCAACTAATATATAAAACACTGTTGCGCCACTGTTGTATTCTTTACATCCAGATTTCCTACTTTTCCGGTGGATTTTCCTAAATTTTTATTTCGTAAAAACTTTCTCCTGACAATTACGAATATCTTAAAAAAAATTTGAACCAAATCGGTCCAGGCGTTGTTGAGTTATGCGCTTACCAACACATTTTGCGATTCATTTTTATATTATAGATATATATATATAATATAATACACCGTACAATAATTTATTGTTGAAGTAATAATTATTGTTTTTCTTTGTTAAATGAACATCGCCGATAGTTTTCATTAAATTTATTACAGTTCGATTCGATTCGCAAATAATAATTATTGTAGTTCCACAAAAAATATATTTGTATAAACGATAATAGTATTATACGTACATGTTTTGTTTTCACTCATACAATATTAATTATTACTGATTGTTCGAGTGAAATGATTTTACTCGTTCAGGTATAAGCTACTTTCGTGAAGTTGCCTCCCCACCCCTCAACTATGTTCAATCGACATCAGACCAATTTCGACATTAGATAAAAAAAAAAGGTTTCTAAATTTGGGGATAGGTCTTAAATCGATAGGACAAAGTCGGGGGACTACGTTAAATTAGTCCCCCGAAATGGAAATTTGGTTTTCTCGGAAACTATTTGGGTACCACTTGTTTGATTTCGGTTACAATTAATTACTATAAAAGGTTACTAAATGTCGAAATTGGTCAGATGTCGATTGCACATAGTCGGGGGGCCAACTTCGGGTATATTAAGGCATTGCTTAAATATACAATTTCAAATATTTAATCAATGATTAAAGTGTTGAAAAAATATTTGAATCGACTCGACGAGAATCCGGAGGCGCGCAAGCCGTCGCCAGAAGGTTGTAAACGAGTTTTTACATATTTTCATCGAGTAAAAAACGACATTATCGGATCCTATTTGCTATCTGGGTCATCGGGAAAAATGATCAATATAATATACGTACCATATTATACGTAATATAATATATTCTTATATTATATCTAAAAGTTTACCGCATTCAAATCGCTTCGTTTCTGTTTGTTATATAATAGAATAATACGACATTTGATTATCAAAAACTTTCAGCGATTCAAAAGTATACGCATTCACATAATATTGTTGTTACATACACATCATAGTGTTACTACCATCCGACTTTCACATTATTATCATTATTATTATTATTCCAAAATCCGAAATCCGGAGACACGATGCTGTTAGTCGAAACTTACATCATCACCCACCTACCCACCAACCCATAAAATCCACCAACCACCCGCGTGTAATATTATCGCGTACATGTACGTACACGTACAAGTAACGGTCGGCGTATCGCTAAGAGATGGAGGCGGCGACGATATAGTTTTGGCGCACAATACGTCCGAAGAGCGATGCGTTTTTATTAGCGTTCGGCTATAAGACGTCTGGCTCGGTGCCCAATGCGTTGTTAACAAGCTGCACACGCGCACAGAGACCTGCAGGACGACCTGCAGGACGATGATGGCCAGGACGAAGGAGTGAAGGGATCGAACAAGGGAAACCCTGAATATCAATCGCGCCGCTTGCCGCTTCGAGATTTATCTATACCTATACCGCGGTCGCGGAGCCAATAATGTCTCCGCGGCCCTTCACTCCGTTTGTTTATCGCGACGTCGCAATATTATTGTTGTACCTATACAAACTGATATAATATTATTGTGTGTTACTAGCTGTACGGGTCGGTTCAGCCCATGTGCGAGTTGAGTTACAGTGAAACCTCCTCTAACGGACACCTACAAATTTTGGGAATGGGGACATTTCACTACTTTTCAATGGAAAAACCTCCGATTAGTGGCGGACTGTCCGAATAGCGGACACTATTTTAATCATTTATAATGGATTCAATGACTTTAAAGCTTCAAACGGGTGGCTTTAAAGTGGAAAAGTGCTGCAACCCCCCCCCCCTAAATATGACAACTCATTGACAACCTCTGGACCAGAGGATATAATCCAACAATTTAAGAAGCTTTATCGTAAACAATTGCTATTAAATGTTGTTGCTTATTTAGATGCTGGTGTGTTACCATGAACTAAGACACGACAAGGCAGGCGGGTGGGTGATGTGTGTGATCCTATTTTGTCGCGACAATTTAGTAAGGTGGACGGGAACTAAGCGATAATTTGTCATGCATACACGAATAAAAGTAGTATGGATGCCCAACGAGTCGTTTAAAAATGAAAGCTAATCTGACTCTACCTCATAGTGTCTGGGAAAATTTTCATTAGCGTTACTGGTGGATTTTTTGGATATGATAAACATTAAACAGTTGGATAGTAGCTGCAGCCCGCTGTAGTTTTTAAATCGTTTGTAGGAGTTCTTTGGTAATATTAGTATAGTTATTACTGTTATTAGTTTTATATTTGAAATAGTTGGACAAACCGTCCCTCTTGGAGTGCTAGTCTCGTGTTTCCAGTTGCTCAGCATATGCCAGCTGTTCGTGAGTCAAAAAGGCTTTCACTTTACGACAATTTTATCATAGTTCGTTGGGCATCCATATCCGCCTGTGTGCGGGTTTTTTTTTTGCCACAAATCCTATATGTATATAGAATACACGCTATATTGTGGGTATCCCGTGGGTTTGGGTGTATCTCGGTTTCAGCGTTTTAACGGACAAATCGGCGTCAGTGTGCTATAGTATAAATACCTAGCTTTGTGAAATAATTTGATCTGACTAGATGGGCGACCGCAAGTCGGGGATCGGATTAAGCACTTTTTAACGCAGTTTGAACTACTTACCCACAAAACTTTCCTGATATCTCTAAAAACAGTTTCTGAGATTTTTCGTCAAAATGAATGTATAAGCGCTATGAACATACAATATTTGGTTTTAAAATTTATATTTCTTTTAATCGAGGCAACGTAAACGTGACGATTCGATACACGTTCGTACCCGATCTGTCCGATAAGCCAAAGGCTAACCGTTTTTTAACCGTTCATGTACGAAAAAAAGTCCCGATTTCCACCGAGAATCTCAAAATTCTTATTTGGGGACATCTATTATCTATACAATTTCAAATTTTGAAAAATCCCTTCTTAATGGGTTTTTGCGCATCATAAAACGAAACAACCGACAAATTTCACACTCGTAGCATTGGTGGTCTCGGTTAAGCGATAATGAATCAGTAGGTCAGTCATGACAAGTCCTTTTATATTATATTATTATATAAATAGATACGCGTTTAACTATATTAGTGTATAACTAATGGTAGCTGTATTTGCCCTTTATATCGTTTATTATCACTCATTGTTATTATTGTTATTATTATTACTATAGTGTTGGTGATTATATTATTTTATGTGACACATATTATGTTTATCGTATCATCGTAAGGATAATGCGCAAATAAAACCACGTGGAAAGAAAAATTAGATAATATGCAGTGCAGTGTCCTTCGTTGTTTCTACTGTGTGGACCGCACTAACTTGCAGGTACCTCAGCCAAAATATACTTAGATTAAAAGGTGGCTCATAATCGTGATGAAATGCGATTCAAAAATACCTAGTTGTAGTGTTCATGTCCGCGTCAAAAGTATTGTCAGTTTTAAAATCACTAGAAATATGTGCAACTCGTTTCTACAAATAGCTATTAAAACGTCCAGATATGGCTGGTCTTACAACGATGTAGATTATTTTTCGGAAAATTTTGTAAAAAAAAAAATGAAAACATATTGAAAACGGATTAACCTATTACATAGGTGATTGGATAAATGGTACACATGGGACTGTATTGGTAGTTTTATTCGGAATTCTCTCGGTAGACAGCGGCAAAGGGATTTAAGCTTTTACTAAATCTTCGCCATCACTTCCGTGAATCAATTAATATAATAAACAGAACGAGAATCGGTTTCGAAATTCGATGACTTTGTATTCAACGTCAAGTCGGAATGTGAAACATCATCGAATCAGCTATTTCACATGGCTATAATAAGTCTCAGCCACTAATTGTTAATCAACAAAATAATTTTACGCTTCTTGTGTGGTTCGTAGTACCTATAATTAGAATGTTGTTTGAAAAATATTGTTCTCAAATTGTGTCTATATAAATTACGTCCTATTGTCACGGGATCGTTAGACTTTATGACATTCTTTTCCCCAAACAACATTAGGTAATTAGGAAATTGTTATTCTAACGGCATCGTCAAGAATGTCCAACTTTTAACGCTTGGAAGAAGAATATGAGGTAGCCGAGAAAATGTAAATTTTAAAGTTCGTAATAATGTTAATACTTAATAAATGTATAGTTTGAAAATATAAAACATTCGCAATACAATTATTTTCAATTTAATAAATGTATTATAAGGCATAATTATTAATGTTTTTCTATTACGCATCGTGTAGTAGTTGTACTGTTGAACTTTTATAAACTAAATAACGTATTAAAATTGTTTTAAAATGTAGTTCGTTAGTGCAAAACATTTTCGTAATGAAAAATGATTATCACCTAAGTATACATAAAATGTTGTACTTTCGTGAAACTCTAATTTTAAGTTCAAATATAAGGGGATATTTAAATCTTCAAGTACCTATGGGTATATAGTTTCTTAAGAAATGTATAAGAAAAAAAAGACAATATTAACGCTAATAATTAATTATCTATAAATTCCCTAAGGTTAGTTGTATGAAACGCGTAAGGAATACTATATAGCATAATATTCATTGTAAAAACATAATGTACTCACTCGTTTTATATTAATACCAAAATTGTGTTTTCCTAATGAAGGAACTTGTATAATGACTAATTTACATGCAAGCTTAAAATTCACTTTTAACTAAACCAAAGTAAATTGATTATGTCTCCAAGTTTCTTCAACATAACTATGACGTTTTACACGAACCAAAGCGTACGTCAAATTACACACGATATTAAAGCCTGTAATAATTATGTATGTGGTACCTTTAAAGGTAAACACTAGTTTTCTATAAAATTTTTTGGAAATATTTTTTAGACAATTTGAAACCAATGAGCAACAACGTTTTCAGAAAAATTGATATTTTTTGGAATGTTAAAACATTAGCTATGATAGGGATTCATCATATTTTTAATTGTCAGTAATTTTGAACGATGGAAAACATTTTTATTTTTATATTCCAGAGCAGGATAATAAGTACTTATCTGAGGAGTTAAATGTATAAAAATAATCGAATTTTGAAATAAGTAGTCAATTAATTATTGTACAAGTACGAATTAAAACTTGAAAGTCAATATGAGCAAACTATATAGTGACTATAACCATTATTTACTGTTCCCCTGAAAATCTCTCTCCGCAACTACGCTCGTAGGTTAGGTTCCTAATAAATTCCAACTTAGTTCTCGACCTAATCTGAATAATGGTTTTTTTTTCTTCATATTCCTATCTATTTGAGCGATAAAATATTTCAGAGAGTCTACTTATGGGCGCGTGATATTAATATGATGCGTCTTCTTCGTAAATCATCAATGTGACACACGGACACCATTATAGTGTGGTGTTTTAAAATACGTGCGGAATGTATTGTTCATAATGCAATTTATTTAAAATTCATGGATATGAAATTTTAAGCATGACGGATAATAATAAATATATATTTCAAGTGCTAAGGTGGACAATTTTTGTTCGAAAGAATTATTCAAAACACATCCTTTCAATTCACTCGTCTACAACTATACAGCATTTCCAAGGTATCGTGTATTTAAATACTAAAGGTATAATATTTCTAATATTCTAATATTATAGTATATTTAATTTTTGTGTTAATGTTGTAAGCACAATATTCATTTACTGCAAAGTCTGTCTAAAATAGGTTACTGTTGAAAATTGGCTTTACATATTAATTTTTTCTCGCGTACACGAAATCGAATTCATACGAATCTACATGGTGATTTATTGAGCATGCTCACACTATTTTTATGCCTAAACGATGCATATTATATTCAAATTCTAACTTTTTAAATTTTTATATACACTTTAAAATCTTACTTTTGGATACTTGAAAATGTTCGTACCTCTTAAAGATGATCCAGTGACAATACAAACTTCTGTAGTTCAAACGAGGATCCCCTTTTTAATTTTGAATTATTCAACAGATATTTATTTTGACAATTTTGATAATAATAATATGATATGTCTACGTCAATGGGGCTTAAGTAGATTTAAGTAGGGCTTAAATGATTTTAAAATGTTAGTAATATTATTACTATATCGATCTATCAATATAAATATTTTGTAACAATTATCCAAGTATAATAAAATATACTAAATGAAATATTAAATACATTTTAAGGATTATTATTCTTAGAACAAATATTTTAATAAATCAGAAACTACACATTAGAATTTTGAATTGGATACATCAACATTTTCAAGAAAATCATTCACTAAATAATTTGAAGTATTAAAGGCCACGGGATATTCCACAAGTAGTACGAAAAATATCAGAAATTTTAAAATGATATGTTCTTTAGATAAACTTAAAAATTCTAAAAATAACAATTCGAATGAAATATATACAGTTAAATGGAAAAATTGGTCACCCCATTTGCTTAAAAATTCACCCTGCATATTTGATGGCAATACATTTGTACTTGAATTATTTTTTAGACTGCACCTGAATGATAACGGTATCATTACTAATAAGTACGCAACTAATAATTTAAAATATAACTTACAGCCAACAATAAAAATCACTGGTCATTATGTATTACGGATAAAAGGCGACAAGCGAAATATAGTTTTAGCTGAAAAAAATAAATACATTGTGATCGAAGCTCTTTTAGGATATTATGTCATTATGTAGTTACCTGCTAAAACTCACTATACCCAACGGTGTTTTGATTCCAGGGACGAGAGACTTATGTTTGTTATGAAAGTGTACTTTTGTAACTTTATCCCAAAATCCGGTTTATAGGACTTTAATCCGGGATGGCGAATACTCGGCTGTTATTAAATGCGACTAAACTCGTAGTATGCCGTCGTTTCACTGTACAAATATTATAATAATTCTCCTAAATTAATATTGTGAACACATTAAAATGATTCAAACGAACAATCCGACCTAATCAAACCGTCGTCGTGCACCTAAGTGGCACAGCGTTATCTGTGCAATAGTTGTTTTTGAGTTACCTAACGTAGACTGTTGGCTGAACAAATTACACAAGTGTTCGGAAAAATTATACACTAGGAAAAACGTCTTAAATTAGTTAAACTTTTTCTTAATGTACAGACGAATAACCGTGCGTTTTTTTCTCAGCGCATAACTCTTTTATTGCGTGTCTAAAACGGCCCTCAGCAGAATGCGACTTTTCAAACTTTGATTTTTTTTCCATCACAGTCTACCAGACCATAACCGTCGCTATTCTAATTTTTAAATAATATTAATAGTTTATATTCTTTGAATATTTTATTGTGAATTACACGTGTTCTGTTTTTTATCATATTATATCTGTACTCAATTCTTTCAGGCGGTTAAAAATAAAACAATGTCATGTCGTGGTCTGCAAAAATAAACGCTACCTACAATACATTATATTTTAAAATATTCGTAGAACTAAATTTGTGAACAAAAATTTGATTTTCACCACTTATCATTTTGTCCTCGATTTGCTTAAAGCCTTTTCTTGTACGACAACTGCTATTTTTTCTTATTTTATGGTACCATTTTCTGAAAATATTGATAAGCAACTATTGATTGTTGAACCAACGCAGTTTATTATTTATAAGCATTTTAAGTTTCGAGGGGTGAAATAGCAGGGTGTACACCCCATGCATTTTTCTCTATGCCTATGTTTACCTAAACTTTAAATGCTTATAAATAATAAACCAATTGGTTCAATATTCGATAAATATTATACTCGTACATCAAAATTTTCTCAGAAATATTGTTCGCATTGGATTATTCAATTAAGGCTTGTCATCATTAATACCAATAACACGACATTAATAAACATCGTTAAAATAAAAATAATAAAAGCATAATACGCGAGAAGTTATATGAAATCGCATGATATAGGGAAGACCGCAAAATTTTATCGAACGACTAACGAGCGACTTACCATTCGAAAAAAATTCAATTTATTTCGAACGCCCGTCTAATTAGAGAGGAATCAGATTGCATACTGCACCAGCAACAATTGATTACACACCACGCAAGCGCGCATACTATATAATATTATTGCTATTATCACTAGCGTCGTTATCAGAATATTTAAAATCGGTATAAAAAAATCGTCTGCGATCAGTTCGGATACATGACGTTAAAAAACCGTATAATTATACGAAATCGCAGTTTTGCGAAAATGGGTGCAAAACGAAACCTACCCTCGACACGTTCGTATGCTGGACATACCAATATTGTAATATATAGAGGGGAGGGGGGCAACTTCGGGACCGACTTTTGTACCTACTTGGTTCTAAACGGAAATATAGTATACGATTCGCCGACGTTCTCGAGTCTGCTTTCGACATGACGGCGGCGAGCTCTATGATATGTACATCGCGATATATATGCAAAACGGTGGCAATATCTGTTATATTTTATCTTCAATAATACTACGACCCCGGGGTTATCAGAGGGGGAGGGGGGGTTGGTGGCGCCCGTGGCGCCCGTGGCCGGTCCAGCGGCCATTTCGAACTGTTGGAGACGATATGGGAAACGTTCTTGCCCACGACGATAATAATAAATTATTATAATATAACGTTACGATATTGCTATAGTTTTGCGTTTCAGACGCTCGATCTAATATTATGGCTCAATAAAAATATATTGTATAATGCACGCGATACGAATATGGAATACGAACGGTCCGGAGATTTATACCGCGGTCCACTCGGCAGTTGTGGCCACCTTTGGGGACGGAAGGTATAATAAAATCCCGCGCATTTCGTTGCCCGTTAAAAAATTCACAATTCTTAAAATAATTATGATTGTTCAACTGCTCGTTTTGGATGTGACTCGCTGCCGTAAGTGCAACTCAGCCACTTTGGCGGGCAATGTGTGAAAATTCGATTTGACGCAAGCTCACCCACAATGGCAACCGATAAATTAATAGATATAATAATAATAGATAGATATACTCTAATTATTTCTCCTAAAACCAATAGAAACCATTTATAAATAAAAATGTTCATCGCGTAAATCTCAAAATCCCTGTTTGAACACCTCCCCGAATTGGACCTATTGCGAATCTTAATCACCCTAGGAACCACCCAAACACACACCAACAATTTCATCAAAATCGGTATAGCCATTTAGGAATGCACAGGCTGACAGACACAGACAAACATTAATTTATACGTGATATAACAATGAAAATAATTCATTATTATTACCTCTATGCGTATTATAGTTGTATTATTATTATGTTTATATATTAAATTAGTACACGCGGATCGATAAACGATCGATATTGATAATATTACTAATTAATATTATTATTACTGTGTGATGTGTACAATATAATTTAGTTTCCTGTGCACTCCAATCTATTTTAGACGTAGGAACACCAATTTTGAGGACAACGGAGTATACACAGAGATAATGGCGGTGGGCATCGGTTGTAGTATAATAATAATATATTATTTATTTACGGTAATAAAACACCGTTTTACATAGTATAAGTAGGTACTAACGTATTAATTATGGGTATAACCTTAACCTTGGGGCTGAAGCCACGGCATTTAAAGCCCGTAGATCACCTCGTGTTGCTGTGTAGCTTGGTTTCTCGATTCGACGACAGATCAAAATATAATATATGTCTCGAGTCGTAACTGATAAAACGATTGTCAGTGTTGTTTTTTGTATTTTCTTTGCGTCCAAGAGACCTCGTCGAAGGCTCGGCGACTCGGTACATGACCTATAACCGTCACCGTCTGCATCGGTACAATATTATTGTGAACTGCAATAGTGAATAGTGATCTTATGAGGTATATAGACCGCAAGATCGATTGGGTGACCAAAAACACCCTGTCACCACCGCAGCCCACAACAAAATGGCACCACCGAGTGTTCGTCCCGTACAAGACTTTAAGGTGCTCGCACTCGTATGTTATGTTTACAGAAATAATATAAACAAGGAGGTGGGAACATAATACGTACCCACTCGAGTATGATATCATCTGTTTGGAGTAATTTATTCGCTGAGCTTTATATGCATTCATATGTATTATCGTCATACGTGCCCAAGTCGCAAACTCTGCGCACAAGTCTCCGATCGCAGAGACGGTGGTCGGCGATTTTACTGGCACACCAGTCACGTCCCGAAATCCCGGGCAAATATATACATTGCTATATATATATATACCTAGGTATATTATATTTATACACACTTTTTACTCTCCATTATGACTGTTATTGTTATTATTTCAAACATACACCACGCTCGTATATATTTTATGTATATAAATATATATTTATAAATGGTGTACGCACTTAACGTGATAGTGTTGATGACACGGTTTATTATATCATCTTTTTCATCGGTTTTTATGTCGTGCACTCTTATAATATTATGACTGTCCACCGCCGCGTGTCTGACTGTAATGACTTGCAGAGCCTCTGCAATATTATACGAGCGGAAATCTTCCATGAAGTTACAGTGTTAGTTTGAGACTAATAAGTAATAACACTGGTGGTTTCTTTCGCATTTTATAAATCCGTACTATTTAATATCATAATTATATATATATATGTATTATAATATTATGATACAGTTAAATAAAATATGTATTAAGGATAGTCAAATAAAACCAGATTCGATACAGAAACGTAGGCGACAATCAAGAGGCATTTATTCCCAGTAGTTTTAGAAAATGTCAGGAAAAACAAGAAAAAAAGTGAAAAAAAAGGTAATTATTATGCAAATCCAATTTTTCAAAAAAATGATTTTATTTTTTGTGTGTGTTACTCAAAACTAATAACTGTAGACACTTGAAATTTTCGCCGAATATGTTTTATATATTTAGCATTTCCTGTATATGACAATATTTTCGAAATATTTTGAGGTAGTTAGATATCCACGAGAAATAGTAATAGAACTGCTGTAAATCAGAACGGTAGATATCCACTTTCCCAACTATTTATTTTGTTAAATTCATTCCAAATTCTAAAATAAACTTAACATTCATGCCGCTAGTGGTTTTCGACGAATGCTGACAGGTGGGTACCGTAAGTCTGACCATATCATGAACACGAGAGTATTGTACTATAATATTATTTATCCAACATATTGCGCGATTATATTAACGTATAACCGTCAAACACACATCGTACGTATGTCGTGGGTTCATACATTTTTAAATCGCGTCAAGTCGTCCTATTTTACACATATTTTTCAAGTATAATTATACTGTTTGTGTGGAATATCGCATAAACAAGAGATCATTATAACCGTTCGAACCCCACTCGTGTGCGCCTCTTACCGGAGTGTACTTACCATATTATTATATTGTGAAACGCCATCGAGAATAATTATTATAAATTATTGTTTGAACTACGCGCGTTAATGGTCTACTTTCAACCGCGGTCGGGTGCCGACGGGAGTGACGTGTGAGAAATTATTATGATTTGGATGTTAAGTATTCCGTATGTCTATATTTTAAATTCGATTTCGGGTCATGGTCTAACTTCGATATCGTTGGTTTAGGGGTGTCCCGTAATAATGTTGTTTTTAGTTCATACCTAAGTGTACACAATATATGTCCACGGGAAGATACTTAAACTTACAAAATGAATCGAAGCACCGCACATAACGGGCCGTCGGCGGCGTTGTGTACACATCACGCGCTCGTAAATGAATTAAATAAACAAAACGTAAAACGTAGGTCAACGCCGATTAGTATTACAAGGCATAATTATTATTATAACAAAATAATTTATCTAAATCTCGAAGAAAACAATAATAATACCATAATATTGTATTATACGCGATTTTTTTGATTTTTTTATGGACATAATCGGCGGTCGTCCGACTGCGTTCGATCGTTATATCGTTATTGTTATTATCATAATTTTATGTAAATCGTGGTATAGAACATTGGTATATGCGTACCTATTGGAAAACGCCTCAGATAATAAATTCGAGATCGCTCTACCGACAACTCGTTCTCGACTGTCATAGTAGTCGTGTACGAATCTTTTGCGGAAAACCCTTTTGCGACGGCGGCTCCAATATAAAATAGTTTATAATACTAACCCATTGCAACATACACACACACACACACACACACACAACTTGGAAACATAATATTATGTTTACGTACGCACAAATAAATCCAACAGCACGCGTGTTCGCGTGTAATGGAAAAAACAAAAATGATAAAACTTTAAAAAAAAAGGTTAGATTAGGTTATATTTTGTTTTTACGTTTTCACAAATTAATAGGAATTTCAATAATATTATTACCAACTGAAAAAGCACAAGCGCTGTGCGTGGTATTTTTCAATTTTCTCATTCGAAATATCATTATACTTTTCGAGTATTTGATCATTTTGATCGTTTTTCTCGGAAACGGACATCAACCGTGGTATATATATATATATATAACAGTGTATACCTACACTCTGGTGTGAGGATATAATATTATAGAGTCATGGAGAATAAAAAAATTTATGTTTCAAAACCGTTTAGCCGGTTCGTACAAACTCAGCAATGACCTATAACCACGCGGCACGCACACACACGCGACATTTCGCCACATTATTTTTATCAATATTAGCGGAAGGTGTGAATATTTAAAAAGTGTACACCACACTCCACAGTAATCACGTAATTATTTAAGAGGTCAAAAACACGTTTTTAATGGTACACGTTTACCGAGCGTTTAAATAAAGGCCACGGTTTTATTTTTAAGTCACTATAATAAACGACCGATGGACCGATTAAGTGCGTACTTTCAGTACTTTCCCATTTGTGGATGCAGGACGCTGGAACCAAAAATATCTCGGGGATTGAAACATGGAATGGCTTCGTCGATACTGTAACGGTTTACAGATTACTGGCTCGTCATTTTCGCATTTTCACTTCGCATCACTCGGCGAATTCGCTTAAGTCAACAGAACACAGGAACGAGCAAATATGTATACATTATTGGCATAACTAGCAATCGAGTTGGAATCGCGAAATAGAGACTACTATTAAATATCGAACCGCAGTCATATCTACATTTTTTACCAGATAAACATAGATAACATATTTTTCCCAGAAAATTGCACGGGACTTCGTCAAAAAATAAATAAATACTTTTTTTCGTTTGATTGTCAATGTTTACGAACGCATAACCGGGACATGGAAAATGATATTATTTAAGCTATTTCCAGCTACCTAGCATATTTTATACTTTTCATTTGTTGAAATAACTTTTTAGAATTTGTTTCGTTTTACCCATTGAGGGCACGTCAGACGAATAGTTCCGAAAATAGCATCGAACTTATTGCACAGGACTTGTAAGACCTGGTTAGGACTTTACCGACTTTACCCTTTGATATTATTCGTGTAGTGCTAAGGCTAACTTAACGAGGTCACCACACTTCAGAAGCTTGAGAGGGAAAATGATACCAAACTATGATAGAGGTAGGTTAAGTTACAGTGGCGCACTTAAGTAGGTGGACTTCGGGTCCAGACCTCCTTGGAGCGTGTTAAACATCAAGTTATTCAAACACCAAAATTTCTATAATATCTATGGTTGGTAGTATTTTTCTGTTTTTGAGCCATTTATTTGTCCTGCAGTTTTTGGACCCTTCGCACCTTTGAAAATTCCTGGTTGCACCTCTGGTTATATTATATGACCTATATAGGATTTGTTGAAGGTTGTTAAAAAGTTTTTGAAATGTACAACGTATAAATACAGTGCATTTTAAAATACAGAAATTAGTTTATTTGTTGAAAATATTTTGTCCGGCGAAATATTTTGGTTTTTCAAAAGTTGAAATGATTTTTCTTCTATAAATTTCGAACATATTATGATTAAAATAATAACTTTTATTTAATTGTTAGTATTATCCGTCAATTAATTATAATATTATATCAATTAAAGAAAACTTTATCAAATAATTAATTAGTTTGTTGGAAAGTTGACTGTTGCAATCACTGCGCACGGTTTATGAGAAATACACTTTAGCTGTCTCATTGTGTTATAGTTATTTCACCACACCAACCTATCAAGGCCTTATTGTTTACATCCGTTTAAAACATAAAACAACACGTTTTACGACTAAAAGTTATTATTCAAACGTTCCAGAATACTTCAACTTCCATTACCCGAGGTTTAAACCACACAGGTTCACTTTAAAAATAATCGAGGGCTTAGGTAATTTTGGGAGGTAAGACATTATAAGGCATCCGGATCCTCGGTCGTAGGTACACATAACACATGTGATGTTATTATGTAAATATCGATATCAGATAAACAGAGTTCGGGTAAAAATGTCGGATATCTTTGTACAACCTACGTGTGAATCCCAATCTATATTTAGATCAGAAAAATTTCGTTTGTCCAAATAATATACGGTTAAGTACTGTGAAAACAAACTATAATATGACGTCATAATATATTTTATGGTCTTCTGTGGCACGTGGAGTTGGTCACGTTATTGAATGTCTCAATCCTTGAACTATAAATAAGCGGGTAAGATTATTAAAATGAAATAACTTTTGCCCGGGATCGCACACAATAATGCCATGTTGTGCACAGACTTATGTTTCTATAGAATTCTTAAAAAATAGTTATGATTTTATGGCTTTTTTTTATGAAGTTATTATTATATTACCTACGGTGTATTATATTATATGGTGTTTGGTGAAACGACATGTTTATTAGTTTATTCTATAGGTAGATGGGTACTAAAAAATAAAAAAAAGGGTACAGTAATAAACCATTTATTATATTGTTTGTTTAATTTCCCTTCTCTTCGTGTCTTCTATAATAGTGTGTAATATATTAAACAATCTAAACTCGTCCGCAGCCGTTTTTAATATTAAAAACATAGGTACGAGCGTAAATCAAACGCGGCGGTGGATCAATAGAAAATGATTATGTTCAGCTGTAGGTTCAACCGAAATGTTGGTTTAATATTCTCGACTATGTCGCACACGCGCATTATATTATACTCACGTCCAATATATCATTCCGGTTATTGTGTTTCGTTTAAGACTCGAATTGTTCTGCTGTTTACCTTCGAGTGTGTGCTTTCGTAGGGTAAAAAATAACCCTCCCTCACCCCGGTTCTTCGCGTAGCAACCACGACGGAGAACGCGAATGATACAAACGTGTCATTTGTTTATTCATCGCTTTGACGTAATAATATTATTGTATAATATAAAACGCTGTTGCGTGTCGTCGCGAAAATAATGATTAATAACAATGTCTTCAGTCCCCCCCTCCACCCAGAATTTTTAAAGCCCCTATATGCTAGGGCTGATGTCCACGTAACTTTAAGGTTTAGTTACACCCGTGTTATCAACATTATAAAGACTTATATGGCGTATATAATTCTAATATAATCGATCGAAAACTAAAAATAACTAGCGATTTCCGTATCCCATCATAGGTACACTTTAATATTAATTTCATTACCACCGTCCCTTGGGTCGTGTCCGTGTGAAAAAACGGGCTGGTAAAAATGTTCGCTACGCTTGTCTTGGACTTTGCGCACGCCTATACTCTGTTCAAGTGAAGAAACGTAGTCGGCGGCCGACTTGTGCACAGCGGCTTGGCCACACTACACGGAAGGAATTTCAGTGATGATTGACTGGGTGGGGGTGACAAACGGACGTTGCCTGATTGTGGATCGGCGAAAACTGGTCGCCGCCGACTATACGTTTCTCAATTTGAACAGAGTATAATTTAATTATTAGGTATATTGTACGTGTGGTCTGTCGGAGGTAACTTATTTTCCGGTAGCCTACCCAACCGTGCGCAATAATAATTAGCGTCGTCTGCAGTGATCACAAGCTGCTCCGACGTCCTCCGAACGGGGGTGACCCCGCGCAGTGTATCCAAAATCAAAAACTTCCCCAGACCCGATTAATATTATAGGTCGTTTTCGGTGCAACCTATAAGCTGCGGGGAACACCGCAAAAGACAGACGTCGTCAAATTAAAATACGATCGTGCAGGGCGTGTCGTGGCGTGTGCAGCACCACCGAGTATACCGCGGTAGTTGCGGTAAGCGTGTCTCTTTTTTCGCCCAAAAAGACGCGTCTCGTGCGTATCGTTACATTATTGTTTTTCGCGTGCACGCACGTCTTCGTCGTTTAGCTCTATTAATAATATCGTCGAAAAGTGTGCGTGCCTAACACGGACGTTCATAATAATATATATTATACAGGCGAGTACAGAGCCTGTGTGTGTGTACATGATGGATGTAAAATAATATTACAAGCATTGTATTATTATACACGTATCGTACGTATACACATAATAGTAATAACATACGAAACGGCATGCGTGTACGTACGGTAAGTAACAAGACCCGGTGCGCGATCCCATTGTTTTGGGGCACGGTCGGAAACGGTTTTTGGGTTTTCGACGGGAAACACCTGTACAATAATAATATTACTATTATAGGTTTATAAATTATTATTATTATTATTATTATATATTGTTGTGATCGATCTTTTAGCGGCGGCGTACCCGTCAGATTTGTATTTCGGAAGTTTCCTGCACCGTGGAAAATCGGTAAAAGCGTGTCTATCCCTCGAGCGTGTACGTATACACACATATATATATATACATATGAAGATAATAAATATAACAGCTGCGATGAAATTCGGCGCGGGCCAGCCAAACAAGCGTATACAACATCACCCGCCACTCCGCCTGCACCGCGAGAGAGAGAGAGAGAGACGGCTGACTGATATTATTTTCTTTGCATCCACGCCACCCCGCACTGCTCGCATTGCGTTTTATTATATTATGTATGCGTATTAAACTTAACTCCCGGAAAAAAAATCAATACCCTACACACATATACCTAAGCCGCCATCGCGACATGACGTGTGACTCTCGGGGTGTATCAAAATTGCAAGCGCGCGACCGAAAGTCTATAATAATAATTGGTCCGGTACGTGATTCTAAAAGTCACACGACGACATAATATTATTGATACTATGCGCCACGTGTCGTATTTTTCTTTTCGCGGGTCTCAAGAGATATCTCGAGCGTTCGGCTTCGGTGGGGTGGCGAGAAACCTCTCGTACGGGGTCACCCGCGTCTCCGAGCGCATATTACACCTCATCCGTGGAACATCACCCCCCGATATATGATATGTGGTTACCGCGCGATCTCAGAATGTTACCATTTACCAGATTTATTACTACTGTTTTTAAATATATATATATATATATATATTAAATATTATATAATATTAATTTATCCAGTTACATAAATGCATAAAATATGCACATGATTTTTTTTCAATTTCTTACAAAATTTACCACCCTAGGACCGGACTTCACGGGCCTAAATCCGGCTTTGATATTTATAGGTTCAGTTTTCATCCAATCTCGTAAGTATTGTAACCTAAGATCGCAAACACGTCGCACCACTGCAGAGATTATAATATTGAAATGAGAGTGCTTCGGAGGCGTATCGTACATAACATAGCTACAGCCTACAGTACCTATTTATCACACGAATATTTAAAATGTGAGAAAACAATTTTAAAAACATGGTAACGGAGTCGACCCCGCGTCGCATATAATAATATATACAGCGAATCGATAGTATAGTGGCGTTAAAATATAATATTATAATACGCACCACCCGCATTGTAGCTGCAGTATTAAGGACACGTGCTCTATTATTCATAAACGATAAAACGTATAATAATTATTAAGTAAACAAAAACACGGTGAGACGTAGACGTCGCGCGGCGCTGTGCGAATATATTACCGACTCGAGCATACTCGCAGGTACTTGATATGCATCGCTTAATCGGGTGACCGGACCAGTACAATATTTTGCGATATCAAAATAAAGATAATATCGTTAGACCGTCTCGTGAAATATTAAAAGGGGCGACATTTTCGAACGTATTATTCGGTTAAAACGACACGGTCTTACGTAAAAATATCACATACCTAATAAATATTATGTTAGTGAGTTTTGTTTTAACGTAATACTTACTGATATAAGTCAATAACACAATAATATAATTTTCAAAAATCTCAGACAGCGCGTATATAGTAATTCAGGTCGTTCATTCCGGATAAGTAGGTACCTGTCTTGGGTATTCCAAGTTAGACTGCAGTCTCGTGTGAAATATTAAATAGCAACATTTGCAAACCTATTATTTGGTTAAAACGACACGATTTTACACGTCAATCCCAATGGATTTTAAATCAATGCAATTCTGATATCACAATTCGAAAGCATGATAATAATTTTTTCGCTTCACGAAAGTCTCGGACAACGTGTAAGTATATTATGTAGGAATTCGGGTTGTTAATTAATCTGGATGAGTACCTGTCCTGGTTACTCAGAGGCGACGTATTTTCGAGACTATATTATATGCGATCGATTCATAAAAATATGGAAAATTAATATACTCGTGAAAGGATTAAACGAAAAAAATCAAATTCAATTTTAAAAACGGAGGTGCTAAAGTGAGATTGACACATAAGAGTGTTTCTGTGCTTAGTGTTTTCAAAGTTCAAATTGTGTACAAATTGTATACGTTTACCCACTTAACCGGTACCTAACATAAAACTTATTTTTGTATTTAGATTAAAAAAAAAAGTTAAAATTGTATTTTATTTAAAAGTCGACCGTGTACAACTGTTACAGCAGTTTTCAACTATTTACAAGAGTCGTATAATAATATAGGTACTCATGTCAAACGTCTTCGAGTGTGATTAGGTACTAAAATAACCTGTTTATTAGAATTCCGGTATCAAACACTCTTGCATCGCCGCGCGTGTATTTGTTTTGAAACTTCGATAATACTGTTCAACAGTGCGCCGTCGTTCGATAAAGTCTGAGATAGAGCTACTGGCTGTTAGTGTATCAAAAATGTCAATGCTGCGACGGAGAAATTACATTCGATGGCGTTTGTATATTGCGGAAATATATTATTTTGTTTGGAAACGAGAAAAATAAAATTTATATTCGCAGTATTTCGTAATAATATTATTGTATTTTACCAATCTGTCCGGAACGAATCCGTTCAATTAGGCCAATGGGGATTACGACTTGTATATATGTATATATATATATATATATAGCTGACCACACGCCGTAATGCGATGTCCTGTGTTTTTGCCAAATTAAAAATATAAAAAATAAAATCGCGATAAACGAAATGAAAATCCATACATATATTATTATATAAATAGACGTTACGAAATGATTGTTAAAATTCATTCCGGGCGCGCAATGGGATAATGGCCAAACTAGTGCGTAAATAAGTAATTGAAAACACGAATAAGTGACAGTAATTTTCGTTTTGTTACATTCGTATTTAATCGTCCGAATAATATGATTAAAGCGCGAACGTAATAAAATATAGCCGGGAATTTCGTTTTTTGATTATTTTATAATTGCGTTACGGTATAAATGTTGTATGTTGATGGGAACAATAATTTTAATAACACAATAACGAAATGTATAAATCCGCCGTACGTCATGTCTGAAAGTTTTCAGCGGAAAACGTAATCAACACTTTCGGAATAAAATACGATTGCCGTTTAATTGGATTATTGTTATGTTATAATAGTATGCCTGGGTTTGTCAAAAGAATACCTCCGATTATTTTCAAACGGGCCAACGGCGTTTGACGTCCGCATCTGGAACAATGACGATTTTGACGATGACAATTACGAGCACCTACCTGTCTATATTATAATATTCGCCCAAACACGTCTTGTACGAGATTCAGAGTCGTACTGGAACTACGCTAATGAGATTCATCAATATAGGTATAGGAATAAAATCATAGACATATTAATAAACGGACTGCGCCTCCCCGCCTATGTCACCGTGAGTCGTGACACGAACATTGTAAGAAAGAGATAAAAGTTATTATATTATATTATTATGTATATGAGAGAGATATAGATTATAGTTTAAGAAAATCATAACAGATAAAAATGAGATATCATGGACTGACGGGCAAAATTTGGAGAGGGAAACATTTTTAATAACAATTGTATAATGTATCACAATGTTTTTTACTCCATGACATGTGATTTGTTCTTTCATGACCGTCTTCGGTTGTATGCCATCTCTTTCTAACAATGTTGGTATACGAACCTTTCTTTCTACGATCAGTCCATTATTGATACGTCTATGTACAATGGTTGCAACGTGCTTTTGAATTGGAAATCGAACGCGATTCGTATCGCCTTATAGAGAAGAGGTCTAATGGACGAGACCACGAAGAAAATTGCAGGACAAATGCGACCAATAACGCAGGAACAGAGAACCCTTTTTTTCCAAACGTCTCAGCCCAACATCGGGTTTCCCCTAACACTCCGGTCGTTTTCCCGCACGCAATGGAAGTTAATTAGGTAACGTTATTTATTTTTTTCCTCGCTTTTCTCACTTCATTGCAGCTTTTTTTATGATATCTTATAGATGGATGTGTCATTACGTTCCACCGAAGCGTATGATTAAATCACATACTTACCGTAGCGTACAATATTGATATTGCCATTATTTTGTGCCTGTGTAAAAGTGAATCGTTTAAAGAATAACGTGTTCAAGTTGTAAAATAATTATAAATTTTGACTATTAAAAGTTTTAAAGGGAGTCTTTAAAAAATGAAAACACTTTTCGGAAAAGTTTTGATTTTATAAAATAATTAAAACTTTTAAATATTTAAGTACATATATTTTTTTTTAATATACTCGAATTTCTTTCGATAATTGTCTTTGTTTTGTTTGAAGTATGCTGATGCCGCAAAAAAACAATTTGAGGTGGGCAGGAGGGGCAAAAATATTTAACGTAATAATATTGACGAACCTATATTATAATAACTTTGCACTGATAATGATCATTTATAATGATTGATCCATTCGTTTTGATTTTAGTTTTTAAATTACTCGAAGTATAAATTAATACAAATCAGCAAAATTATATTTAACTTAATAGTTGGGCCGAGAACAAGTTTCACGGGCGTTTATATTTGTTTACAGTTGTTGTATAAATGTGTTTTCGGATCGCAATCGGGAGGGTTTCTGGTCTGCCCCCTTAACGGTCGAATTCGGAGGGTTGTATCGTTTATGCTACAATACTGCTTTTTGTTTGCATGGGACGTTTCCAAAGGCGAAAAGCGAAAAGAAAACTTCTTTCGGAACAGATCATTTTTCTTTGCTGCCCCACGGGAGGGGTTAAAATATATGTGACAGGCCTCGGGTGATACGCGTCCTTTATCATTATGGGCACATGTGCAACGTGCGCCAAATCAGAGAACGCTCCTCATGAAAATAACACCGTGGAGGTATTTTTTATCATAAAATATTTAAAGTGTGATTTCGCGCGAAAGTTTCCGTCCGAGAGAAAAAGAATCGCGCGCGTGGCGTGAACAATCGTTGCAATAGTTAATAAATAATATAACACAACTACGGTGTGCGAGTCGAACAACGCACCGGTGCAGGTCCGGCGAGCGCATGAATATAAATACACTGTAATGTTATTCGTTTTTAAGTTCTGTGAGAAAAACAAAAGTAGAATTTTTTTTTGATACTAGTATAAAACAACGGTATAAAATTGTTCATAGATTCCCGCATATAACTGTTTTTTTTTATGTCTTCTGTCTGTCAAGTGTTAACAAACGAAAATCAAATTATTTTAGTAAACAGCATTATGATATCGTTATAGGAGGCGTAAATGAGTAAAAGTCGTTGGTACATATCTGTTGAGTTTTCTTCTTGGTAGTAAATTATGTAATGCTGTCCGCGTTTAATGCGAGATTTTTGAAATTAGGTGAAAAACACAAACTTTAATATTTTTTTTTATTTTTGATACTTATATATAAAACGACACGTCGGGCAACGCACACAGTATAAAATTGTTCATGGATTCCCGAATACAACTGTTTTTTTTTATGTCTAAAATCTCCTGAACGAACAAAAATCAGATTATTTTAGTAAACATCACGATGATATCATTAGAAGTAAATGAGTAACAGTCGTTGATACATTTTTGTTTAGTTTTTTTCTTGATAGTAATATATTATGTGATGTTTTTTGTGTGGAAATTTCAGTGAGAAACACAAGAGTTGAAATTTGGTACCTATATAGGTATATAAAAATATATCACTCCGGGAAACGCTCACGGTATAAAATTCTCCATTTGTTCACGACTACAATCGATTTTTCAAACTGATAATGTGTTTAAACTTTAATTACATTTGTCGAATCAACTGTGGTACACCGAAAATCTGCCGTACTGAAATATGTATAGAAAGATTTGAATTCTTTTGTGTGGTATTCAAATCGAATGAATTACTGTATAATTATATTAATTGATTTAATCCGTAAACTATCAATATCCTTACACGTCTTATTAGCTATCCAGTCTAAACATCATAATATAATTACCCGTTAAGTGTAAATGAGTAAAAGTCATCGATACATTTTTGTTAAGTTTTCAGCTTGACAGTAAATGTAACAACAATTATTTGTTAAAAATTATATTTTGTGTTTTTTTTTACGGCTATGTTTATCCGTGAAGCTTAAAAATATATCGAAATTCATAAAAAATTATATCTATTATACTTTCCTCGGTAAAAGTAAAATTATTACACTTTTACAAACGGATATCGTGTCCCACGTCGTCCCCGTGTAAACGTATCGGTATCGAGTAGACAAATTGAAATATTTCATTTGTTTCAGTCTCGGAAGTAACAAAAATTGAAAAGATAAAAGTTCCTCCTATTGTAACATGATATTATTATTTAATATAAGTTTGATCTTCTGTATCTTATTTATATTGATTTAGCGGGAGTAGAGTTATTACAATATTGGGAGTCGTTTGTTAGTATTTACTAAACGCGACCTTCCATTTCGTATGTAACCAAATAATCATATTATATTGGAAAATCCTATGTTAAGAATGATCTCAATTCCTTAAAAGAAAAATAATCCCAAAAACCTTTCGAAGGAAATTACAATTCCTTTGACTCGTTTCGAAGAGATATTATATATTGTTTCGTTATTCGTTTTGCTGGTGTAGTCATCGCTCTTGAAGTAAATAATCTCATTTGTCAACGGAAAAATACGTTAATTTTCCATACAATAAATAATAATAGTTTGTACTACGTACGAATGTTCCTTAAGACTTACTTCTCGACGCATTAGTTCTATAAACCACAACAAATAAGACTCGTGTATTGCAAATAAATCGTTAATAATATATCGTTAATAATATAACTAGAACAGTTTCAGGCAGCTACTGTGATGCCGACTATCCGCGGCGGTTATGATTGAAATTTGAATTTACCTCATCTAGCAAATATCACTTACGTTATCTTAGACATTTTTTTATTTGTGAAAGTCGAATATCAACACAATACACTTTAGGCATGTGTCTACATATTTATTTTCCTTATTGCAACATTACTACAGTTTAGTTCGTTGGTTTCCATAATTTATAAATGTTTTTCCGGTTATGCCCGTTAGGTCAAGGCTTTGAACATTTTCAGCAGGTATCGCCACTTAAGTAACTACTCGTGCAAATAAATGACTTCTGACAAGCGTTGTTCGATAAGTCTAACGGAGCCGTAATTCCAGGAAGGACGTATAGAGTATTAAGTGGCTATTAGAATTGAATATTTTACTCGAGCTAGGCTCAACCCGGGACCGTTAAACTAGTACAACTTTAAGTCCTCCAAGTTATTGCTTATTGTTAACAAAATGACGTCCCGAATGAAGCCTATAATATAATATGTAATAATATTATATGAGACCTGCTACTCAATCACATAAAAAATATAATCAAATATTAAAATGTGACGTCTGCACTGTTAAGGTGTATACGTGTTTATCACAACTTTTTTATTGTAATACTTAAAACTATACCTATTTACAATCTGCAGTTGACTGAAACAGTATAGGTAAATCTGGTACATTGTAAACGACAAAAGTTTCACATGAATAATTTGTGGAGGATGAACAGCACCTCAGTAATCGCAACGGCTGTAGAACGATAATATTTATAAGCCGATATATAAATTCGTTACGATTTAGTTTGATATATTATGACATTAAATGACGTGCAAAATTCACCTGGATTGTCCCAGGCCTTGGCGAGTGAAGAAAAAAATAGAACTAGTCGACGACCACCGGAGCCGTGCCAAAGGGGTGGGGTGAAATGGATAAAGTGCCCTAGGGCGGTAAAAGTCGTGACGTTTGAAAGACCGGCAATAGTAGCTAACAATTCACCGACAACCACTAGTCGATTAAAAGCAAATGATTAAAAGAGACGCGTATGAGAGACATCTTGATGTATTCAAGCAGTCGGCACAGCGTCAACTGCTCGTCATTAAATTAAACATAATATTATTATGTCTGATTTCCTCCTGTTCATCCGGTAGAGTTCTCGAGCCATCGTTTATTCCGACTGTACTGTTGAAGTTTGCCGCGCACGAGAAGAAAACCATCATATTATGTATGGATATTATACCTAAGATATACTCTAGAAGTCGCGTTAAATGTGATGGTTACTGCGATGTCATATAATAGGTAATCAGAGGTAAGGTATTTCATTAAAAATATATATTTCATAATACACGCGAACAACATGATATTATGAATCTTTTGCTGGCGGATTAAAAAATATTTTTTAATGCCGTTTAAACAATGTACCTACTTGTTGTTTTTACAAAAGGTACTAAATATCTATTTTAAATACCTATTATAAACTCTGACCTACTTATTTGATTTGATTTTTAAATTTCCTATATATAAATCTAGCATAGTAATTAATTGTGTTCTAATAAAAACTCGCATAATAAACTCCAATTAATCCTAATTATTTTGAACGTATAATAGAAGATTAACATTTTAATATTAGGTATATTATAGGTATATTGTTTTTGGAAATTTGTGTAAAGTGTACATGGAAATAATAATACCACTTAACGTTTTATAATAATATATATTTTGCTTTAATGAATAAAACCAATCATCCATTATAATATTATCCATTATGTATAACATAAAATATTTTGTAAGAGTTCAATTAAAAATGGCTCAAAGTGATTTTTTCTTTTTACTTGAGTTTTTTGCTACCTATATAAAATTAAACTGTATCCAACATAAAATTATCATCGTTATGACGGTACAATGCATTTAACTTCATATTATCAATTATACGAAAAATTCTTCGCTTTGTATATACGAATCAATTAGGAAACAATTTGCACTTATTATATTATATTGTAATTTTCCATTCGTCGAATATTATATGCATCTTCGAAACGTGTTTCAATAGAATTTCGACGATTTTAAGTATCCATATTAATAAATTATAACAGTGTGATAGTGCTACGGGCTACGCTGGTACGCTACGTTATATTGATAGTAAATTTTAAAATTTAATATCGCACCGCTCAACATTATAATAGTATGAGTTTCAAAAAACCCCTAGCGCGTAAATGTTTGAGATACTTAGAATACGTGGATTCGTTTTTAAATGGTTAGGTTGTTATAAATTTCGAATAAATTTCCGAGCGTTTTTCACCGAAACTCAGCTGGAGCGTCAACGTTGAGGAAAATTCCGAAAACGTTTCCTCTAGAGAGTCATTCTCGTATAAAGGTTTACCTATACAATAATAGTACATACCGTATACCCAAGTAAAATGTCCAATAGATAAAGGAAAACTTTTAGTCTAAAAACGCGCAGCTTTTCAAAACAAAAATCGTTATGTGCGCCGATCAGTTCGGAATCCAAGAACAATACTAATTATAATGATTTTCCTCGGTAAGTCCGTACGTGTTCTTCTTTATGTACGTACGCTCGTAGAATGCAACGCGTTATGAAATAATACGCGTAGTTTTACATTCAACGAAAATCCAATTTTCCAGTCAGGTTGTTTCCGACCATATTATATTTTTGTTTTGAAACATACCGTGGATGATGTTCCGTTTTTAGAATTTTTGAAAATTTCAATTGAAAAGTGTGGCATAATATGTTGTATTTGTGGAACGCAAATCGTAAAACGAACGAACGGGTGGATTGGAGATAATTGCATTCAGCTATAGTCATACGAATGCATGCGATTTTAACAATAGTTGTTGCATTTTATGAGAGAAATCATCGAGCCAAAAGCAGAATTGGTGTATTATTTTCTTTTTTTCTTTAATGAAAATTAAACTGTTTTTTTTTTCAGTTGAAAATGATTTTCTAAACAAAACAAATTGTTTGAGTTTTAAACAGAATAATATTTAAAATAATTTAATTTTAATTTAATATGTAATTTAAATAATATGTCAATATTCCGTATTCTAGTATATGTTTCACTGTTTATTTATTACTTATTTTAAATCTTAAAAGTATTTGAAATATTTTCCGAATGGATGTTTCATATGGACATTATATTATGTATATATTAACTATTAAGTAAAGAAATTTTAATATTGGGAATTCATTCAATAAAATTTGAAAAAATAAATAAAATGAAGGACGATAATAGATGTAATTATTTAATACTTTAACTTTTTGAATAATATCTATTATTATTTATAATTAATAATAAATAAAAAAAAAAACAAAATATTAATTTGGATCTTACACTGTTTAAACATTTGTTTTATTCGTTTTAAACAATGAACAAAACAAATGTTTTAAATTCATGTTTTAAACATGTTAAAAACAAATTATTTAAAACATAACAATCCTGTACAAAAGACTTAGGTGGTAATTGTATATATATTTTACAATGTATTATAATTATTACAATAATCATACACACATTATGAAGACGTGCCCAGTTGTAATAATAATCGTTGGGAACAATGTTAACTTTAAAATGTTGGTCAAGTCCTGCCCCATTATATCTATATAATAAAATTATTATAAATATTTTCTGTGCGTCTGTCTCTACACAGTTCTGATAAATTCTTCCCCGACTTTGTATACGAAGTTGAGAAACACAGTACCTACTTACGACTTTATTCTGTAGGTACGAATAATGATATATTTTAAGCGTACTATTTGTTTTCTTTCTCTGGTCCACGCGCAACATAGACAAAACGCATTAACGCAAAATCATTTTTTCTATGTTTTTAAGTAATCTTAGAGTAAAATCACTGATTACAAAAAATACAGAGAATAATATTATTGAGGGAATGACATATCGATTTTATATTTTACTCTTATTTGACTTTGTATTCGACTTTCAAAATAAACAAAAAAAATGTTGTAAATATAAATTGTGTTTAAATTGTTTTGAGACAATATTTAGACAGATCGATATGTCATTCCCTCAAAAATATTATTCTCTATCTTTTTTGTAATGGGTAATATTACTCTAAGATTACTTTAAAACATAGAAAAAATGATTCTGCGTAAATACGTTATATCTATGTTGCGCGTGGGCTAGAGAGAAAAAACAAATAGTGCGCAGACATCGTCTTAATTAAATATCGCAAGTAAAAAGTTTCATAATAATTCAGAAAAAGAATAAGAGAGAAACACATATTTTTTAAGCACAGTCTGGTGTGTACCTGAAATAGTAAGACACTGAGGTACACAATTCATACAACTAAATTATTGATAATTATTAATTTAGTCAAATCAGTTACGTTATAAAATACGCAATGCGGTTTGGTGTATATTTTAATTACCATAGATTAAAAAGGTAAGACCTGCATAACTACACTCTATACATTTCTGACCTATACAATTATTTTTTAGTAATTGACTTCGGTAGACATGCTATAATATTATACTATATTTTAGCGTTTTACAAAATACTATAAATTCTCGTTGATTACTATTTTTCATCAAAGGCATAGTTTCAAATTCGTTCCGGAATAAATTTAATATTTTAAAATTATTATAGACCGCGCGCTGACTTTAAATAATTTGACTTCCGTGGGACGCTGAAAACGCTAACTACTTAATATAATAGCCATCTACACTTTTTTATATTTTTGTGAGAATTTTTAACCACACCCGTCTACACAAGTTGTACGATTGTACCATACTGATAAATGTAAATTTAAAAATTTAAAATCTTAGTAAATTACATGTTCACATAAGACATAATATTATATTATTTCATGTTAAACAGTTTATTTTTAAGGAAAACGTGGCATATGTCAAAACAACTGTAACTGTCCATCCCGAATAGACGCATGATTGTCATCCATTTAAAATTCCTATTGAATTGTAATAATTATAAACTTAAGGTGAAACTGTTATTTCTTTTTTTGTGTTTTTACAGTTAATATTGCTTGAGTTCCAATTTTAGATAACAAATTCACCACGAGTGTTATACGATTAAGCGTGAAATTATTAAACTTAGATTTTAATATTAGAAACAGGATGGTCATATATATTTCGCGTTTTGTTTTGGATAAAATTATTTTTTAAATTGATAAAAATTAGTAGACGAATAAAATATTGTTATCGTCCCCATTGATAATACTATTATACTATACTCTGTTCGGTGATCCGTTTAATTAAGTTGTATAGGAGAAACTGTGTTACTATTTAAACAGAAAATTAAACATTAATCACTTCCTAGGAAAACGCAAAAGACAATCGATTTGTTGATCATATATTACCCATTACTAACGCATTCATTGTACCATACGAGTTTCTAAAAAATATTACACATAGTAAAAATTCGACTATTCAAAAACATGGCAATAAATGAAATTGATATGCCTAATAACTGTCGCATCATTATTATTGATAAATAATCAAAGACAACAACTGTGATTGATTTTATTGTAATAGAAGAGTTTCGTATAATGTACATTGTCTCGCAGTATTTATATTTGTATATAGTATATCCTCTTTCTGTCTATATTTCAAAGATAAATGAAAACATATAATTCAAATTTTAAAACATATAAATTCTTACACAAACAAGTTACATAGTTACGTTGACCATCGCTAATGGCATAAAATAAAAATAAAAAAGTATAAAAATCATACGGATTTCTGATACAGTAAAAATTATCTAAAATTATAATTTAAAAATATCAATTGAAAGAAATGTTATAGGTAGAACATACCCGGTGATACATTATATAATATTATATATACATATTTAAATTCGTTCTCAATGAGTATATTTACATAGGTTTAAGTATTCCAGAAATATTTCGATAAACAATTAACTTTTAGATGTTTTATTAAATAATTATTTTAAAAATGTATTCTTCAACAATAAGGTATCATTAATATTATTAAAGAATATATTTATGTGACACATTTATAAAACATACTAATTTGTACCTACATAATATAATAATTTATATATAACATAAATAATAATATAATATATTATATTTAAATTTCTCCAGTAACAATATTTTCATTTTATTCAAAATTTGTAAGGTTGCACACGTTAGGTAAAATAACATATTTTATTCACACGCATTTATTTCGAGGTTCACGATAATAATTGACAGTAACTATCAAACTAGATTACACATTTAAGTGTTATTATTTATACATTAAAACTTCAAAGATATTTCAATATAATGATATGTATAAATATATTTTAAAACTTCAAAAATATTGTTACAAATCAAATCATAAAATATTTTCGTTTGAATATAAAACACATATATATGATGTGAACTGAGTATACGGGAAACACACATAAATTTATCCATATGAGAACCGTAACTAATAAAATATACTGAAAAGCATGCGGGAGAACGGAATAAAAATAAGTTTATAGAACCTCTACCGTGCATATATATTTTGTATTCCAATTTTTTACGGAAAGAATTATTGAATATGACAGTTTTCTAAAATAAAATAGAAACATATAGCGCAAACCGTCGAAGTACTCGTGATGCGGGATACCGCCGGTACACATGAATGTATACGAGGGTGCACAATATTGTGGGGGAAATGAAATTATATTCACTGGAGTAAACAGGAGAAAAATATCCGAGAAAATAGGAAATAACTACTGCAGTAGTCTCTGTGGGTTTATCCGTTTTCATAAGACCATAGACAGCAGCAGCACGGGGCATTGATGAAGTCAACAAAAAAAAAAAAAAAAATAAGGGACATAATAATAATAGTAATAATATAGGCATTTTATGTAGCATAATATTATAAAAACCATTTCTAATAAATATTTTTTTATTTTTTTTATTTCAGGTAAGAACGCATAATATGTCATTTAATCGAAAATACCAAACGATATTCTAAATAATGTCTTAACGAGTTTGAATGCACTTCGAATGGTAAGTAAGTAAAATCAGTATAATCTTTGGAACAAACCTATTATGGTCTTTTCAATATTTCGTATTTTTTTAATTATCGGTAGTTAAAACTATTGTTAGAACTGCCATATAGGTACGCGGTTACACTGAGAAGCATACGCGTCTATAATCATTAAATAAAACATTTACTCTTTATATTGAAACACAAACAAAAAGCACTCGTCTGATCACAAAACACAACCACTACCAATATAAGTAGGTAACCTTTTTCATATTTATTTTTTTCTATACCTTATATTATATTATGAGTGTAACTCGGCTCTTTAAATAGAAACTATTTCATAACCCAGTAGCATTTACTTAATCAAGTACATAAAACCCTAAATACAGTTATACACTTATCCGTCACACAACATCTACATAATGTCTATTTTCTAATCTTAGTTTTAAATTCTAACAACCTTTATATTTTACAACACAACTGTTTCTTAACTACGTTTCAACTTCTAATTACCTAACCTACTACAAAGCCTATAGTGTGCTTTTCGAATCCTGTACAATTTGCATACAAGATGATAATCATTTCTTAGGCCGTAACAATTGTTGGTGCTTTTTGTTCTTCCATTATCGTGTTCGATAGTAAAACCACCATCAACGTTTGCTTATTTAATGGAAGCTTGAACAATATTTACATTTTTAATGTACTTGAAAACTCTCATCAAGCCATTAATGTCGAAATTATTAACTGTTAAGATAATGACACAACTTTTGTATTAGTGATATAAAAATCGGAAAGTTTGTCAATTATTGAATCGTAATAGTAGAATAATAATTAAGAAGGGATTGTTGACTTTACGGTGAGTGGGTTAAGGTCACAAATGATTTGAAAAAAAAATTGAACTATATCGTTGAGTAATGAGTATGATGATGAGTAATATACAAACATTAAACGAAATAGTGAAAAGAAAAATTATAACTATGTGGTACTCTGAATTTTTTTAAAAGTCTATCTGTTACAAGTTGGAACAATGAGCTTATCTGATGACAATAAAAAAAAATAAAATAACGAGATGGAAAACAGAGCGAATAAAACCTCCTAGTGGAGGTGAAATATTAGTTATCGCATGTATATTAATACTAATAATGATAACATAAATATTAAGTTGTTATGTTAGATACCTACTAATCATCTACAGGTTTTTTTAGATAAGGTGGTCACAAAACCACTGTCTTCTTATCCTTCTTTATTATATTCTCAGTTATAGTTGTGGATGATAGTTGAGTGATTGAAGAGGATTGGGATAGTGAGTAGATATGTTAGTAAAGCGCTCATACCTATAATTGGAAGTTCGCTAGTTCGTTGACAGTAAGTATCTTGAAGTCTGAGTGAAAAGTATTATTGGAAACGTAGAACGGAACTTTTGAGATACATCCGGAAGACTTTAGATCGGAATCGTTGAATACGGGGTCGGTATTAGAAATCTTGGCTGAATCCCATTGCTGGATGGCCGCGGGACCAAACGGGGCTTAGCAGTAGTTTATGTAACAAGTATAGTTTCGTAGGTAGTTTTATATTTTTCGAGGTTTGGAACGGGGGGAAAAGGCGGTCGTACTTTGTGTTTTTTTATGTGTGGCAACCGAGTGAGTCGTCGTCGATCGATGTCGACTAAACAAGCGGTGGCTTATACGAAGTGGAAAGGGGTCGGAGACTGACTACGAATTATTATTAAACGACGACAACGCTACAATAGGTATTATTAATTATTGTATGATTTGCACTTCTATGTAAGACTTGTACAAGAGGCTTAGGTATATAGGCACCCGCCGGTTATCATATTATCATTATTATCGGGTTTTGCTCTTAATTAAAACCTCCGACGTCAATAATAATAATATGGTATTGCGTTTGCGTTATTTGATATAATATTTGGCCGTGTGCGAATAACAAGAATTCTTCGTCCCGTTCGTTAAACATTTCACTACCTATACCTATATTGTGCTCGCACGCGCAGAACAACGCCGACCGAATAGTTTTGCGATTATAATATTATTATTATTATTGCGTAGAGTGTTTTCGACTAGGTATACGCGCGAGTTTTCCCCGATTGTATGTAACAACGGTGCAGTGTACAAAAACGCAGTGCAATGTGCTCTGTGGAAAAACTACTCGTGCACTTTTCATTAAACCGTTTAATATTATAATCTCCCCGGGCGGCGTGTGTGCGGATAGCAATTTCGTCGGAATTTGAAAGCGTTCGGGCGGACGTAGTGAATATCGTCGGGAGATTCGTCGAATTTCGTACTCGTACGCGTTGGGGGGGAGGGGGAGGGGCGCCCAGATACGTAAATTCGAGACGTTTATATAGGTATTGTACATAATAATATTGTGTACACTGTACGAGACACGTCGCGCGTTATTTATATAGTAATAATATCTTGCATTATCGTGGAAATAAAATACTTGACGTATATAATGCAGCTGGAAGACGTGCAGCGGGTCCCGTTTTCCTGGAACGGTTTTAATATGAAAATTGCGACCGGTGTCGTCGTCTGATGTTTTTAAGATCCACGTTTACGGACCCACGATTAAAGATAGTATGATTTCCCAACGAACTGTGATAAGGAACAATTTAATGATGCTCACAGTTTCTTTTATTATCAATGATACTCTAGAAACTTTTACTGGCGATCATAGAGTAAAAATTAACTACTAGGCATACAATTATATGATTCAATATTTAAACGCTTGGCGTGCCAATGCTCGGTTCTGCTAGTCGTTGTGATAACAAATAACAAGGAAACTCGGAGAATCACTTTATTATGGTTCGTTGTGCAACCATCATACTATCTAATCGTCCTTAGACCTTATACCCATAGACGAAGCACTACTGGTTGGCGAGGTCGCGTGGAGCGGCCACATCCATCAGCATCATAGCAGTGTTGTCATCTCTGACAAAACAAAATATGTCTATCTGCATATTCATACAATATATTATTATTAAAACACAAGATTAAAAATGCATATTTTTCTAAAAAAGCATAATTACCATAGTAAATAGGTAATAAATCTTATCATATTCAATAAATTAATATATTATTCATTCATAAACAATATAATTCTTGTGTATTATTCATCAATCCATTATCATACAATAATAAATAATAATTATTAAAACTCAATAACCGATCGCCAACCTGAAATCCTATTACGCATGTGCGTAGTAATTGAGTAATAGTCAAACAGTGCGCTCACGCGGGCCCGCTGGAACTAATCCCATGCTCCGTCTATTAGTATATTTAATCCGTATATTTGCACCATAGATATAATAACAACTAGATTTAAAAATTGTAAATTGTTTGTAAGTCTTAAAATACTCATAACTCGATTTCAAATTAAAATATAGTAAAAAGCCCACGAGGGTTGCCTGGATAATAATCTTACCTTTCGATTTTATAAGAAGTAAAGTCACTCTAATTTTTAAATCGGCGGAGCTGTACGTGTTCTGCTGAGCGTAGAATTTGCTATGTTACGCACTTGTAAAACGGAAACAACATGTCATGCGGGTATAATATCCTCTTATATGATTATTACTAATTAGTAATATTATACTTTATTGTTATGCGTACGTCACAATGTGTATGTCAATGTTGATTGTACAACGCTGATCGATATACGTCTTCGACGCGTTATTTCGTAGTTATATCGAACACGATTCGTCCGCAGAGATAGTACGTAGGTATATTATGATAACGTTTGAAATGTATAAAATTACATTCCCGTAGGAGATCAATTACTCGCCCGTTTACAGTAGGACATAAAACTCAAACTGATATAAGAAAAAAAAAAGTTCTTAGAAAAGCATTGACAGCTGTTATATTTATAGTTCGACTCGAATACTGCTAAAAAAAAATATTATTCCTCCGAGGATATCTAAGTTTCGTTTATGTCAATGGGGCTCACATTTGAATATTGAAAGTTATAGTCAACTTTCGAAAGTTCTTATTTTCCCATAGAAACTCCAGACGTAACGGATGTATAGATATATGCGATTTTTACTGAGGCAATTCGGCAGTTTTTCTACTGGAGGGTAAACATAAATAAAAATTTCATAGTTTTGGAACTCTTGGGACAATTTACCTAAACAAATTCCAGGATACTCGTTTGTTCATTTTAGATTAACTTTTGCATGGAATGTTTTATGTTTTACTTTTATTTTATTTTTGATGCTTTAAAAGTTTAAACTTTCCCAAAAAAACTTTTGTGAATAATATTTTCCAATTTCATGCAATTTAAATAAAATAAAAATAATAAATCATTCAATACCTATTATTTTATCTATTACAATTGCACATAGAACGTATTTATTTAGTAAATTGGTATTATATTTATAATTTATAAAATAAGATTTCGGTATTAACGATTAGTTAATCAAATGAACATTTTATAATTTAGCCTATTTAATTCCTTGCATTACAACTACCACAATTACCTAGTACATTTTTGTTTATATTTAATAAATACTATTTTTTTTCTGCTTGAAATATTTTAAATTTCAATAAAATATAGGTACCTACTTAACATCAGTGTAAAAATAGAATGTAAAATTATGTTTTTACTTGGTTTTGAAATTATGTATTTTGAAATATATAATACTATATTTATCGTAACGTACGTACTAGAATAATCTTATAAGTTAAAGGCATTTAAGTGAGTAGGTAAGAAAAATAAGGTGAAATCAATAATGTTTGTGTATTTCAATAAAGACTGTATGCAATTTTATTTAACCGAGAATAAATTATTTTATTTTTTTAATTACCATTACAGACCTTAAGCCTATTTTGACTGTGTAGCTCTGGAACATTTACTTTCCAAAAAAAAAAATTATATTATATATTATGTATCATTTAGCGCACCAAAGATTTGTTACTGTCGAGTACAAACGGTTTCAAATCGTATAATAATATGTGAAAGTATATAGGTGATTTCGATTGATACGCAAATTATTCGTATCGCAGCGTCAACGTAAACGGTATATATATACGAATAAAGTATAAATGGATTGACTGCAGGCGCTGATTGATCAGCGCCGGGGGAGGGGGTGGACTATTCGGGTTTTTAATAACTATAAATAATACATGTATACACGTATAGTCGTCTTCGTAACCCTCGGGCACGTATCCTAACGACCTGGTTCGTCTCTATAATATATACGAGTGTGTGGGGTGCAGCCCTTGTCCCAGGTTGGTGGAGGGGGTGTATTTGAGGTAGTGAGGCAGCGCTCGTCGGGACGGTGAAAGAGGACGAGGAGTGTAAAAAAAAAAGAAGAGAAGAAGCGGCTTCGGCGGCGGTGGTAAACCCGAAAAATTAAGGACAAAAGAAATAAAATTGATGAGTTTTCTGGATGGAGCCGAGAGCGCGCGCGCTGGATTTTCCCGTGCGTCGACGGCGCGGGTCGGGGATGTTGTGTTTCGCCGGCGGGCGGTTGATTGATGAGCCGGCAGTTGTGTAGGACACGCGGGCGGACGGTGGCATTGTCGGGGGGGGGAGGTGGTAGAGACTTTGCCGGTGTAGTGGTGGCGGTGGGTGGCCGGACGGGGTGATTTTGAGAGAGCGAGGCCGGGGAGTGGGCCGAGGTCTAACCGACGTCTGAGATATCGCCTCCCATCCGATTGATAGCTGGATAGACGTCTTCGGATACCGGCAATTTTTACGGACAGACACGAGCGTTTTCTCCGCCACCGCCGCCACGCCCCGACGTCGTTTCTGCCAGCACAAATTGTACGCAATTTCTTATTGCCTCGTCCCGAGGCGGTGTGCGTCCCGCGTGCCATTCGCAATAGTGTATAGCATTACTGCGGGGCGAGGCGTAGTAGTAGTGAGGTGCGGGAGCGGCGGACGAGGTGCGATTGACGACGGTCGAGTGATGGGGAGGGGTCGGAGCAAAGAGAGATTCGAATCCCGGGACCCGGTTAATCCGTCGGAACACGTATTACGCACCCGTCGTAGACGCCACCGAATTATATACGTGCGTGTGTGGGTGTTTGGGTGAGTGTGTGGATGAGCGTGCGTGTTTGTATATTATGTACTTGCTGTGGACCTACCGCGCGCGCCGGGTAAAACGTCCTAACGAACGTTCCGTTAAATTTTATGGCCAAAGTTTCCAAACGAATCCAATTAAACGCCGCACGAAAGGGGTATTTATTTGCCTCCAACGACGACCGTGCTGTACCACTGGCACAGTTTCGGGTGCGTCCTTCGCAGGGCGTCGGAGACGGAGTCGTAGATGTCGTGGCTATATAATGTGCGACGCCACAATCGCGTTGTTCATGCAAACGGGCACCCGAACGGGCTTCTTGTTACGACCACTATAAACCTCCGTGGGTGTGTGTTTGTGTGTGTGTGTGTGAGGTAAAAAGAGATTTTAAAGCGCCCGAAAACGAGGTGGATGGTTCGCGTGACTGAATTCTGGACTATGATTTTTTTAACAGACACTATAACGCGCGTGTTCAATTACGAAAATAAAGTTACGGTGGAAAAAAAATGCATTACATTAAAATGTTAATTTAACTCGACCTATAGAGTTTTATCGTCTTATATTCTCAGAGAAAAAATACATTAATATTAAAAGGCGCACGAGAAGCCAAGCTACAAAATATAGTTTCCAATACTTTTAGTAAGTTAATTATTTTACATGATACGCATACTCGTAGGTATATATACATAATATTCCTTGCGTCTAGATAGTCATAATAATTGAATTCAAATTATTATTTATTTTTATAAAATTATAAAATATATTTTTTACAAAATTACTGTATAGGTTTTCTTTAACTCATATTAATTAAAATCGTATACATTTAAAATAGCAATTATGTAAAAAAAAAAAATATATATTATATTATGTGTATTTAAATATGAATTCGATTTAATTAAATCGTTGAAAAGTTTATAAAAAAAAAATGAACCAATTATATCAACTTTTCCAATCGATCGAATATATTCAATTAATGATAGTGCGAGCGTTATCTATAAATTTATCATTTTTTGTTGTTATTATTTTCTTATCGGTTATTAGCTTGATTACTTTTGAAATATTATATGATACAGTGTATCACTGGGGTCTCCAACCTTTTCAAACAAGTGAGCTACATTTGAAATTTTTAGTCCCAGGTGATCGACATCTAGGAGAATTTAGGTCTTTAAGAAGAGATTTGTTTTATGAGCAAAAAATAAAAAAAAGATCTAAGCTCCAAAGAATAAATATTTATTGTTTCTTCATGATGATAATGATAATAGTAATAATGTAATATATTGATAATACACGAGAAATAGTAAAAAAAAATTTTATTTATTACGCGATGGACCATAATGGTAAAATTAATTTTTATAACGATCGACCTATATTCCTAGATAGATCGACCAGTTCAGATACACGAATCGTCGGTTTTATTATATCCTAAATATATATCATATAATCATAAATCATCAAGAATATTATGTTATAGAATATGAATAAATTTGAATACATAAAGTATTGCCTTGCTTGGTGCAATTTTTTTTCAACGTAAAACCCTTCAAAAAAATAAACAGTAACCGTTAAAAATAAATTTCTCTCTTGCGACTACTAAAAGGAAAATACGATTAAAGATTAATTTATACACACGACTTAAGATTAATGACACTTTATTACGGTCAAGTACGTATCCCTCTGAAATTATTCAAATTCCATTCAATTACTCAGTAAAACAAAAAAAAGAAAAATTTGAATTTAAATAATTGTTGTTTGAAGCGTATAAAGAGGAGAATTTCGTCCTCAATTTAATAATTGGCTAGAGAAAAAAAAAGAACGGAACCGCAAACGTAAACGTATTATAATTACGCGTATATAAAATACGACTGACTCGCATATAGAAACGTCTTAGTGTTTTTTTCAATGCGAGAAACGCTCAATTATTAAATTAATTATAGCCAAAGAATTTAAATTACATTTTAGACAGTGAATAATTTTCAATACCTATTTATATAACGACTACAATATTTTGATTCAATGAAAACCAATAAAACTTTGAACACGCCACAGCAGCAAAATATTATAATACGTAATAAAATTGGATCTACAAACAAAAACTATCTAGAACTTGGTGTTTTACCTGTATGTCAGTTAGACAAAAAATGTACTATATTTCCTTAAAAAAACTTCCATCAATGCACAATATTACTAATAAACGAGAAACTATGGCCAACGATATTAATATAAATAATGCAAAAAAAGTATAGGACGGAAATTTATGGAATATTTAGGACCTAAAGCGTTCAATCCCTAAATCTTAATGACAAAAAATGTGTAAGAACTAATTCTATAAGAAATTTAAATATTATATATCTTAATAAAATACTATTTTGTGAGCAATGAGCTATTTAAATTTATATTGTATTTATATAATATGTATTTTTGTATTTATGTTTACTTTATATAGCACCAATCTCTTTTGTTTTTCATGTGATCTAGACATCTTTCTTATGTTTGGATCTGTAATCAATAATGTTTAGTGTATTTATATGTTTTTTATTTAATTAGTGTTTAGTTGCTGAAATTAAATTATACAATCTAAGTTTATACACGTATTATGCACTACTATAACTCTAAACCTCAACACAAGCCTTATTGCTTACAGGAGGTCGATGAACCATACATAATTATTATTTATTATTGTTAAATTGTGTTAATTTCTATAATAAATGGTGTATAATTCATATTCAAAAAATATACAACAATATAACCAGACGTATATAATATATTATAGTTTGAAATGTGACAAAAAAAAAATATTCGATTTCTTTGAGCGGTTCTAATTCGGATGCGCACACCCATCATCGGATTATTATTCTCGTTGACATATAACTGCGTCACGTCGAATACATATCTCTATATTTTCTCTATGTGTGTGTGTGATACGTTTGTCATGCTGCTCGCCACACACTGGTCCCGGAGAAACGTATTAAGTCGACTGGCCGACGTCCCCGAGGACGAGCGATGCGCACATTTCGATTAGGTTTACGGCTCGACGTGGAGACTCGGCGGGCCTCCTCGGCATGAGACGATAAGACGAAATTAATGAACTTTGTGTCACCGCGGACGATATAATAATATATTACATTATACGATGTAGACATCCTAACGGTATATAAAAATATTTACGACACGATTTTAGTTAGGTATATAATATATCGTAGACGGTCCGACGCCGGACGATAATAACAATGACGTTATTATTATTATGACGACCTGGAAGAGTCGCGTTCGGATCGAGTACATCGTAGCAGTGGCGTATTTACGAGGGGAGTGGGGTCCATATGGTACGTATCCCTTCCGTTGACTCGTGTCTCGTTCATGTTAAATTTTGTGTTTTTACATGATTAAAAAAAACAAATTTTATTATACGATATGAAGGATTTTGTAAAAACTTTTCTTCGCCTTAATTGTCAACATTTTCAATTAATATTGTGATTCGCAATTCTCCAGGTGAAGCTAGGAGGGTGAAAAACAATTTACGACTCATTCTCGTACCCATGATGAAATAACTGCAAGGTATATGATCACAACAAACTGAACGAGTCATTATCAAGGACCAATGAAAAGCCGAGGAAGACTCCCACTCCTATACTCCTATTTCAGATAATAAAGATATTATAGTGTGTATCACAAAATTGTGATCATACCTATTGTTTCCTATACCAAATGCACAAAAAAAATGTGTCATCCGAATCGGTCGAGCCGTGGACCGCGGTGCAGACACGAGATTTTTATACTATATTAGATATGGTTAAAAACTCAACAATTTTATATAATATGGACTTATAAGCTCCCCGCGCGGCTCTGTGTTTCGAGTTCTGACTAGCTATAATCTGGACCCTCCCCGTGACAAATTCCTATACGCACGCCGCTGCGTCGTACGCGCGATAATAATATTATTATTGTTACGATTATTTGGACAACCAGCACGACGATCTCGAACATTTCCGGTATTCTGTCTGCCACAAAACTACACCATTATAACACACCGTCGTCGTGCGGTGGCGGTCCGATCGATTTACGATAGTGCCGCGCCGCCGACTACGTTCTAACCGAGTTTTTTTTTTCGGCTTCACGCGATCAATATCGTACACCGCCGGTGCAGCAGCCCGCCGAAATCGAATTCAACCGAACACGCGAGAGAACTGCACACGGCCGCCATATCGACTTCTTGTGGGATTGACCTGAAAACGCGGACGGGTTTTTTCCGCACTCCACAAATACGATAATAATAGTAATAACGTGTAACTAAATTTTTTTTTCGGTTTCCTACGATTTTTCCCTTGGTCGCGCGCTGTCGAGGAGACGCGGAACTCTCTCACCCGCCCGACGAAAACCTCCGCAGCACGAATACATACCAGTGATTTGAACCGTTTCGATAAATCCGATCGATTCAAAGGAAACCTTCGACAGTACCTTCGCCACACCGGTGCGAGATTCGAGACATATTTCACTGATGATATTTCTCATTCGTCGGCGTGTTACACGTAAAGCCAATACGCATATATTATACAGTTTATTTATATATATATGTGTGTGTGTGTGTGTGTGTGCGTTTGTTTTCCGACCGAGCGGAAATCCTGAAAATGTTCGATGTGCCGTCGCTTTGATTCCCATACATTATAGTGTGTGTGTGTGTGTGTGTGTGTGTGTGTGTGTGTGTGTGTGTGTGTGTGTGTGTGTGCGTTGATCGACTTAATTCCGATAATCCCGTCATCTCGTTCTTCGCTCTCGCCGTCTCGTCCCGTCTCTTTTTATTTTTATACATTTTTTAGCCGGTGCATTATTTATACATTATCGCCTGTCTTCGAGAGCACGCGTCGGAAAAAAAAATAGTCGGCTTAGGGCAAACGTTTGTTTAATATTAATTTTCCCACGACCTGGATTTGTATATATGCACGCGCGCCCGCCCTTAAATCTACATCGCCGACCGTGTTTTATTTTTTATTCATCCCTCACGTCAGCCCCCCTCCCCCACCACCACCCCGCCGCCGTCACTCGAACGCGCTGTAATTTGTATTTGATAAATTTATTTTTTATTTTTTCCTCCGTTGTTCGCGACGACGCGAGTCCAAACAGAGCTGCAGCGCGTTTATTATCCCCCGTGCGCAAAACAACGACGCGAGGTTGTTAAAAAATATTACTGTAACAATCGTACGCATTATTTCGACGTTATCGTCGTACGCATTATACACACGCCATTATATTATTATTATTATTATCATTTACGAGGGGTGGTCGGAAATAAAAACCATTTTTCGAGCCTCTGACACTGCACTCGCGAATAACGTCGGAAATCGTTTGAAAACTGAATGTTGGATAACATCGGGACCGTGTATAGACACGTCTAATTAATAATCGATGATTGACACGACGTCTCTTATTATTTTTTTTCGATGTGTGATTCGTGATTGCCGTGCTTATACGTTTGAAAACGAATTTAAGGAGATCGGGCCAGAGAAAGACGACGGCGGTACGTTTTTATTTAGTTTTGTTTTTTTTTCATCCCGCGATAACCGAGGAGAGCTAAACTATATACTTATTACTTACCATACTATTGCGACGTTTTGTTTTTTTTTTTTTTGAAAACTTTATTCAAATACTTTTCGTGTGTCGCTGTGGGAAAAATAAAACGCCAGCCATGTTCAGAATGTGACCTTTAGCAGTGGAACGGGCAGAGTTGTGAACGACGATTTCTTCCTTTTTCTCCTTTGTCCTTACCTGCAGGTTCCAATAAAACAAACAAAACGCCAGCAATATAATTTTAAAAGTACACATTTATATTTGCTAGGAACTCTTTATCTTCATAGCTCCTAAAGTGGATGAAATAAAAGGAGAAAAAATAAAGTATAATGCCCCCCATCTGTATTGCTTCTGTCAACGATAATTCATTGTCCCGAGCTCTATATAAATATACTTATGGCGTGTGTTGTAAAAACAGGTACATAAAAAAAAGAATATCGCCAAATGTACATAGTTATTCCGGTTAAATTAGATCGGGGGTCGAACCAATCGAGAACGTATTAGATTAATTGATATTGTAAATATTGTAGTTTAATGCGAGCATCCTAATTTGCTCAGCACTCCGTTCGCTAGGGACCGTCGGGCAGGTCAATGTAGTATATTTGTTTTATGCTTCATCGAAAGGAGAAAAAAAAATTGAGTACATAAAAAAAAATAACGCGCTGTAAACCCGTAACGGGGAGTTTAATAAAAATTTATTTTGGCCAAGTAATGAATTTTCTCGGACTTTTCTGTTCTGGGAATTTGGGTTTATATATAAAGTAAACTAAAAAAAATATTTTAAATGAGATTACTTTTTCTCTCATATTTTTTTTAAAAAAATCATCTACTCCTTGCATAATCCTACCCGTTATTAGATACTACATTTCCCTTGAATTATGTACAGACGTAATATTCGCAAACAGTCTATAGCACAAGATGCGTATTAAATATGCCCCTTAGAACTCGTTGAAAATGTCTATTTACTTTTATGTAAAATAAAACTAAGAAATTCTATGTAGGTGTAATGTAATTATTATCGTTATCAATATCGATAACCGTTCTGTAACAAAAGAAGAGTAAATTCAGTCAACTAGATTTAAACAATACATCTTAATTTTGTGATCAGTTGGTATAACTGGGTAAAAAAAAAAATACAAATACTGAATATAAATTATCAGACAGGAGTGAAAAAAAATCTAGAGCATATAAATTATGTAAATATACATACGCATTTAGCAATAAATACAAAGCGTGCGGTAGTAAATTATATGGAAATTATACAGCTGAGTTAAATTATAATTATAGTATAAATGATAGCAACGTTGAGAATATGATAGCCAAAGTATTAGGAGAACCGAAAACTTTTGTGAACGTAACACAGAAACTTGCGATAAAATTAAAATTGGTGCTACAAGAAGTCCTGCTTTCAGTTATATAATATCAACAGCTAGCGCGGTATCGGATTAATCGTGTAGACAAATTGAAAAAAATGTTCGTACAACACAATGTTGTTTAAATTTCAGAGAAATATTTCTCAAACTTATTTCACAGCTTCAGGATAATAATTTATGAAACTAGAATATATCTGATATAGAAAATAATAAAATAATATTAAATTAATATTCAAAATAATCAAATAAATTATTAATTTAAGAATATTCCCGAAAGGTTTTTAATTACAGCGTTGACCTATATAAGGGCACAATAATATATTGTATTATAAAATATCGTTCTAAATAATACCATTACAAATTAAATGAGTATAACAACAACTCTACGTGTGACCTAGTACAATAGTGGATGTTTTGAATAATTATTATTCGCGTCTCACGATTTGACAAAAAATATATTTGTACGACTATAATAATAGGTACCACATGTAATACTGTGGTTTTGTAGAATATTTCACAAGTAGGTATATAATATTACATTATACAGTTCTATTCACTTAATAATATAAATAGTGTAAATGAGTAAAAGTTTTGGTCTTCGGTTTAATGGCTACAAAAGGGGTACCCATTAAACTGCAATAAGCTACTGTCGCGGCCTGGGTTTCAAAAAGTTCATAATATGCGATTAAATCTAAGGTTTTCGAAAATTTCCCGATAGATAATACGCCAACGTAGGCAAAAAAAACGACACCTTCGCAGTCGATTAAAAGACTTGTAAAAGCATGTCATTGAGGAGCTCGAAGGTTTGTTACGTTTCAGCATTATTAATTCCAACTGTCAACATTTATTTTAATGTGTCAACGCCAGATAGAGGTGTATTGGATTCACCGTATTGGATTCTCGGATGCTTGTTTTCCCCACTCAAATTTCCCTTTTACACATCCAATTTTTTTTTTAATACAACACGATCGAATGAATACATTATTTTTAAAACCAAATATATAACATTAAAGCTTTGGTCACAAAATCCGATCGATTGAGATGAATGAATATTAATAACTTTCAAAGATGAAAGATTTAAATCAATTTAATCGACAATATTAAACTTTTGTATAGCATAACGTATGACATCGATATGATTACATTGATTCCAGCGTTCCATTCATATGACAGATCGATTCATTTCTAGTTAAATATTATTAATTGTTATCGCCACGAATACTAACAATTCTCATGACGGAATCAATGCTATAAACTACCAATAGGTACAACAAAAAGAACACTACAATAATTGGTTGGATACAAAATCGGTTTTCAGTAAATCTTTTTTTTTTAATCTAATTTATCATTGTACATTTTAAACTGATTGGCTTATCATAAAATATTCCATTCGTGAAAATGTCATAAAATTATTTTAATAATAATTATGAAGCTGGTGAACGGCGTTCAAATGTCCCCCGAGTTCCGGAATCGTCCCCTGATAACATTATTTCCATCAAGACCGCAATGTCAGCTGAATATTCCACACGGTCATCTCTGATCGTTACACGATTAATTTATTAATATAGTAATCATATCATAGTCTTAATGTCAACGAGAACCAGCGATCTCGATGCGGGCCAGAGGCGTCGTAACTGCGCGTCACAGTGTAATATAATAATAACGTTTCCGGCCCTAAGACGTCGTCGGCGGCGTTTTCTCGCAATATTTTCCGTCTCGGACCGATGTCCGCCACGTCGTCCTTATAATTTTCCGGGCCAGCGAAAACCGTATTATACACACGCACACGCACGCCTACACACACCCACACACAACATTAGTATAATATATTATTATACGTCGCGCACGGGTTTTGTGTGCGCGAGCGTCCGTGTGCGAACGGTGTAATAATGTTACGTGTATTAAGGTGCGAACGTGCGCGCATGTGTGAAAAACTCACACATCCGGTGGTGGGTGCGGGAGGTGGTGTGGGCGCAATCGAACGGGTGCGAATGATCGAGTGGCTTCGCCGGGCTCAGCTCTCGTATATGACCCGTCGGGATCCCTCAGCTGCCGCCACCCCCTCCATCCCCCTCCCAACAAGCGCCGCTGCCGTGCCGAATATATTAACCTCTTCGCTGCCCGCCCACCATTCCGTCTTTCACACACCCACGCGCACACGGTCACAAGACGGATCGGGAAAGCGCACACGCGGCCGCCCTTGGGTGCGTGGAGCGAAAAAGAAAAAAAAAAAGGAAGATATTACGTGTGACACAAATCGTGACACATGCGTTTTCTTACGCATTTGTCAACAGTTATTTATACCCGAGGCGACGACGACGACGACCGTTTCCCGAGCCGGCGCTGCGCAGCAACTGGCGGCGTCTGTGGATATGACGACGCCGGCGGCGGCTGCGAGCGGGGATGGAGAGTGAGAATGAAAGAATTTCACTTACACGGTTTTTTTTTTTCAAGTGCGTATATATTGTCGATGGGGTGGCTCATAAATAACTCGAAAAATGTCTTCAGACGTCGAGTCCAAAAAAAAAAAATAATAATAATAAATGAACGACGGGGGAACGTATCGTCGGGTTCTTCCCACATCCCCCAAAACTACCCATCCCACCTGCAGGAGCAGTACATAAGTTTGCGTGTGTGTACATATATACGGACGTATAAATAGATGTCGCCTCGTACACACATAATATAATACGCTGATACTATATATATATATATATATATATATATGTTTATATTATATTTCTCATATATTATCTATTATTGGTATTGTTATTATTGTAATGTGATACATGCTCGCATTAGTGCAACTAGACATTTGAACAAAGAGGTGCTTAGGCTCCGGGTTTTTTTGTGACTCAATGGGTTCTAACCCCATTATTTGCCTATATATGTTTGCCCATATTAACCAATTAAACCAAACGAATTACAATCAAAACATCCAATTCAACATTATAATTTATAAATAACAAAATGTGTTATAATATTGTAATTCGATAAATTATCAATTATATTTTTTCTTCAAATTTTCAAACGATTTTTCAGTGAGTGCTAATTTTGACTTATGGGGTACTAAGGACCCAACGCACCCCCACCCCCCCCCCACCCCTAGTGGCGCCAACGCATACGCATTACGTTTACCGCCATATAATAGGTATGACGTGTGTGTAGTACCGAATTATATTATTGTTATATCGTCAGCGAGGGAAATGAAAGAGAGGAATAATATATAAAAGTTTCTCCTCTTCCCGCGCCGCGCCAACGTCCGAACATGACCTAAAATGCGCTCATTGTTAAGTGAATATTATTATTATTGTTGTTGTACACGGAAAGCTCGCCGCAGTGCCCAGTACGTTGTTAATGCCCAGTCGTCGTCATCATCGCAGTTGTGCGCTCGTAGCCACGGGAGATTACGACCACGTCGACGTTACGTTTAAATAAAACCTTTTATGAATGCTCGAGAGACCGACGCATACGACCTGCACGGCGGACAGAAACGCAAAAAAAAATTTTAAAAATGTAATTTTAATATCCGATTTTATTTTAATAATTACGCGTTTTCCTTCCAGAAATAAGTACCCACTCGTCGGAATCGACGAGCCCCGCGCGCGATTGTCAATGCGATGAAACCTTTTTGAACGTTTTTTTTTTTTTAGAAAATCCTTTGTACGGCCTTTGCTCTGGAACCTGTAAATCGTATCACGAAAGACCGAGTACAATTACTTTTTTTTTTACGTTAAATGGATGAGATCGAAAAGACTTTTATTACCTCACGTTTGTATCCCAAATCTGTCGTCCCCAATTTATGTTCATCGGCGTATACCTACCTATTTACTATTTTATAATCAATACGCCCATGTAAACTAAAGATTTTAAATCAATGACCCGATCACGACAATAAATTACCTAGTGGCCATAGTATATTGTATGGACATCAGATAATAATAATATATAAATGCATATGTGTGTGCTACGCGAATGTAACACCATAATATGCTAAAACTAGAAACAATCGTTTATTTTTCTTAAAAAACACAAAAAATCAATTATTTATTAGATTCGCCCACAAACATACTAATGTGATGAATTAGTAATCATCTGAATTAGTAATTCTACGCATATAAATATATATTCTTTTATTATAAACGATATTAAAAGCATGTGTAACTTAGCTTAATCGCGTATTATAATATATTACCGATTGCGAATATTGTAAGTTTGTATTGTTATTTGTTGTAAATTTACTGTTATTTAAATTTATCAAAATTCTTTATATGACTGTCATATCTGTATACGTATACAATTCAAATGGAGTTTTGCTCCGTACCTATAGAATAATAATGAATAAATAAATATAAATAATTTGAAAAATATGTACTCATTAATATTGTGTATTCCGTTTGTGGTCTATTCACTATAATCATAGTACAAACATTTTTATTTTTTACATATTATTATTATTTTCATAATGTATGATAAAAGTAAAAATCACGAAATAAGAAAATATACAATAATTTGTAACAATTATCAGAAAAAATTATTTTAAATTCAAGAAAATTTTAATAATTACACAAATCAATAGTTCAACTATAAATAATATTTTTCTGTCTTAGTAAATAACGTGAATTCAGACAGTGAATTTAATGTACTCCAAACTGTTCTAAAATATTTATGAGCTTTTAAGAATTTGAAATATTTCTAAATTATAATATGTTTTTATAATAAATAATGTTTGTGAAGCAGAAAATAAAATGCATTCGCCATAACCAAAATTGAATTATATAATATAAAGACACATTTTTAAAACAATAAATATAGTGATTGCTTGCAACGGAGATTAGTATGGACTTTTATTATTATTATTATTAAGTCATATTGTTCTTTCTTGATCAGAAAGACGTGTTGGACACTGGAGAACAATAGGTCGTATAGACTATAGTGTGTTTATCATTTCTAATACATCCGCGGAGAGGGCAAAGCAAAATATGGATAATAATGTGTGGTTTGGAATGGAAAAAAATAAATATATGAGATGGAGAAAAATGCTCGGGATAAAGGTTCCTCGGCACGCCCTAAATCATATCTATGTGATGTGAAGTAAGTATTTCGGTGGGACCTTAAAGAAAAAAAAGGTATGTTTTATTTTCCTCCAAGGATGACATTTCGCTAGCCGCTGGTTGGTCGGCTGCGTAAGAGCCAATGCATTTGGACGACAAAAAGAGAACTCGCAAGGGTTGTTTCGAGTTCGATGGTGTGAGTGGTGGGGGGGGGGGGGGGGGAGTGGCATAGTGGAACTGTCTCGTGGGAAACATTGAAAATGAAATTCATATAATGTATAGGATTATAATTTAAGACGCTTAATATACAAACCCGAGAAAGACACAATAAAGTTTTCAGAGTTCGTCACCAAAAATAGAAAATATTATATTCTATATATTTCCATTCGTTCGATGGTAATACAAAATTTAATAATTTACGTTCTACTGCCATTATTTATAAAATACATAGGTACCCACAAACACTCAATGAAATTCTCCGCCCGCTGTCATTTTTGACAAAAGATTTCGTATGATAATGACAGGATGGTGCATAAATCGAATTTTAGTCACGCGTGATTTTTAACGACTTCCGGTATTTTTTTCCTGTTAATTTCTATGTCGATATTTTTATGAAAATTTAAATTGCACAAGAACGACAGTTGATTATGTTTTTCATTTCGACAAGTATAATATTATTATTGGTTCATTTAAAACGACTTCAATGGGGCTTTTAAACGAAAAATTTCAATTCAAATTTTAAATTAAGTCAATTGATTTTTATACAATACTATTTTGCGTCGAAATTGTATTTCAGCTACTACACAGTTAGTGATATACTATACGTATTTTAATTAAACTTCAAATGCATTTAAACTTTAATTTTATATTGGTTTTTTCGAGCTGAACGTCTATATAATTAATAAAAAATATTTTCCCAACCGTAGAGCAACATAAATTTGGATTAGAGCCGATTTGTTTTCAAGATTTTTACTAAAAAACAGCATTAATTCATATCTATAACGAAGACATATATGACGTTTACTTTAACGAACTTGTATAAATTATACGCATGTCGAACAAACGACCATCAATAAAATTACATATTTTGTTGTAATAATATAATATTTCACTAGTCACTAGCAGATATTTTTGTTTATAAAACTGATTGGCGACATTGTTTTTTATTTTGCTTTTCACTCGTTCTACACAATTAACAAGCGTGCACGTCTTAGAAAATATAACAATTATATAATAGCCAATACCGCGGTAGGAAATTTCGAACCCAAAAATGTGAATGACATTTTTAAAGGTTAAACTTTTCATGACGTCATTTGACGTGCGTCGAATGATTTTCGTTTTTTTGACGATGGAAAAAAATGCACCTTCCTAAGTACGGTATAATTTAATATTATATTAAACAATGTATGGTATTTATTATTATGTCGACTGTCGTGCGTATAAAGATAGTGAGACGTGTACAATGCACGTAAATATAGCGAAACTATGTTAGGTATATTATTGTGTATATCGAAATATTATAATAAAAAAATGAAAATATAATAAATATGGCTCGGCGTGGCTCGGTGGTTGCAGTCGGTGCCACTAGTTCCCGGATGGGTGACCACCCGAGTTCTTAGTGGCAAATCCGTGCCACACATACAAATCACACGTGCCCAATAACCGACCGTACCCTCCCCCTCAGTGTTATAAAACCTACTAAAAACCTAAACAACAAAAAAACAGCTAATGGCCATAGCAGTTTCCGGGCTTAAGCTTGATAAAAAAATAAATAAATAAATTCTGCGGCGTGAAAAATATTAGATGTTGATTTATCGTAAACGATATGTACCTAGGTATATGTAAATAATATCGTGCACGTCGTATAATATTATAATATCGTGTGCGCGAGAACAATATTTCTCAACAGTTTCGCGAAGAGAACGAATCGCCACGTTATTATGAATTTTATGGAAGCAATAGTACTACGTGGCGGATTTATGGGCAACAATTATTCGCGTGCAAGACAAACGGCCGTTCGCTTCAACGCATAAATGTAAATGTGGGATTTTCGCGGCGGTGTTGTGGTTGGGGTTGGGGAGCGGGCGAATCGCTGGATTTATTTTTTATTTATTTATTTTGATTTTTAAAAAAACAGTCACGATAAGTCTTGAAAAAAAAAAAACAGTGTGGGTCACCTGACAGCGTGTACGACCGCACCGTTTATCAATACCCACTGGCGGTGCAAATAGCTATCGTACCGATACATCGGCTTCAGCGGTATAAATCTAAACGCGACGGATCTGCGAAATCCTCGACGCTCACCCGTCCGCGGTGGTCTACCGTTTTATAATAATATGATATCATTGGTTTTTGATTTTCTCTCGGCGTATTGCGTTTCCAAATATTCTCGTGCTACCGCCGCGGAATATTATAAAACGGCTCATTGGGTCTGAAAACGCAAGTCCCGCGCTGTTGGTAGTCGTCGTGGTATAAACTATATAACTCATCTGCCCGATAGTTTTTGTTATTGTGAAATTTGTGAAGATACCGCCCTCGGTTAAAATACGCCGACCGTGGACACCACCAGCGAGTCGCCGATTTTTGGTGAAAGACAAGCTATTCACAGACCCAATTCTCGTAGACACGGAGATAGTTCCCACGGTCTCCATGAGTAGCGCCGATCGTGTTGTTCCACACGTCTGCGCATGTGTGTAGACCACGCCAGTTTGTGCACAGTTAAGCACGAAAACAGCATAAATACGTAATTATCGTATTATTTACTTTATGATTAGTGTATACTTCTTACAAGTTTCAATCGAATTAAACGAATAATTATAAATACATTTTTATTAAGTATATTACTAATAAACTGATGACTAGTCTGGTTTTCGATTTAAACGTTTTCGTTATATTTACTTACTATATGATAATACACTGTAACGCAGTTGGCCGTGACCACATCGTCCACTCGAACCCACTGACCAGACGCGCTTCGTCTTTAAGGTATATGAAGCTAATAAAATAGTTCTGGCCGTGAAAAATCGTGAAAAAGAACATTTCCAGACTCAAAATGGCAGCCTTTGAAGGTGAGACACTTTTCGTATTAGCTAGCTAATATTAGCTAGCCTGTGTCATACACACTAAGCAATTCCACGTATTCAGTTCAGTGGTGGAAGCACACCACCGATGACATGTCGTTGACGAATTTTCAGCCGATCGCGAGCATAAAAAACAAAAACAATATACTGTCCCCAAAAAAAAAAAAAAAACAATCAACGGTTTCTGTTCTGAGAAAACTCATTACCGTCTACTCTAGTAAGGCGGTGGGTGGGGCAAGGGGTGTGGTCATCGGGCGTGAGCCTTATCTTCTCTGAGCACTTTTTTTCATCGTAAACACCGACACTTTTGTCGAAAATCCTATTAACTATAATATTCACCGGCGAGACTGCCGCGTATATCCACCTACAACGACTCACACTATATAAGTTAACGAGTTTTAAATTATTATAATCGACTAAATTTCGTATTTTACGCCGTCTTTACACTATGCACCTATTATATTAATAATACTCCGCTCACGAGTAGAATAATCATATTATTGTGAACGAAACTCAATCCCTCGTTTGCGCGCAAGTGAGAGAAGCATTTACGGCACAGCATCATCATTATGATGCCCATAGGTAATTAGATTAACCGCGTTCATCGCGTACCTAATTTATAAATCAAAAAAACGGACGACACGATGTTATATCATATTATTATACCAATATCGCTAGCGAGGCGTTTATCCGCTGAAACGAGTTTTAATAATACCTACGTATTATTATTATTATAACACCGTATGATAATAATATATAAAATGAAAAATCGATTAGTGCCATTATAAAATATAATAAGGGACCTTCGACTCGGTCGCGCACGATGGATACCACATGACGGGTATTATTACATTATCCGGCCGACCGTGGTATCACTCTCGCCCCTTAAACCCCCTGATATATATATCTTCGTGGACATCGGCCAAGTCCACCGAAAATACATAATAATAATAAACTGCGAGATAAGTATTCCAACATATGATTATAATATATACCTCACGTACATCATCGTTATATTCCAACAATTCATATAACGTCCCAATTTATTCAATATCCGTTCCACATGCGATATTATAATGCGTTCGAATTATATTATTTATAAATCTAATTATATCCACGAATGTATTATTTATGAGTTAATTCGGTACGGAACGAAACAACAACAAAACAAAAAAAAAACAGCAAACAATAATATTTTACATAAACTAATTGCCGATATGACTGAAAAATTTGAATAAAAATACCGAAGCGTTCGCTTAATCTGATGCCATCGATTATGATTAAAACGTTGTGGATTGAATCGCGGCTATTTTAAAAAAAAATAAAATAAATAACGTTGGGACATTAATGCGAAGAGTTTGAAAGCGAATATTTTGACAACAAAACTAGGGTGGTATTAATAAAGCGATCAATTATATTGTCCATTTAAAACTCGACAGTATCAAAATTCACCATCAGAAATTTTGTTTGTACAAATACAGTACAATTTGTAATTTATATTTTATATATATATATATATATATATATTTGCATATTGTTCAGATTCCATTACAACAGAATTACACGCGCGAGTATAAATACCGAAGTATTTTAATGCCATGTTTCGCCCTACGCGTGTTCGAATTATAGAGGGTCAGATACGAAAATATTATAAAAATGTAAATACCTACATATAATTAAGAACGAAATGTATTTAATTTTAAATTTAGTACTCGTAGATATTTTATAACTAAACGAACGGCGGTATGTATAGTCTACACTCCTACAGTCGTCATAATTAATACCTAACACTGCAGACTCAACAGCGGCTCGGCTATCTAATAGTCGTTTTATTTTTACTTTAATTTACATTACTTGTCTTGATGCGATAATATTTTACTTTTTATAATACATAAATATTTTATCTTCCAACCAACCAACCAGTACTATTCAATACACAGCATTCATTTGCTACGTAAATATCAAACACTTGAATACGTATTTAATAGTTAAATGAAAAATATACCTATCATTGTAATTAAACATTTTAAAATAGTTTTAGACGGTATAATAATTAATGAATTATGTTCGTCGTTTTGATGATTTTATGAAAAATAAAACGAAATTTATTAAAGCAAATATTAGCAACAATCATTTATTTTGATTTATTTTTTATTTGAATGGATATACCATCGCATTTCAAATACAAGATTATAATATCTTGTCGTTTTCATCTGCGCATTAAGTATAAACTATTATTTCTCTAACAATCATGATACATTCAGTTTGGATGGAAAACATTTTGAATTCTATCAATTTACGTTTATTTTTTGTACGTTTAAATACCTATACGCTAAAATATGTTTTCTACGCATTCGTAAATTATTTTATTAGGCATATATCATTTTTTTGTCTGTAACCGTGGTAACATCGTCAATTTGAATTACAAGTTTACAACCAGAACAACTATAATTATTGTATCTTGAACATAATAAATTCGTATTCGTGATTTATCTATACGATCGATCCAATTCGTGTGGAACAAAAGACTGATCGATAACAAAGTACGGCAAGTGTTTGTCGTTTACCCTCATAATATGTACAAACGAATAAAAAACAACAACGCATTATATCAATAATTTAGTTCAATATACATGCGGCCGAGCTTTTTCCGCCTAAAGTTTAGCGGTCCTACAACAACAAGACACAATACCAACTAATGCGTATCTGTGTGTGGTTTTTTTCTGTAGCTGTGTAATTGTGCTTCACTCGTAAAACGCACATGAATCAGACGGTAGGTATTATGTGGCATTGCATAAATAACCGTCTTAAACCGTGAGGCGAAGTTTCGTTAAAACGACCCCCCAGAAATATTTTAGAAGCTCGTTGTTTACCGATTAATTATTTTCATTGGCTTGCCCGCCATTGATAACAGATAGCTATTATATAGATAAATAGTAAAATATCAATTAATTGTATAGGTATTAGCTGCATTAAAGTATTACCCGACTGTACCTGGATTAAAATTAATCTATCTCTCTATCAATTTCCGCTCTGATTCAGTTGAAGTCACAACACAAACACAATAATTAGTTTTATGTTATTCCACTGCTTCGTTCTCGACAATTTGTATGTATGCATACAAAAACTGGACATTTATACTGTGATTCGACGATTGCTTAAAATCTGACGTAAATCCAATATCATTCAGATCGGTAGTCGTGTGTGCTTACATCAAAAATATGTCCTGAATCAATTCTCGATTAATCTCAAAAGTAATCACTGTAGTCGTGTTCATAAGTATTAATTAAGAACGTGAACGAAATACTGGGAGTTCGGGGTTCAAGGACGACGGCGACGGACGTATCGCTTATATTATTTACGAGCCTATAAGAAAATTGCCGTTCTTTCCTCCCCACCCATCGTACCGGAAAATGCAATGACGACAATAATGTGTGTGTACGCGTGCGGGTCGCGTATACATATTATTATAGAACAAGGCACCGAGCGACGTTCTAAAGTTACAGTCGTGTACCCGGCGGAGAGGCGTTTTTTCCGCCAGACGGAAACTTGGTTATTATATCGGACGTCGAACGGGGGAAAACGCCTCGTCGCTGGGAAAACGCTCCGGGGAAAAGAACGTCGTCTCCGCGGCGGCGATCTAGCGCGACGGACGCCTCGTGCAGTTATATATTGTATTATATTATCGTGTGGCGGTGGCCGGAGAAGAGAAATATATTATATCGACGAGAATAAGCGGCGCGGCGGTCCGCACGTGAGAAGAGATATAGGTGCGTATTATATGTTATAGCTGCCGCAGCAACGACTGTCTGCGGCGACGGGCGGAGTGATGTGTGGGGGGGGGGGCGAAGGGAAATAGGCGGAAAGGAAAAAAGTATATATATATATATATACATGCGGAAAAAGTACTCGCACATACGCATAAGAACAATGGCAAACGCTTTTGGGCCATTTGGCACACGCTCATCATCATTTGTCTCGACCGAAATTCGCGAGAGCGCTGTATTATTATGTGCTCGCGTGTGCGTGTGTTTACCGGACGGGGACGACGGACGCTTCGAGCTGTGTAACAGCTTTATGTTTTCGGTGTGTTTTTTTCGCGTTTTTTTCCTCCGCTTTTTTCCCCCGCCGAGGGCGCGTTCTTTACTGACGTCGGAATTTATCATGTCCGGAAAAGTGTACGACGACGGTAACACGACCACCGCGACCGCGGTATATGCGTCCAATGTCATTGCGCTCGCCGTTTATGATAGGACCGTCGCGGAGAGCCGAAACGACCCGTATGAACAGTATATAATATATTATATTATTGTTGTCCATGTGTCGTACGACCTTGTGTAGAGGATTTTTGCAGAGTTCGACAAACGAGGGTGGTCCCGAATCGGCGCCCGACATTGTAATAATATATATTATAGTGGTTCGTCACAGTGGTTGACGCACGCGATATGACGTGTGAATAGTGAGGAAAATTAATTCGTTTTTTTCTTATTGATAACTATTATTCATCGACGTGACCAGCGAGTTCAATTGATATCGTCGCATTGCCGTAATATACACAATTTATACAATATATTAAAACACAAACGTTATTATAAGCGTCCCATTGTTAGATACTTATTTTGCAAAATGCCTTAACGTTGACTAATATAATATAAACGATAAAATTAACCTTCGCATACCTATCACTGAGCATGCGTCGAAGGTAAGAGTGCTAAGAGTGCTTACCAAAATAAATGGATGCATATTTTGTTGTAACATTTAACAATTTAACTATAAATATTAAAATTATATTATTCATTTTTATGCACATAATTTAAAAATTAAATAATAAGTTTATCAAATTGTTTAACGATGGATACACTGCATCACCCCAGTGACATTTATTAAATTTATATTCACATCTCGAGTGAGTCCATTATTCGCTTACCTAGTGATAATATTATTCTGTTCTGTACGATCTCGGACCTATAACATATATTACAAGGAACAATCTTGTTATCTGATAAGAATTTTAATTGATTTTTTTTTTAAATAATACAGTATACACGGTAAGATAAATGGAATTAGCATATTAAAAACTACTTATATATAATATGTAAAAGACCTTGTATCTAGTTGAAAATTATCACAAAAAATTGGCGTTTCTCATATAAAAAAAATTAGTTGATGTCGCCACAGGACACTTCTTAAATGGTATAAAAATCTAAATTATTAAAAATATGCTCCTTCTAAATACATAAAAGCTCTAAAAATCATAATCGGGGAATTCTTGGTGAATTCCCCTGTAGGTATTATTATTTTTATAATAAGAACAAATACGATGTAATAGAAACATCATTGGACTTAAAATTTGAACATACTATATCAACGACTACTTAAAAATATCAAAATTGATTTAAAACTACGACATTCTTAAATCTAGAAAATTTATTTAAATCAATAAATTGATTGTGTCGTTTTATTAACGATTATTTACAATAATTGCAATATTTTGTTTTCTTTAAATTATAGTCGTAAATCATAGGAAAACTATAATATGTTATAAATTATTATAATATTTAAGTGTGCAGTATACAAATGGTTGAATGATCTCTCGATTTGTTCATTAGTCATTACTATACTGGGGAAATGTCTATAATGAGTGTTGTTATTGAACAATATATAAAGTATAAAATTTCTTGTTGCTTGGCAATATTGGTCTTAATGTGTTTTTAAGATCTCCAATAATATATTGTTTGTGAAGTATTTATTTAGTCGGTCAGTTAGGTTGGACGTTGGATGAGATTTGAAATCCTTTTGAGATAATATATGTATATACTATATACATATATAGTGTCGACGACGCCTTTGAATTCAGACCATGGCACTCTGGCGGCGCAGTTCGATGTTTTTTCTCATTTGTTCTCCAGCAATCTGAGATGTCCTATAGATTTCATCTGATGTTAATGGCCTCCGATGGCTTACAAAGGTCGAACGGATAGATGTAGAAAACACACTCCATTGTACTACAGATAACCATCAGATACAAAATAGACCCAGAAGATAAATTGGATACACGCTGGACGAAAAAAATAGGGATGGTCATAAAAGGCGGGAAAAAAAGACGGAATATAAAAAAAGATAATTCTATATTTTAATCACAACGCATTCGGGTGTGTGTTTAGATCCTTGCTTGGATGTTATTATCCGACAGGGTCATTAATTCAGACGACGCACATACGTGCAAAATGAATGTTAAAAAACGACGTTTCTATTCGAAATACGTGGTCATCAATATTTTGTGATTCCGGAATATTATGACTAATAATTTATAAAAATAACTATAATTGATGATTGTACAATTATTGGCATTCTTCTCGAAATAATTTGGAAAAAAATTCTGATCAAATTTTTTTTATGCATGTTTCTACATCGTTATCGAGTTAAATCGAAAACCGTCGACTCCACAAATCCCACATGAATACCAAGAATATTAAACGTAAATCGTATTAAGTTAACTGGGGCGTATATCATTATTACAACTAGCTGTTGAAAAAATCTACTCAAAATGCATGGAAAGTAAACACGCTAATCGCGTACTGAAATCAAAGAGCGGTGTAAAATCACTATTTTCGTCATGAAGTTCTGAAAATTCGCCTTGATCAACCTGACCTTAGGGTCATATTATAAAAAATGTTATTATTTATTAATATTAAATGTTACGGAACGTATTATAATGATATATCACTAGCTTGCAATAATTTATATTAGTACGATATCTAGACGCGATGATTTAATGAACGTATTATAATTTAAATGTGACCGGTGACCAGCCGAGTGGTTCTCATATTGTACTTATTTACTTATCATCTCATAAAAAATGATAGCCATCATCATTGTTAATGAACAGTATAATTTATTTATTTACTGTCATTGTTGTCCGTTATTGTCTAACCAACGAAACATAGGGACTGGGTTACCTACCTTTTTGTCGAGCCATTAATCTTTATTACGATTCATTTGACGTCGAAATGTCGTTTCTAATTTATTATTAAAACTTAACCGTTTTATAACCAAAACAGTCACTTTGTCGTCACGCTATTTTAAATCAGCAAATTCGTCGTCGATTGAAACGGTAGTCGCGCGTGTCTACACGAGTAAAACAACAACACATATATTATTATTATATAATCGTCCAAAAGCTAACTATTATAATCAGTGTTCGGACTTATCTAGATGAATATCTAGATAATTATTTTTTCATCTTTTATCTTATCTAGATAAATAGTTACAAGGTATCTAAACGTTCATCTTAGATAATTTTTTCACTAATCTAAATAAATTCATCTAGATACATTTTTTATTGATAAAAATCGCGAAATTGTACTAAATTTTTTAATATTTATACAGATTCTCAAACGAAGTTTATGGTTTATAAATAATGTAATTATTTTTATTTATATCATTATTATTATTATTATGTTCCTAGTGCCCAACTAAAATATACCAAAATGTATAACCATTTAAAAAATAATTGTATCTTTTTTTTTTATCTAAAAGTATTTATCTTTATCTTTATCTAGATAAATATGAGTTAAGTTATCTTTTATCTCTATCTAGATACATTTGAGTTGCATTATATTTATCTTTATCAAGATAAAAAAATACTTATCTAATCCGAACATTGATTATAATACGATAATGTACCGAAATTGCCTATACAATGCGCCGGCTTACGGATAAGATATAATAATAATATAGTAATATTTTTAATGACATAATTATTATTATAATATTTTAATGACATAACAAAATAATATATTAAAAAAATCGTGGGTTTAAAAGTAAAAGGCGGCATCTCAAAATATCAAATTGTTCAGAAGATCAAAATTCAAACTGTTTTAAATTTTAAAATTGACCACTTTCGTAACGAATGATTTTGAATTTTAAAAATACACAAATATTTTTTTGGATTCACTCTTGTTATTGGGTTTGTCAAAGAAAAACTAAAGTTATTAGAAAAAAATAAGAATAGAGTAAAAAAAGTGAGTTGAGAACCAAAATACAGCAATATTACAGATATAAAACCTTTTGGTTGTGAATATATTATTTTCAGTTTGATAAATTAAATAAATTAAAACAAAAATAATAGGACGGTACGATTATTTATAGAACTGTTTATTTCTTTGATAATTAATGTATTATTATTTATAATATATTGCACCATCGACCACTAACTAGACCACTATTATAGAGCAGATTATCTCCAAATTTAATCTACAGGTGTGCATACAAAAATAGATTTTTTTTTAAAATCAAGTCAAGTACCTCTTAGTTCCAAGCCCGTGAATTAATGTTTTCTAAGCGAAAAATCTTACACAATCCGAATTTCTGTGCAAGTCTCGGAGCAGTGAAAATATTATACGGAGTGGCCATCCATAGTGTTGGCGAAATGATCTAATTTTTGGTTGTTTTTTTTAGTCTCGTGGAATTGCGAACTACACATGTGCAATAAAAATCAGTAAAACATTGTATTTAAAATCGTTTTCAAACAAAAATTGTTTTATAAATTTGCGAATAGAGTAGCTCATCAAATGGAGAGCACTCTGTCTATAATTAGTCTTGAATCTGGAACAGCTGGCCAATAATAAACCATTAAAATATAATACAACATATTCATCGCCACTACGTCACACTTCACTAGGAATTACTGTTAATTACAGTACACGACTAATAGAGGCGTCCGATCGACGTGTACGGTTCGGTCTGATGTTACCAATAACGCGGTTGTCGCGGTCAACACAATGCGATATGCGTTTATAATAACAATAAGTCTTTGATGTTTGGTTATATTGTTTTATACGAATGTGGTACATGCCAATCCGCCGTAAATGTGGTTTGACTGGAAGACCACCGCGAGGACCGGCCCGCGAGCTGAACAATAAATTAATAAAATTACTACTGCACGTGTTAAGAACCACTGAATGCTATACATGAAAGGCGCATTGCATATAATTCATGACGTATTGAAAATTGTCCCTATATCGAGGGCTGCCATTTTAATTCCGTTAGTGTTCCTATCAATGATTTTTCGTGGATAGAATTATTTTATTAGCTTATCTTGTACCGAATATGAGTGATATACCGGTGGCATCCACGCGGTTAACATCTTTTAACCGAGGGTGCAGGTATCTTAAATTTTTATGATGACCAAAAATGATCGTATATTTCGCAGATAACATGGATTGTTTATTCCACGAGAAGAATCAAAAAGGCAGTCTATAAGGGTGGTATGGTTTTTTTTCCAATGCGCGTTCCATATAGTATACAGTTCAGTGATATGAACACATACGAGATATCATTTTGATAATACAATATTATCATCAATTCCAATAATATGTAATTTCAATAGAACTGCGCCGGTTATCGTTTCGTTGATTATCGTCATTATTATTATTATTATTAGCATCCGCGCAACATTACTTTATTATACTTCTCCGTCTAATTTCGCGATGAGATGATTTATTTTTAAATGTATTACTTGATTACTACTGCTGCAAGTTTCCAGAACCGTTAATTATTCAGGACCCGGTAGTCGTATTTTATTTTCTTTCACATAAATATTTTATTCGATGGAATTGTATCGCGCGCCACTCCAGTCGCGGGTAACGTAATAAAAGAGTATTATAAGTTGTACTTTATTTTTTTTTAATAATATATTTCCTCCTTCGGATCCTAAGAACATGATAATTTGTTTTCGAGCCGCGTGTTTTCTCGGCCAGATGTATACAACGGCGGCGGCGGCAGGAGCAGAGCTTTTCCAGTGATGAATTATGTCCTCCTGTTATGTACCGACAACGTCGTTGACAAGTTTTATATCAAAATTGATGATACCTCCGTCGTGGCTGTATATAGTGCGTATACCGATGCTTTCCGGCGTGCCGAGATTAAATACTAAAATCGTTAAAGCAAACCGCAATGTAACCACTAAATGAACAGACCCGGTGGAAATCGTCAGCTCGTACGACGGCGTGACGTGGAAATCTCGAGGTTATTTCTTTCTTTTTTTTTTTTTTAATTATACCGAAGCAAAACCTCGTTCACCGTGCGACACATCCTTGCCGATTTCTGGATGTGCGGAAAGCAAAGGAAATAATCGAGTATGTCCGCTTATCGCATGTCTCTTGACCCAGATCCGCAGTACGGTGTCCGATCGACTCTCGATTTCTCATTAAGAGCAAACCGCTTCTCAAAAAAAATGAAAATTATTAATTTTAAGATATAATCTAATATGACGTTTACCTACCTGTGTAGGTGATGGGCCAACTATAACGATTAATGTACACCACAATTTGTATTTGAAAATTCTTATGAGTTACTAGCTCCGAGTTTAATTTCAATTAGATTGCGAGCAGACAGGCGACTTGGAAAAATAAAATGTACTCTCAGGCCATATAAACGTCTGGACCACACACGCGAACGGCGAATGTTATAAATAAAAAACGTAATATATTGAATACGAGATAAAAAGAAAACTACGAAGAGTACTGATAACGATATTTTATTGTGCTATTTTATCATTTATAAATTTGTTTTTCTTATTTGAAAATGTATTTGGAAAAATGGCATATCAATGACATTATGTATTCAGAGTTGTAGGGACTGATAGAAAAAAAAAAAATAATGAATATGAATATAAATGTGAGACAAAAACTCGGTTACAAATGAAATCGCTGCAGCTGTGACGAATAATTTTGCGCAGGGTGAAGCGCGTCTAGCTCTAAGTCTGTTTCGTAATCGAAATTTGACTTTAGTGTGGACGCGATTATGTCCATAATAAATTATGTTGGTATATTGTGTAATTCAATTTGTACATACATATTTCATAGAGACGGCCGAAACAGAATAGTTTAGAACAGATGATACTGTTAAGAATTCAAAACTAATAAGACGTAGGTATTAGCATTGAGTGGGTATATTTTACAATACATCATAATCAATGGTATTAGTTACCTTTATGGTGATTATTTATGTGAACACAATATCATCTATTCATCTACTGTTGGAACTTATAACACTAATATTATGTTTTTAATATTATTATTATGACACTTTCGTGAAAAACAATGAAATATAATATTATATCGTATTTTTATTTCGGCTGTTCCAGCAAAATCATGTTTTTTTTTGGAGAAGTTTTTTACTTTTAATTATATATTTTTCTTATTTAATTTAAATCTGAACCAGCACTTGCGTATAAATAGATAATTTAAACAACGATGTACAACTGCCGTTATCAATATTATTTGTAAAATTTTCTATCATAATTATTAATCACTTCTAAAGTCTATAAGACAGATGGCTAGGTATAATGGGCTAATTTTATAATATTAACACTTTAAAATCCACGAAGACTAATTTAATTCAGACGATAAATATTTTAGTTCTTTTACCTGCTACACCGTTAAAGTCCATTTCCCAGAATATGAATTATGTATAGCTATATAGTTTCTATAACAATTAAATATTTAAAATGTATAGTTGTTAACAATGTATTAAACAACAATGAAAAAGATTATATGTTTGGTTATTTTTAAACATTATAACTGAAACATAACTCGCTGAAACTCGTAAGGTATTTCTTTTGACGATCCCTTCATATTATGGTAAAAGAAAATGTGATGTTCTAATAATACGAACGTAACAAATTCAGCTACCCGAATTGGATACCTGCATTTCGTAAAACATTTAATGTATTTAACTTAATTGTTCTTTGGAATGTAATGTAATCCACTTAAAAGTAAAAAATAGATTAAACTTGAAGTGAACTTTTATCAAAACGTTTTCATATATCTTGTTTAAAGGAACGTATTAAAAATAGTTTTTTAGTTAAACATAGTTTCTGCCAAAGATTCTGCAGTATATAGGTAGAAAATATCAACATATTATAATATATTCATATACAGACTACACTGAATTTGGTAATGATTTAATGTAACATTTTCTTGTAACATAACATTATCATTAGGTACTTACATCATGGCGAGGCGATTCATTTGAGCATTTACACTTATTATTTCGAAGAGTATCAATTTTTATTAAAATTTTCTTTACCTTATATTGTATGTAATTGCAAAACAACGTTTTTTTTTAATTAAATACCCTCATCTACTTTTACAACTTTTTAAGTTTTGTACTATTTTGAACAACAAGATAAATTTTTTATTTCATATATACATAAACAAAACATTTTTCTTAAGTATGATACATAAAAATCGAATTTCAAATAAGAAGTTAATTAGTTGTAATATACTATAAGTCATAAATATTTAAAGTTTATTTTAGCGGAGTAGAGCGGCACAGAAATAGGTACTCTGTAAAATGTCAGTCTCTACGCCGCTCATTAAAACTTTAAGTACTTATAAACAAACTAATAAACTACTTGTCCAAAATTTGATTTTTATAGTTGGGAATACTCCAATCAATAATCTGCTTTGAAATATGAAATTAAAAAACGTAACAATAAAAATTATAAAAATAATTTTATATTTTTTCTCTAAAATCTTGTTTTGCTATGAAATTTTAAAAATGTTAATGTTGTACAAAAAAAATTGTGTAGATCCCCAATTTGAACACCTTCTTTGTCTCTTGATATTCTTATATCCCATTTCGTTGATTGATACAGAATAAAATATATATCTGAAAATTCTAAAAACTTTTCAATTATTGCGAAATAAATAACTCATTTGACGACGACAACGGACACAACAAACACTTCAACAAACATGAAAGATATTTCTGAGATCGGGTAATCAAAGTTATTTTTATAAACGATTCAGAAATAAATAACAGTCAACAAAATGGAACGACTTGGTCAAGTCAACCATGATTTAATGTATAAATGCAATTCCCCGGCTAAACTGTCAGTGTTCAGAGTTAAAAGGAAAAAATTAGTATATTGTGAACTTATTTGAAGCTAATATTAATTATACAAACAAATGTGAATTTTCAACGATTAGTTCTTAAAAAATCACTGCAATAATGGTTCGAATAATTATCATTTATGGGAACTGCTAAAGTTAATATTAATATCTCCAATCGCAGCAATCTTTGAAGATGAAACCAATCTTATGAACTAATTTCAATATTTACTACCTCTCTCGCATAATATAGCAATTCATATTATTATCACTATATACGGTCTGATCAATCGCAAAAACTTACGATGAGAATAATATCGGGTCAGTGTGTCTGTGCAACGGAAAAGCCACGTGTAACTTAGTTAGTGAGTACATTTTTCATAAGATGTATGAAGAGGGTATAGTCACAAAACATGGGTCCGTTCTATTGTCTGATGTCCGAGTCAGTCACATCGGGCCAAACGACGATATTTATATACATATTATAGGTACATATTATAGGTATACACATTATTTCATATACCTATTTTGAAACTGTGCGTGTGTGTGTGTGCGCGTGTGTGTGTGTGTGTGTGTGTGTGTGTGTGTGTGTGTGTGTGTGTGTGTATTAACCATATAAATACGTGTGTCATGGTTAACGCCTGTTAACCGCATACCAGAGACCACGTGATTGTAGTCGACGTCAACCCTGTGGAGGAGAAGACCGCATTAAGGTAAAAACGGTAAAATTGTACGAGTGTGATACCCGTCATATTGATCTTGTGACACATCTATTAAAATGAATATTATTTACAAACGAATATGGAATTCAAATATTTCTGTTTTGTTAAGGTTACACGATATTTAAGAACCATTAATAGCGACAGCGTTGAATAAATTAAACGAAACGGTATAAGTTAACATGCTCGGATGGGTACCAAAAGTATATGGCAAAGTCGAATTACAATACTATTGTGTTTCACGTCTTCTCAACTGTCTTTCATTTTACAATTTTAGTAACTGTCACTTATAGTTTGTGTGAAGAAGTATATTAGTAAAAACACTTTAACGTTTTTCGAATGGTAAACATTGAATGAGTTCACTGCGATTCGAAGCATCACTAGATAGGCTAGGATAAATTAATAATTATCGGTACATATTCGATTTGAAGATTTTCAGTTGATATTAAACATTATTCAGAAAATAGATTATAATGAAAATAACTATACAATTATAAACTCAAACACACGGTTGGTGTGCTGTTATTAATCAGCCGGGAAATATTAAAAACGATTTTAGATTTTACTAATAAAATATGTAATAGGTAAAATAAGTATTTATTAGTAAGTTATACCTATTTATAATGAACGAAATAAATACATCAACGTTTAATAAGGGATAAAATAAAAGTAGTGTACCTGAATAATGCATAGAATAAACATTAAAAATAACTTAATAGGGAAATAAACTCCAGCGGAAACCAAGATCATAACACTTAACTAAAAAGTATGTCCTTATTTTTAAACGAATAATGACCGAAAATGTACAATTTTAGACCTAAGACCGTAAGAACAACGAAGGAAACATTAATTTTAAAGTTAACCACAGCATCAACTTTAAGGGCGCAGCACTAATCTACATAGTAATACGAATGAAGGGCTTTGCTGATTATATTATAAATGTTTTATGCATAATACATAAAAAAAAATACGTGACAGCTGATACCTTTAGAAAAATTGTATTCCCCAAATAGACTCTTTTAGATTCTGAGTGGAACGATGAATGTATTGATTTTACAATGATGTGTGTTTTTTTATTTTTTTATTTTTTATAATTTTTATTTTATTTTTTTTGTGTCTGTGTACACGATAAGTAGTCGAAATAATGCTACGATTTTCAACTTCAGTATCTTGTTCGATCAGAAAGTGAATATCGTTGGTGCATTGAGGAGGTCAAAATTTAAATTTCCCAGTGGTTTTCAAAAGCGCCGGGAAAAACAAAGAAAAATTATGAAAAACGGGAATTTTTACGCAAATCGATTTTTCACAAAATTGAATTTGGTTTT
>NC_042494.1:93904752-93906589 GCF_005508785.2 Acyrthosiphon pisum | reverse complement strand
GAAAATTTGCAAATTATTTCGAGTTATAAATTCATAAGAATTTTTCTTTTAAATCTAAGATTTTAAAATGTAATACAAGATGCCTTATAGGATAATCTACCTTTACCAAAAAAAAAAAATGTCTATAAGAAACTCAAATTAAATTTTTATGGGCGTTTGAAATTCATATTTTTACAACATTTGATATTCACTCGATTTCTTACGTAACGATTTTCTTATTTTGTTGTAATTAAAAAACGAGTGACTGTAGAAACTTGAAAATTTCACTGAATGTTTATATTAGTATTTTATATATACGATAAAATTTTTAAAATAATTTGACTCTTTTTGAGCTGTTTACGGACATTGTAAGTTTTCAATTTTTTTAGTTTTTTTTTTCTATAAATATCAATAAAGTTTTATCTGTTGGGCCAAAAAGTGTATAAATTTAATACAGAGCTCCTGATATATTGTTACAATATCAGTTGAAAAATATTAAAAATACATAGGCACAATTTTTTTTATAAGCATTTAAAGATCAAATTTTGACAAAATTTATCAAATTTTAATTTGAAAAATTATTTTGTAGTTAAAAATTTATAAAATGTTCAATTTTTGTATCTAAGAATTGAAAATTTAAAACAAGATTCCACATAAGTAATTAATTCTGTTACCAAAAAATCTAAAAAATACATTTACGCAGTTTATTTTTATAGTCATTTTAAGTACAAATTTGGACGAAATTACATATTAAAAACCTAGGATAACTATTTTAGTTATTTTGTTGTGATTGTATAATATTATTCGTGGGTACTTGAAACTTCTAAAGTATTCTATTATATATCTATGATAGTACCACGGTTTTTTGTTGATGTATAACGCGTTATAAGTACCTAATAAATATTATGATATGATTAATTTGGAATTTATTATAGGTACCTAATATAATATTATGTCATATACCTAGACTAACATACCGTCTCCGCTCAGAATCGTTTTTCTTATACAATGATATTATATCATTGAATTCAAATTTAATACCATCCATTATACAGTGACCCACTTGTAACCTACTGTACAGCAGAGCGAAATCCACTTACCCACCTTTTTTGATATTGAATACAATTTTATCGATAGCGCTAAATTATTGCCCACGTACCTCTTCAGAAGTCTTACCTACGGAGACCATGCCTAGCATTTAGCAATGTGAATAGTTTTTAAGTATATAGGGCCCCGTTTAAGGGGGGGGCTAGGGGCCATGCCCCTGATCATCATAAACTACCTATAAATAATAATTTCTTCCAAAAATCTCTATAGAAGTGGAGAGTGTTTATAATCTATAATCACGGCCTACAAATTTTACTATTTGATACATACGTTTTTTCCCTCTGTTTTCCTGTACGTGGGTAAATAGTTAAACGAACGATTTTTGAGCCTAAAGGATAATTTCAAGTATTCAAAACGTGGCAGAAAAACCAAATGATTATACTTTATTAAGACACTTGTGAGTTTTAAAATTGAATTCTAGCTGAGTATCTACAGATAAAAATAAAAATACTAATTAAAAAATTTGATAACAACTCGTAAGATTAATATTATTATGATACCTACCCATTAATTCAAAGTACAATTTGTTAACTATTATAACTTTAAGCCAAAAACTATGTACTTAGTATCATTAATATTCTTATGTGATTTTAAAAGATATAAACACACAAAAATGTATTTTATTATCAATAATAAATGTTGTAAGTTTTATTTTGTCAATATTCATATTAATTATTATGAAGACTGATAAATATATTTTTAACCCTAGAGCACACGATTCACGGTTAAAAAGACCGGGCTTTTTAGGATT
>NC_042494.1:93901425-93902432 GCF_005508785.2 Acyrthosiphon pisum | reverse complement strand
TATGTGAACCTCGATGCCGCCACGCAACACGGGATTGGCGGCGGTCCGTCCACATCAAACCACGCCGGGCCCACGTAGAATTCCGGCACAGGAGGCGGCGGCGGACATCCGGCCACGCTCGGGGCCTGCTGTCTCCATACCACAAACATTGCCGGTCCCACGTAAAATTCCCGCGGCGTCGTCGGCTGCGGCGGCGGGAACCCGAATCCAGGATCGGCCACGTCCTTGTAACCGGCAATCGGCCGCGACAACGTCCTGTCCGAGGCCGGGGTTACGTTCTGTGCCGGAACAGTAGGCGGCGTCGGTGGACACCTAATTGGATAGTCGGCCACGTTCTTGTAACCCGGCAATCGGCCCGCGACAAAGTCGTGTCCGAGGCCGGGGTTACGTTTTGTGCCGGAACAGTAATCGGCGTCGGTGGACACCTGATTGGATAGTCGGCCACGTTCTTGTAACCGGCAATCGGCCGCGACAAAGTCGTGTCCGAGGCCGGGGTTACGTTTTGTGCCGCAACAGTAGTCGGCGTCGGTGGACACCTGATTCGATTGTCGGCCACGTTCCGTGCCGGGAAAGTCGGCGCCGTCGGTGGACACCTGAATGGATGGTTGGCCACGTTCCGTGCCAGGAAAGCCGGTGCCGTCGGTGGACACCTGAATGGATGGTTGGCCACGTTCCGTGCCGGGAAAGCCGGCGCCGTCGGTGGACACCTTATTCGACAGTCGACCACGTTCCGTGCCGGGAAAGCCGGCGCCGTCCGTGGACACCTGATTTGACAGTCGGCCACGTTCCTTGCCGGGAAAGCCGGCGCCTTCGGTGGACACCCGATTCGAATGGCAGCCTGCTCGGTCTCTCTTCCGTTATTCGGCCGTGACGTCGAGGACATCACCCGGCCGCGACAGCGGGGGAGACAAGGTCCCCGAATGTTTGCCTGAGCAAACTTGTCCTTTCGCGATGGTCTGGCCGAAGTTTGGAGCTGAACACAAAGAAAATAACATAAATTATTATGA
>NC_042494.1:93900573-93901375 GCF_005508785.2 Acyrthosiphon pisum | reverse complement strand
ATATCGTTGGTGCATTGAGGAGGTCAAAATTTAAATTTCCCAGTGGTTTTCAAAAGCGCCGGGAAAAACAAAAGAAAAATTAAGGAAAAACGGGAATTTTTACGCAAAATCGATTTTTCACAAAATTGAATTTGGTTTTTGGTGTAACTTTAAAAAAAATTACCGTAGATACATGAAATGTTGACTGAATGTTTATCTTAGCATCTTCTATACACCATAACATTTTCAAAATATTTTGATGTATTTTGAGCTCTTTACGGACATTTTTATTTTCCATTTTTTTTTAGTTTTTTTTCTAAAAATATCAATAAAATTTTATTTGTTGGATAAAAAAGCTTGAAAATTTAATAAAAGGCTCCTAGTATATTGTTTCAAAGGCAGATGAAAAATATTAAAAATCGTTAGTCACAGTTTTTTTTTTTTTAAGCATTTAAAGTTCAAAAAATGATATAATATGGAAAAATCACGAAAATTTGCAAATTATTTCGAGTTATAAATTCATAAAAATTTTTCTTTTTAAATCTAAGATTTAAAAATGTAATACAAGATGCCCTATAGGATAATCTACCTTTGCCAAAAAAAAAATGTCTATAAGAAAGTCAAATTAAATTTTTATGGGCGTTTGAAATTCATATTTTTACAACATTTTATATTCACTCGATTTCTTACGTAACGATTTTCTTATTTTGTTGTAATTAAAAAACGAGTGACTGTAGAAACTTGAAAATTTCACTGAATGTTTATATTAGCATTTTATATATACGATAAAATTTTTAAAATAATTTGACTCTTTTGAGCTGTT
>NC_042494.1:93897064-93898577 GCF_005508785.2 Acyrthosiphon pisum | reverse complement strand
TCAAAAAGACCGAGTGTGTGATCGTAAAAATCAATTATGGGTTATTTTCAAACTGTGTTTCTAATAATTAATGCTCGATAAACGAAATTGATAGTTATTATATTTTTACTGCGACTTGTTAGTTGACTACGATTTACGCCATACTATGTGTGACAAAAATACCGTGTGCGTGTATTCTCGTGAATATTTTAAATGCGTACGATCTAGGATTAAACAAATTATTTGCAATTTTTTATTATAAGTTTAAACCAAAAAGTATGTACCTATTTACTATTATTTTTGTTACGATTTTGTTGTGTCGCTTTTAAGAGATAAAATAAAATATAACCGTGTGTTTAATATTTAATCATTACCTACTATATTTATATTTTCATGTAACCTAATTAGATATTACAGAAAACATTTAGCCTGGTTCAAATTGGGTCTTGTATTACTCTAATGTATTAGTCTTTGATGAAAATTAGGGTGTGATTTTCCACTTAGGTATTATAAAATACGATTTAAAAACTATCTGCAGTTGACCTGGCTGATAATAATATAATATTATAGATATGTATGATTAAATTGTATTAATTATTATCTTTTTTTAAAGGTTCGTCATTGTTTTTACAGTACCTACATAAGTATGTAAGTTCATATTTTGAACAGTAGAAATAATATAGACATCAAATTTCTCTTGTGCAAAGAAAATAGTACATTGAACATAAATATATTTTGAATTTGAAAACCCTATGGTGGATACCTACACAAATAAACAAATTAAATTATTAAATCTATTGCGTTTTCGAAGAAAAATTTCAAAAGAATTTTTTCATTGTACAATACGTGTTTATTATAAATTGTGCAGTAGGTAGTTAAACAATGCTTTAAACTTTATACACATAACATAATATTATACATTTTATAATTTTGCAATAAACATGGGTAGGTACAGTAAATATTTAACAACGATGTATAAAAATTTACAAAATGAAAGTAGGTACATAGGTAGACATTATTTAAATGATATGATTATAGGTTATACATGGCGATTTACACATTACATAATATTTTACATATAAAAAAAAATTTACAACACAAAATGGACACAATCATTTTTATTTTACATGGTTATATTTTAGTTATATACAAAATATTAATAGTTTACAAGACAGGTAGATATTTTAAATGATATTATGATGTACAGTGTTATAAAAGGCAAACTCACGATGATATGATATGAATATGTATGATGATTATGATGATTGTGAATATGACGAGAAAAATTATGAATTGCACGTCACCGTTGTCTGGTAACCTGGACATGATATAAAGTTATGCAATAACGATTAAATTTGTGTCCAACAATTATAGATTACTTACGCGTGCTTGTGCAGCGTTATGCACTTCCGGCCGCGGCGGGAACTCCCGCAGCACTGGGACCGGAACGGTGGGGCGGTGGGGGCGGGTATGTGAACCTCGATGCCGCACGCAACACGGGATTGGCGGCGGTCCGTCCACATCAAACCACGCC